>NC_030825.1:12168749-12468749 GCF_001704415.2 Capra hircus
CGCAGAAAGGCCAGGGTCAGGTCTGGGTTCAGATTCTGGCTCTGTCATTTTCCAACTGTGCGGCCTTGAGCAAGTTCCTTCAACGCTCCGTGCCTCCGTTTCCTCATCTGAAAACCCATCTTGTTAGGAGAATAACTGAAGAGGAGGTTGGAAAGGCAGGCTGGTCTGCTGGCCAATGTTTAACACCAGGCTGTCTCACAAAAGGGGTGGATGGTAGCCTTCTACCCATTTCCATGGCTGGCATAAATCTCCCCACATTGGCTGATTACAAACTATCAACGGGAGCTTGTAAGTGGAGCTGGGAAGAGACGCATGACTGGCTGTCATCAGCTGGTACAAGATAGCTTCAGGTACTCCTGTGAAGTGGGGCCTCTGGTCCTAGGTCTGAGTGATCAGCCCAGACACTGGACGCAGTGAAGGCTGTACAGGGCTCTCCAGCCACACTCAGTTATTTGAAGGTGGAGGAATTGTGTGCATTAACTCAACAAACACGGTGCCATGAGATGGGGCTGTAGTGATGAGCCAAATGGCTATAGCTGCTGTGGTATACACGTGTCCACCATAAAACCCCACAGACCCAGCGCACACGAGGCTCTCGCAAATGTGTGTGGCTTGAATGAGTGAAGCAGGTGATCTAAGTCATGAAGAGTCAAGAGGTATTTGAATACATGCATTATAAAACTGCCGTAAGGAAAATGTCAGGATGGTGACAGGCAAGAATATGGAGAAGTTACCAATATATGAATAACAAGTCTGAAGGTCAGAACATCGTCCACATTAAAAAAAAAGAGTCCGTGAGGAAATAATGTAAACAATGACCACTGTATACAAAGGGCCTAAGTGACCAGGCAGTGCCCCACATTAGCAAACTTAATTCTTAAAACCTTTTAGCATGACTCAGCAATTCTACTCCCAGGTAGCTACCCAACAGAAATGAAAGCACACGTCCACACAAACACTTGTAATCAAAAACATTCATGGCAACACTATTCATAACAGTCAAAAAGTGGAAACAACTCAAATGCCCATCAACACATGAAAGGGCGAACAAAATAGGGTCTATCCATATGATGGAATATTACTCAGTCATAAAAAGGAGTGAGGTGCTGATTCAGCTACCACAGGGATGAACCTTAAAACCATTATGCTCAAAAAAAGAGAACAAACCATTATGCTCAGTGAGAGAAGCCAGACGTGAAAGACCACATATTGTATGATTCCGTTAATCCAGAGAGACAAAAGGAGCTAGAGATTGGAACAGAAAAAGATGGAAATGCTCGAAAATTGAATTGCAATAATAGTTGCACAACCCTGTAAATTTACTAAAAATAATTGAACTGCAGACTCAGGGTGAGTTAATTTTGTGGTGTGTAAATTATATCATAATAAAGCTGCTTTTTAAAAAATCCTGTAACATATTAATAATCAATATTATTTCCATTGTGAAGATGACAAAACAAAGGCTGGAGATAATGGCAGTTGCCCAAAGTCACATGGCTAGCAGGTACGGCTGACTCTAAAGCTGGCCTTCTTCTTTTTATTTTTTTTATTATTATTTTTACTTTTGGCTGCACTGGGTCCTCGTTGCTGTGCACGGGCTTCTCACGGCGGTGGCTTCTCTTGTTGCAGAGCACATGATCTAGGCACACGGGCTCAGCAGCTGGGGCACATGGACTCAGTTGCTCCAGAGCACGTGGAACCTTCCTGGACCAGGGAGCAAACCCATGTCCCCCACATTGGCGGACGGATTCCTATCCCCTGCACCATGATGGACATCCTAAAGCTGGCCTTCTTAAAAGCGTCACCATCTCCTTTAGGAGTGATGAACATATTTTGGAATTGGATACAGGTAGTGTCTGTACAACACTGTGAAGGTACCAAATGCCTCTGAATTGTGTATTTTTTAATGGTGGTTAATTTTATGTTATGGGAGTTTCACCTCAATTTTTAAAAGAGGGAGAAAGAAACAAAAAAGAATGACTAAACCAGAAGCAACCTCAAGGTCAAGTTTCACAAAACATGCCAAGCCACCAAGAATACGAACAGGAAGGAGGAAAGGGGAGGCTAATATTTATCAGGCAACTAATAGGTGCCAGGTGCAGCCTCACACATTTTCTCGCTTATCCTCCTTCAGTATATTAGCTTTTTTTTGTTGTTTTTAAAGATAAGTTCCACGGGCTGGACTTGGAGAGATTGTGTAATCAGCCCAGATGACTCAACATCCTTTTCTACTCCCAGTCCGCCATACTGTGCTGCTAAGGGTCTGTGTAAGTCATCAGCATAGAGTGAACACAGCAGAACGGCAGAGCCGGAAAAGGGAACCCAGAAATAAGGTGTTTCTCAACCTGAGCCCCAGCAGCAGGGGGAGGGGTGAAGAGCAAACCAGGAGGAGGAAGCCCCACAGCTCAAGATGCTATAGAAGGAAGTTCCAAAGTTCCTCTGCCCGTGATAGCTATATATGGCTATCTAGAGAAACAAGAACACTTGCGCTTGTGTCTGTTAGCCATTAGACTATGTAGATTAAGAAGAGGTTTGATAAGGTCTAAGAAATCCACAGTCAAAGTGCACACAGCACAGTCCCCCTTAAAACCACAAGTATATGGGAAATCGAATCATAGCTAAAGAAGCAAACCACGGTAGCAGAACCCAGTGAAATACAGCATAACAATAAATGTAAATGAACAAAATTACATTTAAAACAAAATCTATGTCTCAAACTGCAAAAATAAAACTCAAACCCTATACATTTGAGAATTCGAGACATGCTTAAAACCAAAAATTTTTGACACGTTTGCCAAAACTGATTCTTTCAAACGAAAGTACAGAGACAAGCAGCCTCATCGATTCCTACTATTGGAATCAGCCCCCTCCCTCTGGAGGGCAGACAGGAAGTGGCCGGCCACATAGAGGTGGTCCTGGCGGGCCTGGAGGGGCTCCCCCACCACAGGATGGTGGGGTGGAGTTTGTGGAGGGCAGAGGCTTCAAAAAGGTGATTTCACCTCAGGGTGTGGACTCCGCAGAAAGTCCCCCAAAGGTCTGAGTCAACCTAAGCCAACCCCAAATGACTGTACACTTCTCCACCTCCGTTCCTTCCAGGGTCCTCACAGAGCGGCCATTCAACATGGCAAGGGAGGCGCCACCACCTCTGGGGAGTGGGCTTAAATGTCAGCTTTCAAAACCCGGCAGAAACAGCAAAAATGATTCTGTGGACAGCCAGACCTCAATGTAGGAGCAAAGACCACGACCTGAGGGGCCTGCAAGGACTCGCCCACACTGAAAACCACAAAGAACACATCTACAGAAAGCAGCCCCCCCCCACCATGCACACACCCTGGACTCTCAGCCACAGTCCCTGGCACCCTCCAGGTACCACCAACACCTCCCGGAGAAGAGGCAGGCCACACGAAGGCTGCAAGCTGCAGGGCGCAAGTCCTCGCAGAAAGGAGACCAGCGCGGCCCAGAGCAACGCTAACACATAGGGAATCGTAAATTTGCTAGAAGCCACACCAGAGCAAGTAATTTTGTTCTCCATACTGAATCTCAAAAAGCCAGTGCACTCAGCACACAGCAGTGTGACAAGCCAGGCTTCACACGCTCTGTGGCCACACATGGCCAGTGGCAGTCCGGATCCAGAGAGAACAGGAAAGAGCCTTAAGGAATAACATGCTCAGGGACTTCCCTGGCAGTCCAGTGGCTGAGACTACACGCTCCCAATACAGGGGACCTGGGTTCATTCCCTGGTCAGGAAACTAGATCCCATACGCCACAACTAAGAGTTCGAGTGTTGTGACTTAAGATCTCGTGAGCTGCAACTAAGACCCAGAGCAGCTGAATGAATGAAAAATAAAATATGTATGGCTGAGTCCCTTTGCCGTGCACCTGAAACTATCACAACATTGTTAATCAGCTATCTTTCAATATAAAATAAAAGGTTAAAAAATAAATAAAAGAATAATGTGCTCAGTCAAGCAGACACATTAATCATAAAATATTAGAGCTGATCTGGCTCAGGGGGAGGAGAGCCTTCTGGGGCAGGAGTGGGTGGGTACTGGATCCATGTCTTGATCTGGGCAGTAGTTTCACGGGTGTGTACAAAAATTCCAAATTTTAGAATTCATAAATTCATCAAACTGTACACTTAAGATATATATGTTTTCCTCTACGTGTACCTTGGTTAACCAAAGAAAGTTAGGGTGAGGGGGCATTGAGCTGAAAGAGCCTTTGACACCCTGACATTCACTCCCTCATTTGATAGAGAATAAGGAAGAGACCCTGGAGAAGGCAATGGCAGCCCACTCCAGTACTCTTGCTTGGAAAATCCCATGGGCAGAGGAGCCTGGCAGGCTGCAGTCCGTGGGGTCGCTAAGAGTCGGACACGACTGAGCGACTTCACTTTCACTTTTCACTTTCATGCATTGGAGAAGGAAATAGCAACCCACTCCAGTGTTTTTGCCTGGAGAATCCCAGGGACGGGGGAGCCTGGTGGACTGCTGTCTATGGGGTCGCACAGAGTCAGACACGACTGAAGCGACTTAGCAGCAGCAGCAAGGAAAAGATCCAGAGAGGGGGAGTGATTCGTCCCAGGGAACACAGCAGCATCACACTAGGGCCCCGGGGACAGGCCCTCTTGCCCCGACATACTACCGGGTGGGCTGTGCGCCCCTCCCATGCCAGCAGCCATCACATCCTTCAGGCTGCCAGAGCCACATGCCAAGGACTTCAAAGCAACATGGGCTGGCCTGGGGGCACTGTCACCTAGAGTTCTAGAAAGATCTTTGTCATGTCTGGGAACTCAGTGTCCCTGGCTGACAGCCTGCAGACAGGGTCTCTCCCTTTTCTGCCAGGGCAGGACTTCTCAAAGGAAGACGCTTCATCCAGCTAACCAGGACTCCTAGATGGCTTGGAGACACACACTGAGCAAATTCAGGACACATTCTGTCCCCGGGATGTTTCTCAAGAGCATTTAAGCTCATACTTCAAAGACAGAGGATGGACATTGGTCTGCTTCCAAGGAGGGCAACTCTAGAGAAGGGCAAGGATTAGGAAGTGGTGCTCTATACACAGTCAAGAATCTACTTGCAAGGCTGGTCTAAAACGGGCATATTATAGTTTCCCATCCTTGGTTTTAAATCATCTCACTCTTATTACTTTTAAAATACTATTGATTTGGCTGTACTGGGTCTTAGTTGCAGCAGCCGGGATCTTTGGATCTTCTTTGTGGCACGTGGGTTCTTTAGCTGCGGCATGCAAGCTTTTAGTTGTATGTGGGATCTAGTTCCCCGACCAGGGATTGAGCCCAGCCCCCCTGCATGGGGAGGGTGGAATCTTAGCCACTGGACTTCCGGAGAAGTCCCAAAATCATCTCGGTTTTAAATGGCCCCCAACTGCCTGGGTTTAAGCCCCGGCTTTGGTCCTAAATGTACTGGGAGTGGCCTGGGCCACATACTGAGACGGCTGCCCTGTGCATTTCCAGCAGCCTGACTCTCCCCAGAAACTTACCCACCTGACCCTCGGTTTCCTCTCTCAGGTGGGGACAGTAAGAGGACCTACATCCTGTAAGGATCTGATGAGTGTGCCTACCGCAGAGCAAGTGCTCAAGAAGGATTAGGTAATATTTCACAAGATCATGGATTTTCTTCATTTTCAAGATTGTTAGGGCAGTCTGTGAGCTCTAAAGAAGTTTTCTGAAATGCTCAGAGCAAATGTATGGTGCTGCTGCTGCTGCTAAGTCGCTTCAGTCGTGCCCGCCTCTGTGCAACCCCATAGATGGCAGCCCACCAGGCTCCCCAATCCCTGGGATTCTCCAGGCAAGAACACTGGAGTGGGTTGCCATTTCCTTCTCCAATGCATGAAAGTGAAAAGTGAAAGTGAAGTCGCTCAGTTGTGTCCGACTCTTAGCGACCCCATGGTCTGCAGCCCACTAGGCTCCTCTGTCCATGAAATTTCCCAGGCAAGAGGAGTGGAGTGGGGTGCCATTGCCTTCTCAGGAGCAAATGTATAGGGTGAGGCTAAGTTCCCTTTCCCTCACCCACACTAACTTCTCCATCCTCACTGTTTACTTTTTAATGAAGGGAAGTCTGGGGAATTTCTCAGAATAACCAAGATAGAGACACAGGTTCTCTTCAACCTTGCAGAAGGAAGACAGCAAGTCCAGCTGCTCACTCAAAAGCTGGGGACAGAATTAGCCATGGGAAGACAGAGAGGAGGTCTGTGGGGGCAGAAGTGTGTCTGGTCTTCTACCCAGAACATAAGGACCATGATGAGTTGCTACCCTACACAGAGAACACAGATGCCGGGAAAGTCTGGGGAGAAAAAGTGAGCTCAATCTGTGATGCCAGCAATGCCCATTTCTACAAGGTGGCGCCAGGGAGGAGAGGTGACCTTCATCATGTCCTAAGATAACGAGAGTTAATGCAAATCATTCTTCCAATTAACACCTGCCTACTGAACATCCACTATATGCCAGACACTCTCTGAGGTCCTGGGAAGTTAAAATCTGATACTAACAGGTCCCTCTGACAGTCTCAGAGCTGAGAAAAAGAACCAGGAGGGCTCTAAAAAGCCCTGCAGGAAGCATTCAATGGCTCTAGGCCCTGGTCTCCATCTCTGTGAAAGAAGCTGTCTGGATGGTGGGTCTGCTGTCTCTTTCCCCACCAGCCATCCTCGGATTTGCACCTGAGCCTCCAGAGCCCATGGGACAAAGTTCCACCTTGGACACCAGAATCCAAGGAGCAGTGAGAGAAACCAGCACAGAAATGTCAACTTTGGGATTTGAGTATGACTTTCAGAAAGAAGGCTGCGTGCTGGCTTCAGGCCCATCCCAAACTCTTGCAAAAATGAGGGGGATGGAACCTCCCCTGCCACCTGTGTGAGGTGGGGCAGTATGTGTAGGCAGTGAGATGGGGCAGAGGGTGGATGGGACACATGCTGGCCACAATAATGTATCTTTTCCCCAAGTGGGCGAAGATTAATTATAAACCAAAGACCCTGGCGTGCTGAAGAAAAGCAATTGGTCCCCAGCAGCCTGCATCTTGCTAAGAGAAAAGGCACCCTTCCAAGGAACATGGGCCAGATGAAAATGCACAGCTTCAAACCTGCCAACCCCTCCTGGGCCCCCTACATCTTCCCTCCTACAACTATTCTACAGAGTCTCAGAGACCAAGGTTTTAAAAGTCCTTCTAGTGGGGTATATTTACTAAAAAAGAAAAGGTTCCTGTAACTGGCATGAGTCATCATAGACAAGGGAAAAACAAGTCGGTTGAAAGGGTATGGTCCAGTGATTGACAGAATTTGGGAACGAAGGCACCTGCATCATTGTCACAGGTCAGGAATGACACGACCCTATTTCACTCAGGAGGGGACAAAGGACGAGAGAGGAGCATGCGGTGGCATTCCGAGTGGGCTCAAGGTAACGGTCCAACACTGACCGTGGATATTTACAAGAGCCCCGACTCCACTTTGCCTGATTTCTGACAAGGCTCCATCTAGATCAAGGATGGTAAGAATGTGGGAACTGGGGGCTTCCCTGGTGGTTCAGTGCAGGGGACATGAGTTCAATCCACGGGGCAACTAAACCCAAGCACTGCAATGGAAGACCTGCATGACACAACAAGACCCCAAGTGCAAGTAAGAGCTGACACAGCCAGCTAAATAAATACATATACATAAAAAGAAGGGAGGAACAAGCTCCGCTCTCTCCTCTGGTACCCACGGCAGACATCACAAATCAGTCATGGCACTTTTCCCACTGAGTCCAGACTTAACCTCAGAATCCTTCTTAATCCACACCTCCAAATAGCCCCTGCTATCAATCAACTGACAAGAAATATTAACCCAGTGTAGGGCTTCAATTTCTGCCTGGCTGAAGCTGTGGCTAACATTTCTTTCTTCTTTTAACTTGGAGTATAACTGCTTGAGAAAACCATAGTTCAAAATGACAACTGTACCCCAATGTTCATTGCAGCACCATTTACACAGTAGCCAGGACATGGGAACAATGTAAATGCCCATTAACAGATGCATGCATATAAAAGCTGTGGTACATACATGCAACGGAATATTGCTCAACCATAAAAAGTGGTTAGTATTTCTTGCTCCTCAGCAATACTCACTTTTGGGAATTTTTCCCAAAGGAAAAAATTCAACAGAATTTTAAAAAAATGACAACATGTATACTCACAGATGTTCACGGTCAGTAAATACCAGACTGCTTCCACTTTTCAACAAAAGTTGAGTAAATGAGTAAATAGCACCTACATTGAACAGTTCCTACACGGCAGGCACTTAGGATACACAGTATTTAATTTTTACAATTCTATGAGTTAGATATTATCATCCCCAATTTTCAGAGGAAGCTGAAGCTCAGGGAAGTGAAACAGCTGGCACAAGGCCACACACATATGGGGTGGGGCTGAGGCCCAAACCCATGTCTAATTCCACACCAAGGTCTTCATCAGGAGGATGAAAACCACACACACAAACGCACACAATCCCACATCCACTGAACAGAATAGTATTCAGCCATTAAAATTACAAAAACTGAAAGCATCTATGAAATGTTACATGAAAGGACACACCTTGCACCTCTGCAATGCTTTATAATAACACATATCACCCACCCAAGGCTCCAGGGGAATTAGCAGACTTAGCTGTGTGACTAACCATCACTTGAAGTGAAGCAAAGTGAAGTCACTCAGTCGTGTCCAACTCTTTGCGACCCCATGGATTGTAGCCTACCACACTCCTCCATCCATGAGATTTTCCAGGCAAGAGTCCTGGAGTGGGTTGCCATTTCCTTCTCCAGGGGATCTTCCCGACCCAGGGATCGAACCCGGGTCTCCTGCATTGTAGACAGAGGCTTTACCATCTGAGCCACCAGGGAAGTCCTTCACTTTGTCCTAACCATTTTTTCACCGCCTGGGGATAAACCATCATAGGTGAAAGAACAGAGAGCCTGGAGCTCGTTCTAGGAGGGACTCTCAAAAGGCAGGGTGCCGGGGATAAGCTACGACAAGAGAAGGGCAGAGGTAGGGGTGGTCCCGCAAGGCGAGAGACTGAGGGAGTGCAGGTCTGAAAGGCTCAGCGGCCGGAGGCACAGGCAGCCATCTCAACAGCAGCACTGGGTGTGCGGGGCACACTTGGGGACCTGCCTGGACTCAGCGCTTGGGCTCCTTCAGTAGAGACCTGCACGGCTCTAGTCTGATGTTCCCAGTCCGTGGAAACCATCTGCTGCGGGTGTCAGGAACCACTGTGTGGACACTAGGAGGCCGACCACTGCAGGGGTGGGGAGTGGCGGCAGGCAGGCACCATGCCAAGGCCGGCTGGCCCAGGGCTGGGACCCATCTAGGGTTTTAGTGACGGGCACCCAGCCCATCACTAAACCCGTTGAGAGCTGGCAGAGCTCTCAACTTGTGAAAGCGACTTGCATTTACATGCCAGGCTCAGGGTGTGGGCATCTTCCTCTTTCTCCCATGAGCTTTTAACCTCTTGGTAGCAAGAGCATAGAACCACGTTCCCCACTGCCCTTCCCAGGACTAAAATGGCCTCTGAGCCCCATCATCTGGCTTCTGTCTTGACACTCATCCTTGGCTCGAGGCAGCACCCCTCCAAGCCTCAGTTTCCTCATCTGTACGTTGGACACATAATGGTACCTGCCCCTCCACACAGGATCCCGGCACGACCATTCACAGGCAGCTTGGGACTTTAGTGTTTGTGTCTGTCTGTCTGTCTGTCTGTCTGTGTGTTATATATATATATATGGTTGCGCCAGATCTTGGTTGTGGCATATAGGATCTAGTTTCCCAACCAAGGATCAAACCCACGCCGCTTGCATTGGCAACATGGAGTCTTAGCCACCGAACCACCAGGCAAGTCCCTATGTTTTCAATACAGGATTCAATCACCGGAAAGCCCCCTTGTCTGAGTCCAGACCCAGGTGAAACACATGAGCACAAAAAGCCCTTTCTGGTTCTGAGAAGAATAAACGGCCAAACCACAGGCTTGAAGAAGCATAAAGCTCCCCATAAAAACAGCTCTTTCAAAGAGGGATGAGGCATCTAAGCTGGGGCACAGCACTGATGCTCTGCAAGCGGGGGCAGCAGCCCCATATATCTCCCGACACCGAGGTACAGGGGTTCTCCCCGCTGATCCAAACAGCTCTCACCTCTGCTTTCCCCTGAAACAAAAGAGGAGCCTGTGGCAATCCCAATCCACCCTCAAGCCCCTCCCTGAGTGTAAATGGCTTCCACAACTTAATTCAGCCCAAAGAGCAGTTGTTGAACATTTACTAGCTTTTGTCCTAGAATAAGAATAAGGCACAGACTAGAGCCTACGTGAACAGATCTATTTCTTCACATTTTATCATGTTCTAGCACTTTTCTAGGTATGAGAAATGCAAATAAAGCAGCCATGGTCCCTGCCCTCGAGATTACTTTCTAGGGCCACTTAATTATAATTCAAGGAATTTGAGCTACAGTACAAACACAGGAGCAATCAATTCTGATTGAGGCTGGTAGGAGAATGGGATAAAAAATCAGGGTTGTGAAGGATGAATAGGAGTTCATCAGTCACTAAAAGGAGAAAACTTTCACTTTGTTTTTCTTTCATCCTTCCAACAGCTCTGTGAGAATCTACATTCTCTTTAAGTGAGAACAGTTTCTAGAGATAAAGTTACTTGCCCGAGGTCCTAGGGGGAAGGGGCTTCCCTTGTGGCTTAGGTGGTAAAGAATCCGCCTGCAATGCAGGAGACCTGGGTTCAATCCCTGTGTTGGGAAGATCCCCTGGAGAAGGGAAAGGCTACCCACTCCAGTATTCTGGCCTAGAGAATTCCGAGGACTGTTATAGTCCATGGGATCGCAAAGAGTCGGACACAACTGAGCGACTTTCACTTTCGCTAGGGCGAAAGGTTAGTAAAGCTGGAATATCAACTTGGATCTCACTCCCATTAGGCCCATGATCTCTTCCATTTGACACAGCAGTATTTAAAAAAGAAAGAAACACTGTGAAATGATGTTCAGTTTCCAGTTTCAAAAAAACAAAAAGTTCTAACATCAAGGAAGATTGAGAACCAGGTCAGTATTTTTAAAAATAAATGTAAGATGTTTGTTTCCTGCAGATTTTCTCAGAGCCTTTCATGTGTCATGCGAGCCTATAAAAGTAGCTTCCAAAAGGTATGTTGGCCTCAGAACATTCTTCCTGGTGCTAGAGGACTTTGGGAGATGTGTAGTGGGCTGAAGTGACAGAGTCGGGGGCCCTGGCCAGTCTGCAAGCACAGGGGACCTTGAGCAAATTCCCCAACTTTCCCCGGTCCTCAGACTCCTCATTTATAAAATGCAGATGATGGCAGAACTGGCCTAGTGAAGAAGAAATAATTTCAATATGTGGAAAGTCCTTCAAAGTGCCAGGCATAAGGCAAGGGCACAGTAAAACTCTTGTTATTAACAACTACCACACTTGTACATAAACATGACCCCCCTGGAAGAGAGTTAGGACATCTGGTGCTGGCCCTGTGGGTGGACGGGTCCAGCATGTAAACTGCCCCTGCTCCTGGGGTTCAGAAGCCTTCAGGATACACGTTATACTGATGGCTCCATGCTGTCACTGACAGGCCCGTCCTTCCCACCTTCACTTCCCCTTAGAGGAAATACTCCCTGCTGTTCTCTTCCCAGAGCTGAAAGCTGAGATGTACCTGCGGGTAATTGGTTCCGTGAGCATTCATATGATGTTCAAAAATAAAAAAAGAGATAAAAGGACCACGTGAGTACAGAGCTTCTGCAAGGCCAGCACAATGCTCCATCGACCGAGTCTGTTTCTAAATCGAGACAGCCTGGCCCGGCGCGGGCTGGTTTCTGGCGGGGCCGCTGCATTGTCCCTCTCACCCCGCAGCGGCGCCGGGACAATGGGCTGGGTGCTGTGTCGCAGGCACCAGCCAGGCATTTCTGTGCAGCAGACGACGGCTGTGACAAGGCAGCCACGCACCCTGTCCACTCAGCACATTCCAGGCCCAAGTCTGGGTGTCATCATCGCCCAGTCTGGCACCCTGCTGCTGCCCCCAGCCTTGCTGGCCTCGTCCTGTTCTCCAGCAGCCTCAGAGGCCAGCCTGGCTCTGAACACAGACTAGGGACCCGCCATTAAACCTCCTGACTTTTGACTCCATGGGGCTCCAGCCCCGGGCCGGCTGCTTGTTAGCCATGGCTTGATGCAAGTCTTATTGCTCAGGGCTACGCTTAGGGTTACTCTCCTAGCTGATGAACCCAGGCACAGGCCCCAGGTGAGGTTTGGATTGTTTTGAAGTCAGCACCAGCAACGGTGAGTGAGGCTGGAACCTTCCTGTATAGCTGATGGATGTGACTTTGGTCCAAGCCATTTGTAAGATAGTTAGGCATGATGGTTCAAAATCAAGAGTCATGCCCCAGGTTAGGGACTCAGCATGTGGACCTGTCAGCCCCCAGGGAAACCAGAAAGCTGTGTGTCGCAGTGGTGTCGAACCAGGAAAGCTGGGAGTAATCGCAGCTACACTCCCAGGAAGCTACCAGACACTGTTCTAATTGCGATTCCTGATAGTCGCTCATTTAATCCCCACAACAACCCCAGGAGGCAGATTCTATACCAGCCCTGCTTCAGACATCAGGCCCAGAGCAGAGCAACTTGCCCGGGGCTGCGCACTGAATGGCAGGCCTGAAACCTGAGCTCACTCCATCTGGCTCCAAAGGCTACACCCCCAGACCACTGTACTGCACACTGTCTCTTCCACTGACAAAGTAAAAGGTTCCTTTAAAAGTAATACACTGTGATAAACAAAGTACCCCCTAAACAAATGAAACAATTTCAGAATACATACAAACAGAATAGGACACAGCAGGTCAACCCATCCAATTCTTTTTTTTTTTTTTAAGAAAAAAAATTTTTTGATGTGGACCATTTTTAAAGTCTTTATTGAATTTGTTACAAGATTGTTTCTGTTTTTTGTTTTGGTGTTTTGGCCAGGAGGCATGTGGGATCTTAGCTCTCCAATCAAGGACCCAACCAACACCTTCTGCGCTGGAAGGCAAAGTCAACTGCCAGGGAAGTCCCAATCCAACTTATCTTTAAATGAGGAAACTGAGGCCCAGGCAGGGAGAGAGACTTGCCCATGAGCAGGCAGGTGGCATAAAGACCCACGCTTCTTGATTTCAGTGGCTCTACATTCATTTACGGGCTTCCCTGGTGTGCAGTGGTAAAGAATTTACCTGCCAATGCAGGAGATACAGGTTCGATCCCTGTGTCAGGAAGATCCTCTGGAGAAGGAAACGGCAACCTACTCCAATATTCTTGCCTGGAGAATCCCATGGACAGAGGAGCCTGGTGGGCTACAGTTCATGGGGTTGCAAAGAGTCGGACTAGACTTATCAGCTGAACAACATTCATTTACATTCTCTACAGACAGGGAGGCCTGGTGTGCTGCAGTCCATGGGGTCTCAAAGAGTGGGACACGACTGAGCGACCGAACTGAACTAAACATTTCATACAAAGCATAACGATGTGGAGTATTTTTATTATTACCAAGAAAAGGCTTAAATTAAATCTTATATTAAAAATCCATTTATTCTTCACATGAAAATGGTGGTAAAAGGAAGCTGGGGATGTGATCCTGTCCCCAAGACAAGGAATCTAGAAGGGCCATCTGGAGACCCCTTAAAGAACATCTGCTCTGAGTCCCCACTAAGCAGAGGGGAAAACTGACCTGCCAGCATCAGCATGATTTTAATGACTGTCGGAAGATACCATTACACCAGTAAAATCGACCCTCTGTAACATAAATGGCTGTATTTACAACTGTAGTATAAATGTGAGATCTTGTAACAGCTTCAGGTAAGAAACCTTTTTAAATGAAGAGGTGGGAAATGCAAAAGGTAATGGTCAAAATATCACATTGCACCTGCAGTTCAAGATCAAGCAAGCATCCGCTATGCTCTTCATATACCAGCGTCCTTTTCTTTTAACAACTGGAATCAGTTCAGAGCTGTCAGTCATGAGGCTCCACACCTCCCGGCCCCACAGGACATGCATGTGGCCTCAGCTGGGCCAACTGGATCACTTTAAGGGAATGATTGACACTAAGGGAGGAGGACTCTCTCTTCCCCTGGGATCAAGACCCAGAACAGCCACCAGGCCTGGACCATTTCTCCTGCTGCACAGAAGCCACCTGGGGCCACACAAAGAGGAAAGAGAAAAGAGAAAAGAAGCTACGGCTTCAGCTCCAGATCAAGCCACATCGTAAGCTGGCAACCCCTGCATTTCCTAGTTCAGAGAGCCAAGCAATTCCCATTTTGCTG
Organism: Capra hircus; assembly: GCF_001704415.2. NCBI lineage: Eukaryota > Metazoa > Chordata > Mammalia > Artiodactyla > Bovidae > Capra > Capra hircus. Next base: position 12,183,062 of record NC_030825.1, read on the forward strand.
CAATATGTTAGAGTTTACAAACAAATGAATTATAACCAGTACTCCCGACTGAAGTCTTTCCACCAAAGAATCATATTTCCCCAAACCACTCTCTATCCATTTCACCAAACTGAGAAGAGTTTTAGATGTAACAGGAACTCTGCAGACTGCTACTAGGGACAGAGTTTCCTTGGGGGTGATTTTAAAAGCTCTGGAATTTTTGGACAATGGCAGTGACCGCCCAACACTAAATGTATGTCACACCACTGAACGGCACACTAAAAGGGCTAACATCTTATGTTATTCCATTTTACCACAGTCTTAAAAATGGAAAGAAAACAGAGGTTCTGCAAGATTCAAAGACCACCCCCAGTGGACGCGCCCCAGCAAACACCCTCTCCCAGTCTGTGCTGTTCTTCCGGCCACGCCGGGCTGGCTGATGAGAGGGCTAAGCGTGGATGGTGGAGTCCAGCAGGAGACCTCTGATCGTGGACATACATTCTTCTGCATTTTCCATTCTGTTGCCACAAAGGAGACCCTTGAAAGCTGGTTAACCACTGAAGCCTCCAACTGTCCAGGAGAAAAACAGCCCAAGGGGTTGAGTAGGCGGCTGCCCAAAGAAAGGGTGCCAGGGCTGGACAGGGTGCCAGCTGCAGTATTCGCTGGTAATGCTGACTAGGCTAGGAAGTGAATGACATTTATGGAACGTTTACCACATCCCAGGCATGGTGCTAGCCCTTTAGGAAGTAATTTGACAGCCTATACCTTTTTTTTTTTAAATGTGCAATATATAGGTATTTTTTAATTTTTGGCTCGAATGTTTTAAAATTTCATTTTATTTACTTTTGGCCACACCAGCACATGTGGGAACTTAGTTCTCTGGCCAGGAATTGAACCTGTGCCCCCTGCATTGGAAGTGAAGAGTCTTAACCACTGGGCCACCAGGAAAGTCCTAGCCTATTCCTTTTTAAAGGGACTCTCACCCCTGTTAACTCCGGAACACTCCCCCTCCTGAAACGGCGCGCTAAAGAAACGATTCAGTGTAGGGTGGGAAGGAGCTGCACATATTAAAATGTTGGTTGGAACGTATTATTTATAACAATAAAAATGGGAAGCAACTCAAGAGGCCAACACCAAGGGGATTTTTAATCCATCACAATACACTTGTGAAACTGGACGGTCGGCAGCCAGAAAAACGTTCATTACAAAGACTCTACAGACACATAATTTATGTAATTACGTTATGTTAGGAAAAAGAAGCTGATTAGGTGTGATTCATAGGCTGTGACTGTAGCAATGCAGAGGGGAGTGTGCTCACCCACAGGACTGGGAGGAGAGAAGGAAAAATCGGCCGTAATAATGGAATGATAGGAGTTCTCTCCTATTATTACTTTTTTAACAGAAGTTTTATTTGGGGATAGTTGTGGATTTAGAGGAAAGTTGCAAGAGACAGCACCAAGAGTTCCCATGTACCCCATGGCCATTTTGACAACTGTGAACATCTTAAGTTACCGTGGTATGTTTATCACAGCCAGGAAGCCAACACTGGAACATGACTACTAACTAAACCCCAGACTTCATTCCAATTTCACCAGTTTTTCTAGATTTCACCAGTTTGTCCTGGATCTAATCCAGGACACCACACTGCACTCGGCAGATTTTTTGTGTGTGTGCGTTTCTTATTTTTTAGGATGCAATGGCTTTTTGTATATTCTCAGATATGAGCAACCAACACCACAGGTTTTAGAACAGTTTAGAATATTTTCATCCCCTCTAAGGAAGCCCTGTACCAGTTAGCCATCCACCCTCTATCATAGGTTTTGGGAAATCCTTCTGCAAGATGGAGATCCCTTTGGTGGGGAGAAAACCCTCTCCCCTCCACCCCCTTGCCCCAGTCTATCGTTCTGGAATTTGGATTTTTTCCATGATTTTTTGACTTGCTCCTTCAGGCCGTGCTGGGTCTTCACTGCTGCAGGGGCCCTTCTCTAGCTGCGGGGAGCCAGGGCTACTCTCTAGTTGGGGTGAGAGGGCTTCTCTTGTTGAGGAGCGCAGGCTCTGGGACGCACAGGCTTCGGTAGTCGTGGCCCCCCAGCTCTAGAGCCCAGGCGCAACAGTTTCCGTGCACAGGCTTAGTTGCTCCACAACATGTGAGATCTTCCCGGCCCAGGGATTGCATTCACGTCTCCTGCTCTGGCAGGCAGATTCCTTACCACTAAGCCACCAAGGAAGCCCTAGAATTTGGATTTTTTTTTTCTCAGCATGACCCCATGCCCTAGCTTCAAATGACCTGCTCCGGAAATTTCCAATAGTGTCAATTTTTGTTATGTCCAAAATGCAAAAATAAAAAACTTTAAAATGGGAAGCTCTACAGGTAGAGCTGTCTAAAACTCCAGGGACAAAACCAAGGGTACACTATTTTCCCCTCTTCCTCTAGTCTAATACGGACACAGGAGTAAATCAGCTACCACCCGCGCCCAGCTACTCAGTCTAGGGATCTTTGCCATTGCTGATGCACTGATGCAGCCTTTATCATTCTAGGGTCATCAAAGTCATCTGTAAACCCCTGCTGGTGCCCATGTGATTGACATTTATTCATTCACCAAGTGTCATTGCGCTCCTACTATGTGCTAGACACCATTCGGCGGGCACTCGTGAACTCTCCCTTTGCGTCCTCACGGCCACGCCGGAAGCCCTCCGCCACCCACAGGAAGTGGCACCATTTTGGTCGTTCCTCCAGCCTCCTTCTCCATGAGCTGCCTGCCCCACCCGGAAAGGTAGACACCAGCCACCACGTCTCTAGTATTCGATGGTCAGGGTCACAAATGCAGCTACCGTACCCAGAAAGCAATTTGGGGTATCTCTCACCAGTGTCGCTAGTGGTCCAAGGACTTAGCACGCCACGTTCAAAGTCACGGACCAAGGAGCCAAGCCTGCCCCTTGTGTCCCTACTGGATGGTGACGCTTTGCGGAATGTGACCCCACCCCCAGACACTAAGAGAACACAAAGACGGTTACCTGCACCACCTCCTTCACCAGGGTCTTGTCGGTGCCGGTCTTAGCGCGCTGCAGCCCACTGACGTTCTCGCCAATCCATGTGATGAGGGCGAACTTGGACCTCTTGCTCATCGCATCCCCCGTGGTGAAGCGCACGAAGGCAAACAATCGGACGTCATCTGCACCAACAGCAAAAGGAGGGCATGGGGCTCGGTTAGAACACCCAGATCCACACCCTCCAGGCAGGGCTCTGAACACAAGGGCACCCAGAGTGACACAGAAGGAGCCACCTTTCCCTCCTTCGATCCCAACAACAGTGCTGCAGGCGGAGACGCCCACGTCACAGACGGAAGGTGGAGGCGCAGAAGGTCCCCAGGATGCTCCCGAGGCTACACAGCCAGAGGGAGCCCAGGCCTCTCTGGCTGCCACACCCACAACCCTGCCCTCCCCTCTGATAGTCATGCCTCAAATTCTGAATTTGATTCAGGGAGCAAAAGGTTGTCAACTGTTTCATCCCAAATCTTTGAGGCCCTATTTGGAACAGGAAAGCCACACAGTAGAGAGACAGGAACCAAGTTGGGGTCAGAGGGCAGGGAACAAAGGCAGTGGCCCTGCTTCTGGCCTGGGATTCAGCTTGGGGCCCCCTGGGCATTCTTGTGGCCAGACAGGCCAATAAAGAATTCTGAGCATTTTTCCACTAGGTGTGTTATGCTTGTTACATGGGGTGTGTGTGTGTGTGTGTGTGTGCACGCATATGTGTCTCTACCTCAGCACTCCGTCATTTGGGGCTGGGTGGGTCTTCCTGGTGGGGTCGTCTCGTGCATTGGAGGACTGGGCAGCAACCCTGGCCTCTGCCCCCTCCATGCCAGTATCACACCCCTCAGCCCAGGATGACCACCAACAACGTCTCCAGCGGTTACCCAGTGTTCCCTGGGGAACAGACCACCCCCAGACGCAGCCAGGTGAGCACCAATTTCCAGACATACTTTATGTCCCCGTTTAATCAGGACCCCTTTCAGTTTTGCACCAAAATCCAGCCCTTCTAGTTGAGGGCATCACATATCCTTACTCAGATTAATCCCTAAACAGTTCACATGTCAACTGCAGTTATCAATGAAGTCTCGATTCAGCCCCTCCCTGGTGATGGCCGGGATGCAGGTTGCTGCTCAGTTCAGTCGCTCAGTCATGTCCGACTCTTCGCGACCCCATGGACTGCTGCACGCCAGGCTTCCCTGTCCATCACTAACTCGTGTCCATCGAGTCAATGCTGCTGGTTTGGGGTTAATCATCCTGTACCTGGCCCTTGACTCAGGTCATGCTCTCAAACGGCTTTTTCTTGCTGGCTTTAGGATTTCTCAGGGACCCAGTGACTCGTGGAGCTACGTTTCCCAAGCACTGTGTGCATCTGAATCACCTGACATCTCTCTTAAACGCAGATTCCAATTCGGCCAGTCTAGGACGGGACCCTGGGGTCTGCATTCCTAACTAGCTCCGAGGTCATACCGATGCTGTTAGTCAAAGGATCATGCTTTGAGGTTTCACGACTTTACTTTCTTAAAACCAAGGCATCCTGGGCTTCCCTGGTGGTCCAGTGGTTAAGAATCCACCTGCCAATGCAGGGGACACAGGTTTGATCCTGCTCTGGGAAGATTCCACATGCCAAGATGCAACTAAGCCTCTTCACCACAACTAGTGAGCCTGCACTCTGGAGCCCCTGTGCCGCAATTACTGAAGCCCTCGTGGCCTAGAGCCTGTGCTCTCCAACAAGAGAAGCCACCACAGTGAGAAGCCGGAGCACTGCAACTAAAGAGTGGCCCCTGCTCTCAAACTAGAGAAAGCCCTCAAGCAGCAAAACAGACCAGCGCAGCCAATAAATAAGTAAACAAACAAAAACCAAGGCATCTTGATCCTAGAACCATTCCAGGTGCCTCCATGTGGAATCCCACACAAAGTATAAAGTGAAAGTGAAGTCGCTCAGTCGTGTCGGACTCTTTGCGACCGCATGGACTGTAGCCTACCAGCTTCCTTCATCCATGGGATTTTCTAGGCAAAAATACTAGAGTAGGTTGCCATTTCCTTTTCCAGGAGATCTTCCCAACACAGGGACTGAACCCGGGTCTCCTGCATTGTAGTCAGATGCTTTACTGTCTGAGCCACCAAGACCACCAGCCTCTGGGTGTGATGGAGACAGTCCACCCTGGCTGGTTAGTACCTCAAAGCCCAAGTTCATCCTAGACAACAAGCCAGCCAGTATAGCAGGGAACCATCTGACCCAGGGAAGCTAAGACACAACGCTTGTCAGGGCATGGACTCCAGATTCAAACTCTATATCCAGACTTTTCTTAAAGGAAACAGATCATAATCGCCATTCACACTGACAGCACCCTTCAGTGTATGGGTTAGTATTCACCAGGTCTTCATAAGGATGCAGGGAGGTGGGCCACGGGGGGCATCATGGTCACCATCATCTACATCCAAACCACCGTTTGGGAGATGAAGCCAGGAGGTCGTGTGACATGCCCAAGGTAATGCACCAAAGACAAGCCAGCCTGGAGCCAAGGTGTGTCTCAGGTGTGTCTGCCCAGCCCTCCTCCTTTAGGGAACTGCCCCTCCCCACCTGGCCATGGGAGGCTGGTGGGAGCCCATCCCAGGACCTGACCACAGGGGTCAGTGGGTGACAAAGCGGTGAGGAAAGAGAAGAGAGATGGGTCTCAGGGACACTTCATGGGCCAAATTAACACAGCTTAGTGATTGATATATGTCTCACATGTATGCATGTGAAAGCTGGACCACAAGGAAGGCTAAGTGCTGTAGAATTGACACTTTCAAACTGTAGTGCTGGAGAAGACTCTTGAGAGTCCCTTGGACAGCAAGGAGATCAAACCACTCAATCCTAAAGGAAATCAACCTTGAATATTCATTGGAAGGACTGATGCGGAAGCTGAAGCTCCAATACTTTGCCACCTGATGCAAAGAGCTGACTCACTGGAAAAGACCCTGATGCTGGAAAAAACTGAGGGCAAGAGGAGAACAGGGTGACAGACGATGTGATGGTTGGATGGTATCACTGACTTGATGGACATGAGTTTGAGCAAACTCAGGGAGATAGTGAAAGACAGGGAAGCCAGGCGTGCTGCAGTCCATGGGGTCGCAAAGAGTCAGATATGACTTAGCAACCAAACAACAAGTGACCAACTGGTTGTGAGAAATGAGGAAGGAGAAGTCTGGGAACAGGAGACAACATGAGTGCCATCTCTAACTCCCTGAGGAACCTGACTTAATCCCCAAACATCTGAGGCTCAGTTGGCCTCATCTGAAAAATAAGGTGATTTTTTTGGTCCTCCTCATTTTTTCTTTTATGGAAGTAAACGTCACACCACAAAAAATTCACCATTTTAACTATTTTAAAGCATACAAGTCAGTGGCACTTAGGACATACACAATATGGTGCCATCATCACCACAGTCTAATTCCAGAACATCTGCATCGCCCCCCAAAAGAACCCCCTACCCACCAGCCATCACTCCTCACCCTTCCTCCATCCCCCCAGTCCTAAGCAACCACTCAGCTGCTTTCTGTCCCTGGATTTGCCTTCTCTGGACATTTCACAGATGGAAGGGACCCTACACTACGTGGTCTTTGTGTCTGCCTTCTTTCAGCTCAGCATGTCGGCAAAGTTCATCCATGTGGCAGCATGATCGGCACTTCATTCCTTTTTTTTTTTTAATAGCTTGAAGGTTTTATTTATTTATTGGCTTCACTGGGTCTTCATGGCTTTGCAAGGGCTTTCTCCAGTAATGGCAAGCAGGAGCTACTCTTTATTGTGGTGTGCAGGTTTCTCATCACGGTGGGTCGCCTGTTGTGGAGCAGATTCTAGGTGCACAGAATTCAGCAGTTGCAGTGTGCTGACTCCAGGGCTTGCCGGCTTCAGGAGTTGCAGCTCACAGGTTCTAGAGCTCCAGCTCTGCAGCTGTGGTACACGGCATGTCAGTCCGCAGCATGTGGGATCTTCCCAGACCAGGGATTGAACTCCCCTGAATTGACAGGCAGATTCCTATCCACTGCACCACCAGGGAGTTCTGGTACTTCATTCCTTTTATGGCTGAATAATACTCCATTGTATGGATGGACCACATTCTGTTCTATTCATCCATGCACCCAGTGATGGACTTCTGGGACATTTCCAAATAAGGTGATTTTATACCTCTCTTCTACATCAGCCATGAGGATAAAATGGGATGCTGTGAAACCTGTCTGGCCTGACCTGGTAGAACCTTCATCCTGGAGTGGAGCTGTGGGTGAGGTGTGAGCACAGGAAATAGGGCTGGTGGGGCTGAGGAACTGAAACTCACACAGCCACGCACGGCTGGTACAGGAGCCCTTTCGTTCCCCGGTATTTCCCGGCACTGGAGGCTGCGTTTGGGAAGCCAGCACGCTCTTCTGAGTAGTGTTGCTGGAGGACAGGAGAAGCAGTTCCAAAGTGTTTAATTAAATTGCAGCGTTGACTTGAAGGGGAGGCGGACCACACATCTGATGCCTCCTGACTTGCTAATGCCAAGACAACACCAGCAAAAGAACTTGCAGCCTGTTTCCACAGCAACCACTCTATTTCCCTTTACCTCATTGGTCAGTCTGGATGTTTGGGATCCCGTGACCACACTTGGATCCCAGCTGCTCCGTCCCTGGACAAAGCCACTGAGAAAGTTACAAATCGTGTGTCCCAAGTACCAGCCTAGGACCTGTCACAGGACAGACGCCTTACCCCCACCCCCGAGGACACGGCCAGCTGTAAGATCTTCCAGGACTGCAGGCCAATGTCATTTAAATTATCACAGCAGGAGAGACCACTTTCCTGGATGGCTGTTTGGTGCTTATCTGACAATGGTCTGGCCGAGAAGATTGCTGACATTTTTGAAAATCCGAGGGTCACATTTTGCTACAAATGTCCGCTGCTCAGGATGTGGCATGACACTGAAAAGTCAGCGGAAAGTCTGACGTGAAAAACCTGTTGGTCTGGGAGACCTCTGCACAGCTGCCCACACAGACCTCCAGTCCCCACGCCTCCTGAAGGAGGTTCTCAGCCCATCTGACCTCCAGCTAGTCAACGCAGGAGGAAGTTCTCATTCAGTCACTAACTTCCCTCCTCTGAACAAACTGGGCAGATCAAACACGGATGTGCGCATGGGTGTATCACCTGGAAGGGAGAGCTTGACCTCATCACATACATGTATATGAAGCGTGTCTGTGTGTGCCCATCTGTGTGTGTGTGCATGCTCATGCATGAGTGTGAATGTATGTGATGGCGCCTACACACTAGGCCAGCAAACTTGGCTAGAATATTGGTCCTCAGGTTACTGCCACTCCCGGAGTGGCACTGGGGGGATTCAGTGGCACATCTTTCCAGTCTGGGGTTGAAGGGGTAGAGGAGTCGAGGTGCAGCTCTGGATAACCCCAATGGGGGGACCCAGGCCCTGAATTCACATCAGAGGACACACCCTGAGCCCCCTCTGAAAGAGGTCCCGGAACAGCTGTCTACACCTGCTTGCCCCCTGAACCATTCAGTTTCAACATTCTGGTCTACAGCATCGGGTTGAGTCCAAGTTTTGGAATCCACTGGAAACTCATCCCCATTCCGTCCCAGCTCCGTGATAAGACCAGATTCCTGAGTGCCTCTAAGCCTCAATTTCCTCATTTGCAAAATGGGTCACATATATCTCATAAGGCATATTGAGGGTTAAATGAAAAAGAAAGAGCGTGAAAGGCTTGGCTGATGGGGCTGGTGACTCTATTTCTCTCCCCACCTGTCTGGTGAAATGAGGTCCACAGTGGCCTCCACTGCCAAACCCTAGGGGATAGCCTCCTTGCCTTCCAGCCTCTGAGCTGGCTTTCTGCCTCCACCAATTAACGTTCATTCTGCTGGGTCTCAAAGTAGGGGCCCTCCTAGGCACATGGTCATGGAACCGCTCGTCTCATGAAGATTTCTTGAGGGCCTACTGTATGCCAAGCACAGTGCCAAGCATTAGGGGGCACAGATAAGACCAACGAGGGTCGTGAAGATAACAGAAGCTGTTCACTGAGCGCTTGCTGTGTGGCAGGTGCCATCCTAAGCATTTATGTGTGACTGCACATTTTCTCATCCCAGCCTCTCCATCTGGTCAGCACTGCCCACAATCCTACTTCACAGATAGAGAAACTGAGGCTCAGAGAGGTGAAGTGGCAAGAAACCAGACATCTCTTTTCCCTGGTTCCATCTAGAGCAGCAGCTCTCAAAGTGTGTTCCTCGGACCAGCAGCAACATCATTTCCCAGGAACTCGTTAGACTTGAATTCTGAAACTCTAGGAATGGGGCCATTTTTAAACAGAAGTGAGTTTCAAAGAGACCCTGGGGGAGATTCTTATGCCTCCATAGCCTGAGAACCACTGACCTAGAGGATGAGGTGAGGAGACTAGAAGATGGGGTTTTCAACTCGGAGGACCTGCTCTCCCCTGGCTGGGAAAGAGGGTGAGACAAGGGTCTTGTGGGCGGAAAAGCTGAAATGCCCAGGGTTCAGCCCCACCGCCATCCTCCCCACCCACACCCTTTCATTTTAAGGAAGTGATCATACAAAGGAGCTTCCTGTATGGTCTGTCTTCTCAATGTTGTAATTTATAGAATTCGAGGCATGGTTCCTTGAGCATCTCACCATCAAAGACCACCGGGACTGTCCCCCGGAGACTCTCCCTCCCCTCGAACCCCACAGCCCGAGACAAAGAAGAGTGGTCTCTAGAAAAAGGGCTGCTGAATCACGGCACTAGTAACAGAGATTTTCAGTGACCTCTGCGTGTCTACTGACATAAGCCATCACTAACAAGGATTCCCAAATGCATCACAAAACCACATAGAGCCCCATCTCAGGGGAGCCATCAACCAATGACAAAACAAGGTTGGGACCCCCATCCCTGAGGACTGTCAATGCCCTCTGGGCAATGCCTCTGGGCCCTCACTGTGGTGGCCTCAATTCAGGGCTGTGGACACTTTCCCCTTCCCGCCCAGGAAGAGTCTTGTCCATGAAGAGATGGTCCTTATAGGGTGTTAACAGAAGTCCCCTCTCAAAAGAACTTGACCCTTTCATTGGTCTACGTAGCCTCATCACAGGTCAAGGATGGGTTATCAGTGTGAAACATCTCCTGCACCAGCCAATCCCACAGCCCTAAGGACCCCCAGGACCTAGAGACCCCACATAGGGCTCACTTGGCTCAAAGTCCTGTTCCTCTTTTCAGGGCTTCTCGTCGTCACATATTAAGTACATTGATCTGCAGCATAAAGTCACTGCATGTAAAGTTCTGGGGACGCTGCCTGGCAGAACTGTGCTCAGAAACGCCAGCAGTGGTCACTAGGTGCTCCCTCCTCTGCAGCCCCTTCCTCCCCCTCCCTCCTCTGTCTCCCTCCTCGATCCTGCAAGGGGATATGAAGGACATAGGATGATACAAAGAGAGAGACGTAACCACAGAGGGCATGGGAAGAGTGAAGAAAAAAGGGAGGTCAGGTGTCTCTGGAATCACCAAGGCCTCAGGGGTGAGCTGCTCTAAAAATCATCCCCAAATCTATGAATGACACACAATCCCCACCAAGCTCTCGAGGACTCTCTGCCCTCCTCCACACCTCCCAGCCACACTGGAAACCTCCTAAGGTTCGGAATCACTGAGGGGCAGAGTCTGCCTCGTCACACTCAATATTCTCGCCATGGAGACCCTGACATAGGATCCACATGGGTCCAGAGCCCTCATCTTCCTCCCCAAAAGACCTGTCTTCCCCTCTGCCTCTTCCCACAGCTGGCACTGGCCAGAGGACAAAACCTAAAGGAGACTGAGATGCTGCCACGAGCCAAGCAGTGTGACGCTCTCACCCTTCTGCAAATGTTTTGAGCCATTTTTCCTCATTACACACAAAGCACATATGAGGTGTAGAATAACTAGAAATACAAACAAGCAAAAAACAAAACTGCCTCACCACCAAAATAGCCTAGTAAACTCCCTATGGAACCTAAGCAAAAGGCTGGGGGCACGTCCTTTGATATTTTTAGCTGCTTCCATACCTGTCCAATTCATGTCACATCTCCAGTGCCAAGCACACAGCAGGCACCCAACAAAACATCTACCGGTCACCAAAAAGAAAAAAGAGACAGAGAAGTAACCATCTCATAATTTCCAGCCAACACTGAAGTTCAGAGCAAGACAAAAGAAAGGGGGAAGGAGACAGCAGGAAATTGCCCCAGAGTCGGGCTGAAGCTGCCCTTACCTTATATAGACTCCCTAAGAAGTTATGCAAACAAGGTTCAGTAAGGAAGAAAACAACCCACACACCAAAAAAGCTGAGCTGTCAGCTTCCACCGAGCAAGCTCCCCAGAGTGGGCATGAAAGGAAACAGGAAAGAATTCAAACATCCTGCTGCCTGGGGCGGAGGGACAGCTGGACAGAAGCCACAGCTGCATCATTTCCAGTGGGCTGCTGACAGGGGAGCCCAGGCGGCCACAGACGAGGACCTGGAAGCGGGGGAAACGGCCCCTCTCTGACACAGAGGACAAGGGCTCCATGGATGTGTACACAGTCCTTGCATATGGGCTCTCACAGCCCATGCACACTGACTCTTTGTCCCACCCTTCCTCAAAGCAGGAGATATCTCAAATGACTCCTTTCCCACTGGATTTTTGTGAAATGAATGGCCCCGCTTTCCTAGTCTGACACAGAACACAAGAAAACGCAGTACAGGATAGCCAGAGGAAAAGAAAGATGATTACTTCAGTAGAACCCTCAGGGAAGGACCCGATCTAGAGACTGAACCGATCAGGACAGCTAAAGGTTTTCCCCCAGTGACAAAGCACCAGAACTTTTTTTTTTTTAGTGATTACTTTTACTTCCTTAAATGGAAGTCGGTGTGCTACACCCAACTGCATCTCCTGACTTAGAGAACCAGTGGTTGCAACCAGTTTCTGAAGGCTATGAGTACACGATGGCCTCGTTGACAAGGAGACACTCTGGAGACACTGAAGGATTCAGTGCCTGATTGCCTGAGCACTAAGTGCCCTGGGGTACATGCTCTGCGTTCTCTTATAGTTTTTCTGTTTCTTCCGTTGCTGTAGTCGTTTGACAAACACTTGTTGACACTGTGTGGTTCAGAGACTGCTGAATAAGATACAATCCGAACCCTTCAAGAATACACAATCTAGCAGGGTAAAAAAAGAAAAACTAAGCATGTGAATACAGTGAAGTTAGCACCATGACCACAAGGCATCACAGGGCAGAGGAGAACATCAAAGAAATAAAGAAATTAACTCTGCCTGGGGGGCAGTGATCAGGGCAGGCTTCACAGAGGCCGTGATGTTTGATCTCAGTCTTAAAGGACGACCTAGAATTCATCAAGCTAACAGGATAAAGAGGAAGAAGTGGTCTATGTTAACAACTGAAGGGCTAAATTCTAACAGAACTCCAAAGACAAGAGCACCAGCTTCAGTGGGCAAGTTCAAAACGCCTTCCTCTACCAGCCACTCTCTTTGTGACTTGCCACAGGCTAGAGGGGCATATAATTGGCTTATTATTACTGGGTGTAAAACAAGTGTTGAATGGCTCAGAATGACATCCCTTAGAGCTCCTGAAGTCTGCTCATCCCTACACAAGGAGGACAAGCATTTTGTCCCATAGGAGGACATCTCCAGGACCCAGAATGGTACCTGACACACTGTCCACACTCAATAAACATTTCTTGAGTAAATGAGGAGCCTCTGCCCATCTATCTTAGGAGCTTAGAAGCATTTCAGTCCCCAGTCCTCAGCTGAGTCACTTCAGTGGGAGATTCTGTCCTGTAAGAATAAAACCAATCCCCTCCCTGGATTTTAAAGGTGTGCCTTCTAATGAAGAGACCAGCAGAAATAATCAGATGAGAATCAGGTAGCAATTGACTGATCTGGACAAAGGTGCCCTGTAAATAACACTGCATGGGAAGGGCAGCCCAACACCACAGTGTTGCTAGGATTAGCAATGCCTGCATCACGTGGGGCTTCTTCTCTCCCTTCCCTGCTCGCATCACCAAGCACGGTGCCCCACAAGAGCAAAGCAGACACCAGCCCTCAGCAGCTCAGAGAGCCAGGAGGCCAGGGTTCAAGCCCTGGCTCTGCCTCTCTCTGCTGAGTGACCAGGGACCATGGCATCCCCTCTCTGATCCTCCATGTTCTAAGCTGGGGGTGGGAGGGGTAGCTTCTCAGTCCCTGTCTCAGAGCCCCCTGCGTGGTGGGGACAAACACACAAGTGGGTTTTGCCCCCCTGTGGCTGTTGACACTTGCAGCCCTCAAGTTCACCCACACATTTACAGCTGACTCATCCCACTCTTTTATTGATTCACATAGCTACTAACCCACAAGAATATCCAAGACAGACTTTCCCATTTTAAGGACCCACTTCTGAGGAAAGGTTGCCAGCAAAGTAATACCCCCCTGGACACCAGCTCGGTGCCAGGCACTGGACTAGAAGATGAAAACCCAGCCGTGGGGACTGGTGCCGGGTCTCGTCATCAATCCTCATCTGAATTGTGGAAAGGAAAGCTCAGAACTGAACCTGGCACAGAGCCAGAGGCACTAAAAATGGTACAGGGTGACGATAAGGATGTGGACGGCAATGGCGGAGCGCACAGAGGAGGCGGGAAACGAGAGCGCGCGAGAGCAAGTTCACACGCGAGAGCGAGTTCACGCACGAGCACGTGGCGGGGCTGAGCGCATCTGGAGCACAGGGACCTGCACAGCCGCCCTGGGGGAAGGCAAGTCTGACATGAAGAGGAAAATGGCAGAACCAGAGATGCCAACCTGGTAATGAACCACAGGAAAGCCAAAGGCGAAATTCCACAAGGTCGTGGACCAAAGTTGTGGGAATAAAATGCAGGCTGTTCAGGCAAAATCAGAGCTGTGGCCATGGCCCTGAGCCCCACCTCTGACCCCATTCCCTGCACACTGCGAGGCCATCACCCTGCTGGATTTCTACCCTCCTCCCACCCCTTTTCTTCTTACTTTTTAAAACTGAGAGGTTTACAAACCATAAAATTCACCCCTTTTAAGTGTAAAATTCACTGGTTTTTAGTATATCCATGAGGTTGTGCAACCATCACCATTGTCTATTTTAGAACATTTTCATCACCCCAAAAGGAGACCTGGTGCCCATGAATAGTCACACTTTGTCCCTCATCCTCACTACTGGCAACCACTAAACCTGCTTTATATCTCCATGGACTTGCTTGCTCTGGAAACTTGAAATAAATGGAATCCCAGGACATGCGACCTTTCACATCTGATTTCTCAGCATTATGTTTCACTCAGCAATATGTTTTCAAGGTTCACCCATGTTGTCTTGGAGAAGGCAATGGCACCCCACTCCAGTACTCTTGCCTGGAAAATCCCATGGATGCAGGAGCCTGGTAGGCTGCAGTCCGTGGGGTCGTGGAGTCTGACACGACTGAGCGACTTCACTTCCACTTTTCATTTTCATGCACTGGAGAAGGAAATGGCAACCCACTCCAGTGTTCTTGCCTGGAGAATCCCAGGGACGGCAGAGCCTGGTGGGCTGCCGTCTCTGGGGTCGCACAGAGTCTGACACCACTGAAGCGACTTAGCAGCAGCAGCAGCATGTTGTCTCATGAATCAGTACTCCATTCCTTTTTGTGGGTGATTAATATTCCATTAACAGATGGACCACACTTTGTGTATCCCTTCATCAGTTGATGAACATTGCGTGGTTTCCTCTTTGGGGCAACTGTGAATCATGCTGCTGTGAACGTTCATGCACAAGTTTTGGTGTGTTTTCATCTCTCTCGGGTAGATACTAAGGCGTGAAAGAGCTAGGCTTAGCCTTTCAGGAACTGCCAAACTGTTTCCCACGGTGCCTGCACCAGCTCTCTTTCCCCTCAGCGATGCACGAAGGTTCTGACTCGCGACACCTTACAACACCTGTTATCACAGCCCCCTAGTGTGTGTGAAGTCACATCTCACTGTGGTTTGATTTCCATTCCCCTAACGACTACTGATGCTGAGCATCTCTGCATGTGTTTACTGGCCATGTGTATGTCTCCTTTGGAGAAATGTCCATTCAGATCCCTTGCCCACTTTCCACTTGCGTTACCGGTCTTGTTGAGTTGTATCAGTTCTTTACATATCCTGGAAGCTGGACCATTACAGGATGCGTGGTCTGAGGCCCTCCCCTTTTGCTGAGGTCACTCCTCACCCAGGTACCTGCATGCCCAGTTCCTTTTCATTCAGGTCTTGCTTTCATGTCCCCTCCATTTCAGGCCTCCCCTGACCACCCTGGCTAATAGCGGCCTCCCCACAATGTGTCTCTGGCCCATTGCTTCATTTCATTTTCTTAGCACTCATCTCATTCTGAAATGATCACACTTGCTAGATTGTCTATTAGCTTCCCCTGCATTTTCTGTGAATGTAAGCTCTGTGATCTGGATCGCTCAACTTCACTAGTGTCCAGAGTCTCTGGCACATAGTAGGTCCTCAATGTACATTTGTTGGATAATGAGTGTAACAAAGTGCCAAAGAAGAAAAGTTACTTTCCCCAAATCAAACACATAGCAGTTAGATTTTGCCAAATCAAGAACAGAGCAAGTGATGTAAATCAACTATGTTTCAATATATTTTTATATATATTCAATATATATATTCACTATATATAATTTTTTAATGTGCTTCCCTGATTGTCCAGATAAGAATAGATAAGAATTCACCTGCCAATGCAGTGGGCATGGGTTCAATCTTTGGCTCGGGAAGATCCCACATACCACAGAGCAGCTAAGCCAGTGTGCCACGGCGACAGAGCCCACATGCTGTACCTACTGGAGCCCACACACCTGGAGCCCATGCTTCACAACAAGAGAAGCCATCACAATGAAAAGCCTTCGCACCCCAGCTACAGTGGCCCGTCCTCACCACAACTAGAGAAAGCCTGCATGTAGCTGCAGCAACCAAGACCCAGCACAGCCAAAAGTCAATAAATAAACAAAATTTAAAAAACAGTGCAAGTGGCATTCCAGTTCAGGGCTACAAGAGCTCACCAGAGTGAACACAGGCCCTCCTTGATTAGGCAGGGGGCTCACAAGGGCTGCACAAAGTCTGACTCTTTTCCCTCCTCCCCAGAAGCCCCAGCATGTGACCCAGAGGGGCCCCTGGCCAGCAGCTTCCTTTATTTTCAAATCCTAAACAATACACTCCATTCTAGAGTCAGGGTAGAATTATAGCCCAAAAAAGGGAAGAAAACTACTTCCAGGTCAGATCAGATGACCTCCAAGGGCCATCCTTTCAGTCAAAAGCAGCAGAGTCAGAAATCTTTCCTAGGAAAAATGGAGGCGTTTGATTAAGCAGTGTTGCTCCCCAGAGACCATCACAGGTTTTCCACTTGAACAAAGGCAGAAAAATTACCTCTGAGCTGTGTATTGTTAGAAATGTGCCTCCAGCCAGAGGCACAGGCCTCCGGTCTGCCCCTTGGCTTTCAGAAAAAGAGCTTGTGGAAAACTGTTCAGAGAATAGTTCCTAAGAGTTCTTATTAGAAGGAGAAAAATAATATTTTTTCTGTTCTTTTTACTGTATCTATATCAGAGAATGAATGTTAACTAAGCCTATTGAGGTCATCATTTCATGATACATGGAAACCAAACCATCATGCTGTACCCCTTAAGCTCATACAGTGGTACACGCCAATTATTTCTCAACAAAACTGGGGGAGGAAGGAGAAGGGGAAAAAAGAAAAAAGCTCGCCCATGGTCTTCCCTCCTTGTTTCAAAAGAATTTCAGCTCCACGTGTTGGGAAGCAGCAGGGTGTCAGGAGTGGTGGCCAGAAGGGCAGACACTGGGTAAGGAACACGGTTCCACCCCCACGCAACCCAGGGTCGGTGCTTTCTCAGCTCTGAGCCTCAGTTTTCCTGTCTGTGAAATGGGAATGACAATAGGACCCTGGTACCACATGGGCCATGGTGTCACGAAATAAAGTGAGGATTAAATGACTCTGGCTGGCAAGACAGTGGCCCCCAAAGATGTCCATACTCTAATTTCCAGAACATGTGACTCTGTGACTGGACATGGCAAAGAGGACTTTATAGGTGTGATTAAATTGAGGGTCTCAGCATGGGGAGATTGTCCTGGATGACTAGAGTAGGCCCAATGTCATCACAAGGGTCCTCAAATATGAAAGTGAGGAAAGCAGAAGAATCAAAGAGATGACTTCATAAGAAGGACTCATCCAGATACTGCTGGCCTTGAAGATGGAGGAAGGGGCCACAAGCCAAGGGATGCAGAACCTGTAGAAGCCAAAAAAGGCAAAGAAACAGATTCTCCTTTCAAACCTCTGGAAAGAATACAGTCCTGCCCACACCTTTATGCTAGTTCAGTGAGGTTGATTTTGGACTTCTGCCCTCCAGAATCTAAGACGAGAAATTATGTTGTTTTAAACCACTGAGTCTGTGGTCATTTGTTACAGCAGCCGCGGGAAACTGATACAATGACCTCAGCACAATTTCTGACACAACAAAAGCCCAGTGTTAGTCATTATTTTTAAGGATTATGATAATTTGTGATTGGCAAGGACAGTTACAGAAACGCACAAATGATTATAAAAAAAAAAAAAAAGAATAAGTGCATGAAGAAAAATGAGACAGGTGACCGGAAATTAAGCCCAGAACTAAAACAGGATGTCAGGCAAGTTAATTTCAAATGCACTGATGAAACAAAACAGAAAATGCTAAGGTTAACAGCCCTGCCTTACACACAAGCCTCTGGGGACTTGGCCCTGCTGAGGCCATGAGCAGAATCTGAAAAGCCAAGGCATCAAATTCAGTTGGAGAGGAAAACACCTAGGGGCTCCAGGGCAGGAATGTGGGCCAGAGGCCAGAGGGGAACAAAGGTTTCAGAGCCTCAGCACCTAAAGACTCTCCATACAGGCCACTGGGCTGTTACACTGGCAGAGGGCACGGTGGACTGTCCAGGGGTGAGCTCAGCTCTCAAACATCTCAGGGGACCGTGTTCACTCATCTATTCAACACACACTTGGGGAGATCAGGTGTTGTTCCAGGTGCTGACAGCAGAGCAGAGAACCAGGCCAACCAGGTTTCTACCCCCAGGAGCTCAGATTCTATCTAGCAGCAGAGTCAAACACCAGATACCAGAAAGCTCCTGTTTTGGATATAGCTTGGGGAGTCGCTAAGGGCTTGCTACCCATGACTTGGGTCCTCACAAGAGAGTGACACAACCACTGGGGGAAAAGAGATTAGGACTAGGTAACCGTGAGGGGTGAGGATGCTTCACTGAGGTTACCACCACCAGAGAGACAAAAGTCCTCCTTTCCACGATCTCACCACTGAATTGAAGAAACAGATGCACACATAATCACCGCAGAATGGGATGAACATCACAAAGGCAAGGAGGCCATCTGAGTGGAGGGGATATTTACACTGGGCCTTGAAGGATGTATAGAAGTCCTCCAGGAAAGCAAGACGGATGAGGACAGGCCAAAAGAAGGACAACTGTGCACAAGTTCCAAGGAAGGGGGAGGGCAGGGCGGTGCAGCCTCAGACACAGACCTAGATTCAAAGTCCAGTTTCTCTACCTACTGAACCATCACAAGCAAGTAACTTTTTATTATTTTATTATTGAATGAAAGATTCTTTAAGTTCTGTAGTGCTTTACAATCTTCAAAAGTTTCCCACATGATGTCATAAAATCCCATAATAATCATTTTTCTCCCACTACCCCTATCTTCCCCAGTGATTGGATTTGATCTCTGGGTTGGGAAGATTCCCTGGAGGAGGAAATAGCAACCCACTCCAGTATTCTTGCTTGGAGAATCCCATGGACAGAGGAGCCTGGCGGGCCACAGTCCATGGGGTTGCAAAGAGTTGGACATGACTGAGCGACTTAGGACACACCCCTCACTTGCCCCTCCTCCCTCCCCTCTCCCCACTGGCAACCACTAGTTTGTTCTCGGTCATATGTGAGTCTAACAAGTGACTTTGGGCTCTCTGAGGAAACAATTAGATTTCTTATCAGTAAAATGGAGATGACTCCTACTCTGGTGTCATTGTTCTTATTACATACACACACGGGTAAGAAAAATTAGATGAGCTAATACATGCAAAGCGCCTAACTAGTGCAGGGCAGTTGGCATCCATGGGGTCAGAATCATGTGTTGGGATGTGCATGAGAGGGGTGAGCTGCTGAGCATCCCATCCTAACAGGCATTCTGGGTCATTTCTAAGCATTTGGACTTTGTGGGCAAAAGCGACAAAAGGTTAAGGGGAGAGAAAAGCTCTCCCCACCTCCCCACCCTTACCTGGACTGCAAGCTCACCAGGTTCAGAAGGAGTCAACTCAGTCCTGGGCAAAGTGCTGGCACTCAAGAAATGCTCCGGAGAAGGAAAAGCGAGGGTCGTGGGTGGCGCCTGGGAAACACCCACACTTCTGGGGCACGAAAGGGAAGCAGAACCAGCAGACAGAAGTGAGAGCAGGAGATGAGAAACAGGAAAAGAGAAGTAGGTGAGCTTTGCACTACAGAAGCAGACGGAAGGGAAAACCACGTTTTTAGTAACTAGCCGTCATTGCCGAAGGCTAGAAGGAGAGAAAGTGAACAATACAAAGAAACGTCCACTCCATGTGGCCACCAGGAGGTGACAGAAGACCTGGGCACGGGGTGCCAGGCTCCAGATGTGGGGTGGTGGGATGCCAGGATGTAACGAGGTGAAAAAACGGTGGGAGATGAGGAGATGGATGTAACATCTACATGATTCACCAGCAATAATTTCTAAAAGTTTGCATTAACGTCTAAAGACTTTCAAGGAGGGAAAACTCAATTCATTTCAACTAACTGAACACTTTTGCTGAAGCAGAGACACCCTACTTAGCAGGGAAAGGGATATCTAGCAACCTTCTCCACGGAGGTATGGCCACAAACTCCACAGCACATGGAAATATCACCCAGAAGAGCTGTTACAAAGCCTACGCATCTTATGACACAAAGAAGCCACACAACGCGGCTCAGGATCCCCCAACAACACATGCATGAGCCAAGAAGGCAGCGGGAGACTGAATTTTGCAGAAAACTGTGAAAATAGTGTTTCCAGAGCACTTCAGGTACCACTGAAGAATCACCACCCAGCATTGTTTCTGGAGCAACAGAAATGATGTGTCAATCAATCCCCGTTTGTTGATTGCATGACAGACAGACAGTTTAGCACTTTACAAGGTCCAAAGCCCTGCCACAGCTCTACAGCTTCTTCTGACCTCATATTCCCTTTGACTCACTAGATAATTTCTCTCCTTCCTTTCTCACTCAAATTTAGAAATTTGAGTAAAGCTAGAGGGGAAAAAGATGCATATGTGCAGCTTGGGGGAAAAAAGTCCAGTGCAGAAGAGCAAAATAGAGAGACCGCCATACGTATGTGTGCTGCACAGCGGCACACGCAGAGGCCGAACTTGTCTCTTTCCCAACCTGTCCCTCTTGCAATAATGGCGAAGAGTCTCTCTTTGACTGAACTCTAACCACGCTCTTCTGAGCTCTTTTTCACCTGGGTCTCAACTTCTGGACTTCTGTGTTCGTCTCGGCCTTCACTGATTTTGGCAAGGATCCCACCAAGTCAACTGAGCCAGAATTCCCTGTCCGCCATATCTGATCACCCCTCAATATCTAATCAGACTCCTTGTTCTCACTCTTCCCCGGTGATGTCTGATCCCTGGCATGCCTTCAGCAAGAATCCTGTTAAGTCAGTTTAGCCAGCTCTCCCTTCACCCCAGACCCTTCCTCTTGGTAACTTTCCAGCCATTGATCCCTACCTGGCTCCTTGACTCCAAATTCCCACTTCTCCTTGTGGTGTTCAGAGTTGAATTTGAACTCTCTCCCTTGTGGTGGTCCCTACACCTATCACAACAGTCCTCTGAATAAAGTCTGCCTCATTGTTCTTGTTTTGTTTTTTTTTTTTTGCCCACGCTATGGACCATGCTGCTGCTGCTGCTAAGTCGCTTTAGTCGTGTCCGACTCTGTGCGACCCCATAGACGGCAGCCCACCAGGCTCCCCCGTCCCTGGGATTCTCCAGGCAAGAATACTGGAGCGGGTTGCCATTTCCTTCTCCAATGCATGAAAGTGAAAAGTGAAAGTGAAGTCACTCAGTCGTGTCCGACTCTTAGCGACCCCATGGACTGCAGCCTACCAGGCTCCTCCATCCATGGGAGTTTCCAGGCAAGAGTACTGGAGTGGGGTGCCATTGCCTTCTCCTATGCACCATATGGGATCTTAATTCCCCGGCAAGGGATCTAACCCATGCCCTCTGCATTGGAAGGTGGGCGTCTTCACCACTGGACCATCAGGGAAGTCTCTGCCTTACTGTTCTTTAACAAGCGTTAGAATGAATGTTTTTGCCTTTAACAGTAAAGACACCCCCATTTTCCTTAACCTTCCCGCTGCCAAACTCAGTCCCTGAGAAGCAGCTGCAAGGTTCTGTTACTGATAACCACATTAATTGAGCACCCATTGTACAGTAGGCATTGCCTATAAGCTTTACGTGTATCATGTCAATTTATCCTCAGTTTTAGCAATCCTGTACCCTGTGTGCAATCACTAACTGAATCTTACAGATGAAGAAACAGAGAATCTGGGAGACTTGCTCAAGGTCACACAGCACAGCAAGGCTACGAGTCAAAGCAAGACACCCTGGCTCTACCATCGATGCTCGTCACTGACTGGCTCTAAAATCTGTACCAACAGAAAAACTGGATTCATTCCCAGATGCCTAGATTCTTTCTAAAATACAAATGCTTGCAACAGAGTATTTGGGGGTCAGTGTATCAATCAAAGATCTGTGAAACAATGTTACATTTATGCGAGAGATAGATTAGGGGCCACTTTAAGGGCTGGGTGATGACAATAAAACATCAGCACCATGAGAACAGGGGCTTTCTCTGCTTCTAGATTTACCCCAGTGCCTAGACCAGTAACCTACAGAGTAGTCGATCGAAGGAAGGAAGCAGGAAATGAATGAAGGAAGGAACAGATTTCTGAGTGTCAAACTACATTTGAATTATATCTGGTTTTTATTCTCTCCCTTTTGCTTCATCTTGCTTTCTGAATATTCTGCCACAGACCTGTACTACTTGTAAGGTGAAGGAAAAAAACATTTCACAGACACCCTGAGCCATTGACCCAACACATACACATGATCTGTAAGCCCTTCCTACAGAGATCAGAGAGACCATACCGCCAGGCAGTCTGGCAAATGACTCCTTTCTCCTTTCCCAGCTTAGCCCTGGCTCCTCCTCACTCCCCATGGCTCTGTCAGGGCAACCAGAGACCCTCCAGACAGCTCAGTACCCATTCCCCATCATCTCTTCCCTCCCCTCATCTCTCTGGTCACATACTTTACTTCCACATCAGTTAAATTCCACAAATGAAATGACAATCACAGTGACTACCATTTATGGTGAACGGACTGCATCCTTGGCACCATGAGCTTGCTTTCTTAATCCTCCTAATAATCACATTATATATAGCAAAAGGATGAGCAGGTGAATAATTCAGGTCACCTGATTGGCAAGCATTTGAACCCAGACCATCCAAAGCAGCCTAGACCTTTAACCACTGTGCTAACCACCTCTTACCCTGTACTGACCACCTACTGCATGCAGACCTGGGTCAAAGGTTTCAAGCATGCCCACATGGCACCTACTGTGTGCCAGTCTGGGGTTGAGCACCTCTACTAAGTGAACTCAGAGTTGAGTGCTGACTGTCTGCTGAGCTAGGGCATGCACAAGAAACTTCAGAGCAGAAAGGACATTGTCATCCTAAACGCTACTGCTGCTGCTGCTAAGTCGCTTTAGTCGTGTCCAACTCTGTGCGACCCCATAAATGGCAGCCCACCAGGCTCCCCCGTCCCTGGGATTCTCCAGGCATGAACACTGGAGTGAGTTGCCATTTCCTTCTCCAATGCAGGAAAGTGAAAAGTGAAAGTGAAGTTGCTCAGTCGTGTCTGGCTCTTTGCAACCCCATGGACTGCAGCCCACCAGGCTCCTCCATCCATGGGATTTTCCAGGCAAGAGTACTGGAGTGGGGTGCCATCGCCTTCTCCATCCTAAACGCTAGGAGAACAGAAATAATGATATAAAAAGTAATAGTAACAACAACCAATATGACTAGGAGAGTTAAAAAAAGAAAAGTAACAGTAACAACAGCCAACTTTATCACTATGTCTGGGCTCTCCATTTAGACATATAACTTCAGTGAACCTTTGCAGTCAGCATCAGAGGCAGGCACCATCAGAACCCTCATTTTACAGACCAGAAAACTGTGGCACAGACAAAGAAATGCCTGAGGTCACATGGCAAGAGACAGAGTTGGGATGCGAATTTAGAATTTCTCAGATTCCAAAGGTCCTGGCTGTTGAAATACAGAAGGGATTGCACTAGGTGGGTTTGCTGGCTCAGTCTCAGATGGACAGATACAGGGGAGAGGAATTCCACCCAGAGGGAATCACTGGCCTGCAGGCTGAGAGTGTTACACAGGGTCAGGCTGCAGGTGCACAAAGGAGGCTGTGGGAGCTACTGCACAGGGGATGCAGCTGGGGACAGACAGACTGGAAGGCCAAGTAGATAGCCTGTACTTAGTGGGCAGATGGGAGCTATAGATGGTTAATGAGCAGAGAAGGAACTTGAGGAGACCCACGATTTAGGAAAAGTTACTTTGTAGGCTTACCACTGGTGGCTCAGTGGTAAGAGTCTACCCGCCAATTCAAAAGACACAGGTTCAATCCCTGGGTTGGGAAGATCCCCTGCAGAAGGAAAAGGCAACCCACTCCAGTACCCTTGCCTGGAAAATCCCATGGACAGAGGAGCCTGGTAGGCTACAGTCCATGGGGTTGCAAACAGTCAGATGCGACTGAGCAATTTCACTTTCACTCCCATTTTGGGGGATGGAGGGGGACAGAATGAATTTAAGACAAGAAAGACCATGGGCTGAGAGACTGCTGCGATAAAGGGCGGCCATGGGCCTCTTTTGGGTCTGCCCCTCTTCTGCAAGCAGCATGCCCTCACCTTCACTCTTCCCTTAGAAACCCACCCTCCCCGACTCTACCTCTGGTTTGGTGGGGCTACCCCTCCCCCACTGTCTCCTGGTTTGGTGGGGTGCCCCTCCCCCACTCCAGGCATGGGCACTGATCCAGGTAGAGTCAGCCAGAATCGCAGGGATTAGTTCCCATGAGCACATGAACCCAGTTAGAGTCTGTCAGTCTGGAGACTTCTGCGGAAATTGGTGGCAGTCGGTCTCTCTCTCCTCCCCAAAGCCTGGAAGCCGGCTGGTTAGAGGTTATCACGTCACCTCTCAGGGAGAACTTGCCCTCCTGCCCCCAAGACAAGCGATCAAGGAGGAAAACAGGGCTGGGAGAGGGGGGTGAGTTCGGACAGCCTTAACTGCAGTTAGTACTTTACCTGGACTTTCCAACCACAGAAGCTAAAACTGATTTCTTTCCTTCGGGGCTGGGAGAGTGGGTAAGCTAACTGCACTGGGCTCTTCTCACTGCACCTGACAGATCCAACCATCCCACAGGAACTGAAGTTTGGGGTAAGAAGCAAGAGCAGAGGCGGTGATGGAGCAGCCAGTACAGAAGGAAGGGGCCAGGTGAGGCCGGCGCCGGAACAGCCAGTGCAGGGCCCAGAGGGCTCCAGATCCTGTCAGCAAGAAACCGGAGGACACGGGAGGCCCAGCGACCTTCCAGTTCATGACCTTCAGGAACCAGCGCCTGGGGACAAGGAGAGGCCAGCCTGGGGGGCGGAGGAGGGGTGACAGGGAGAGGCTTAATGGGCAGATTCCATTCCGAAGAACCCAGGGGAAGGACAGAAGGAAGATAGTAGCCAGAGGGCAAAGGAGGGGCGAAAGAGGGTATTTCAGAGCAAGGACGGGAGTTGGGGGGGGGTGAGGATGTCAAGGAGGAGAGAAAGCCCACAGTGGAGGTGGGGGGGGGGGGCCTCCAACCCCCTTGTTCCCCCAGGGCAGACAGAGGAGCGACCAGGCACTGTTTTTAGGCTCCCAGGTCCCCTGTGACCTTGTGAGAGGTTTGGAAATAGGAAAGCTATGCCAGACCAAGAGCACTAGACCCTCTGGCTTGTCAGGACACCTGGCCAGAGATGAGGGACATGGAGAGGCCTCCCCGCATCACAGGAATGGGCCAACGTGCCTTCTGTAACTGCCAACAATCCCACCAGCCCCAACCAGAACCTGCTGTACAGCAAAGATGCTCCACGACTCAGAAATGAGCCTCTAAACCACTTTCTCAGTGAGAAGAGGTCAAGAGCACAGGCCTCAAAGCCACCCTGCCCGGGTTCAAGGCCTGGGCCTGCCACGACCTTGCTGCGACTTGCAGGCAAGTCACTTAACCTCTTTGGGTCTCCGTTTCCCCACCTACAGAAGGGAAGCAAGCTCAGAAACGGAGACAAGGTGTGCCCAGTGCAGTGACTTGCGTGTAGAAAGTTACTAGTCAGCGTTCCGAGTCCTTGGTCACTGGGTTAGGAGGACACGGTGGCAGCATGGAACAGGCTTTCTTAAGACAAACAGGAGCAGACACGGCAACCATAGCTTGCCTATACATTTGTCCAACAGATGGCTGGGGAAGGAAGGCGGACTTCCAGCCAGAGCAGACGGAGCCTTCAGATCCCACGGCCCATTCATAATCTCGACAAGCAGCAGGGAAAGCGTTTTTAGTTCTCCCACCAGGCCCTCCCCACTGCCGTCCCTATCACTGGGGGAAGGCATGGGGCAGCAAACCACAAAGCCCCAGGGAGGGAGGACGTGCTCTCTGACCACAGCCTCCCCAATTCAGAACCCACTCACAGGATGCTCTTTATTCCTGGGGTCACCTTCTCCTATTCAATGGAGAGAACAATAGCTTCATAAGCTGGGGGGTGGGTGGGAGGAGAAGACCCCAGTCTGATGGCTGGGGGTGGGGATGATGGATGGCTAGCAGGAGGAAACTGCTACTTTACTGTTGAGAGAGGAAGGAAGCTGGCTTGTGAGAAAAGCTCAGAGCTGGCAAGGCAAAAAATACTGCTGAACCTCCCAGTTATACCCCAAACCCCAGGAGTCTGCACTTACTCCACTTGTGAAAGCAGGCATCACGGTGGTGAAAGGACAGAGGTGGCTGAGAGACAGGGTTCCTGAGTCAGGGGCCTGGCTTTCAATCCTGGCCCCGTGCACCTCAGCAGATGTGAGCTGTGATAGTACTTTACACATCTGCTTTTAAACAAAGGGTTCCTCAGATGGCTCAGTGGTACAGAATCCGCCTGCCAATGCAGGAGACTTGGGTTCCATCCCTGGGTCAGGAAGATCCCCTGGAGAAGGAAATGGCAACCCACTCCAGTATTCATGCCTGAGAAATTGCACAGACAGAGGAGCCTGGCAGGCTACAGTCCATGGGGTCACAAAAGAGTTGGACACGACTTAACTAAACAATATTTTACACAATCCTGTCCAAAAGCAGTAAGTGAAGGTCTAGAGGTAGCTCTGGGAGATGTTTTAGTTGGGAGATTTTTTTTTTTGGGGGGGGGGGGCAGGGATGGTAAATCTCAGCACCACCCAGCCCACAGCAGACACTTTACAGATATTATTTGAATTAGAATAAATTCAAAATAGTCATTTGAATAAAGAAAAGGGGCCGTTGCGTGATCTTGAGCATAGTGTTGTATTTTTTTTTTATTTCACAAACAACCATGTCATTTGTACAAGCACTGACTCACCTATCCTTTCGACAGCCCTCTAAGATTACAGGGGAGGAAACCAAGGCCCCAGGAGGTTAAGTAACTTGCCCCAAACCACACAACTAGAAAGCGGCCACAAGGGGATTCAAACCCACCATGCTGACTCTAGGTCCCCACCCTAACTTTCAGGCAGTACTGCCTTTGTCTGAAAATATCTATTTCCAAGCTAGAGCCCAGAGCCCAGAAAAAGAGTCCGTCCTCCAATCTTAGCTTTAAAGGGGCTTATTACCAGTGATGCTGGGCCTTTTGCTTCAATGGTGTGTGTTGGGGGGCAAGGATTGGAGGCTGTGGTTGTACATGCATGTGTTTTTTCCACTTAATGATTCAAGACAACCCAGGGAAAGGCACAAAGTTTACAAATCCTAAAGATTTTGCTTGACAGATTTCTTCTGTGTACACACCTGTGTAACTGCCTCCCCAAATGCAGAATATTCAAAATACAGAATATCCCCAACCCCTTGAGACCCCACCCCACCTTCCATGTGCCTCTGCCAGTCAGTGGCTAGCCACCCACAAGCGGGGCCACTCTTCTGACTTTCCACGCTGCAGATTAGCTTTGCCTTTTCTAAAATTTCACATAAATGGGATCATATGGCATGTACGTGCTCATATCCTGCTCTATATTCTACAAACAAAAACACATCACCAGCACATGGACAACGATGGCAGGAGAAAGGAGGGGGCTGTCGCTAACCGTTCCTTTCTCCTTCAATAAGCACCAGGATTGTTTTTATTTTGGCTCTCTGACTGATGAAAGGGGAAACCCGGGAGGGCTGGACCCTGGAGTATGGAACTCCGTGAGTTAACGGTGGAAAGCTAGTGACCATGGGGGCAAAGGAGCTGTCCCGCCTGAAAAGGTTACTGTGAGAGGGAGGAGGCTGCCGGTCACCTCTGGTTGTTCTGGATGCCCAGAGGAGAGAAGGCGTTGTGGAGGCTTTAGAACGCTCCAATCTGGTTCCTCCAGCGCTGGGGGCGCCCAGGGTAGCCTCAGGCTCCTCCCTAGCATTGACCTTGTTCCAAAAGACCGGGAGTCCCCCAGAAGGCGTGTCTCCCTACCTGTGCACTGCTGGATGAAGTCCTGATATTCCGCTCCCTGCTCGCCGGGGACGATGGTGGAGCCGTCATATTTAAAAGTCACCCTTTGGATTGGGAGAAGAGAAAAACACACACATACACATACACATCAGCGTTGGTGCCTGAACGGTGCCGAGCTTCCACAGAACAATCTAAGAGATGCTCTGGCTAGCGAAAAGCCAGCGCTGGCTTTCCACGCTGTCCCGGGTTAAGGCTGCGGGGAGACCGCACGGGGATGACCCTTAATCCGTCCCGTCTGGAAGACGGCTCAGCGCACCAGGCCCCTCGCGAGCTCAGGCCAGCGGGGCTCGAAGAGCAATGCAAAGTTCCTCACCAGATGACGGCCGAGCTGTCGTCGCGCACCAGGTTGTACGCCGTTCGGCAAGCCTCTTTGTCGATCTTGGTGGCCATCGCCGCGGGGCCGCAGTGGGGATACTGTGCTCGCAGCGAAAGATGAGCGCGCTTGGGGCCAGCTGCAGGGATCGGAGCGGAGCGGGGCGGGGACGCGCGGAAGGCGGGCGGGCAAGCGGGCGGGCGGTTGGCGACAGCAGCGAGAGAAGGCGAGCTCCGAGCTCCGAGAGCGGCTGTGGCTCCGAATGCGCGAGGAGCGCAAGCTAGACCCAGGCCACGCAGTCCCGCCCCCCCTCGCCCATTGGCCTCCCAGGACGTATTAAGCCCCGCCCCCTATTTCTATTGGTCGTAGCGCGTATCGGGGGCGTGGCGTCTTTACTCACCAGCGGCCAATACCAGCCCGAGTGGGTTGCGCAACCCTGCGAAGGGGGCTGGAGAGGGGGGCTTTTTCGCCCTCCTCCCCCTCTCTCCTCCCCTCTTCTTCTCCCTCGCCCTTCTTCTCCTTCCTCCTCCTCT
The DNA here is from genome assembly GCF_001704415.2 of Capra hircus. NCBI lineage: Eukaryota > Metazoa > Chordata > Mammalia > Artiodactyla > Bovidae > Capra > Capra hircus. The sequence goes on from NC_030825.1 coordinate 12,211,774, forward strand.
TCTCTTCTCCCTCCCCCAACCCTTTCTTGTTCTCCCACTCCCCTAACTCCTCCCCCATTTCCTCCTCCCCAAGCCCTGTTTCTCGTTTCCCTCTCTCTAGTCCCTCTTCTTCCTCCCTCCTTGAGTCTCCCTCCTCATTCACTACCCGCCCCTCACCTCACCTCCTCCCCTTGCTCTTCCCACTTCCCTAACCCCTTCTCCCTCCTGCCTCCCTATTCCCACCTCCCCTCCCTTCCCCCACCTCCTACCCCTAGTCCTCCTTATCCCCCCCAAACAACAACTCCGTTTACCTCCTTCCTATTCCTTGTCTTCAAGCTTTTGTCGTCTCTCTCTCTCACTTTGCATCCCCCCTCCTCCCTATCCCTTCCTCTACCTCCCTCCTCCCCACCAGGGCTCCTGGGCTTCAGAGCTCCACAGGGAAGCTCCACATGGGTGACTTACTGCATCAAACTGCCCCGCCCCAGTGTTGGGCTCCGTGGTTTCTAGGTAGGGAGAAATTGGAAAGAAGTAAGATTGTTAAATAGGAGGGGATAGAAAGTAGACTGCTTCCAAAACACTGGTGGGATCACTGTTTACTTTGTGCTCTGGTTATTTGCATTCACATCTTATCTCCCCCTTTGGGTTCCACTGAGGGCAGGAGCTGACTCATTCTGTCTTCTTCCTTCCCTCACTGACTCACTCATTCATTCCCTCCTGCAATCATTCCACAAAGACCAGTTACAGGGTTGAGGCAAGTAAAAAGGCTGGACCCCCCAAGACTCGGCTCTTGAATTGCATCCAGTGTTGCCTCTTTTTAACTGTGGGCCTTTGGACAAGCCTCAAAAACTCTCTGATTACTTTCCTCCAATGGGATAGTAATAGTACCGACAACATAAGAGTCGAACATAGCGACTAAACAACAACTACAGCTGACATCATAGGTTTGCTTTATGATTAATGTTTAATGAAATTTGTAAACAAATATGTTAGACATTCAACAAAAGGTCATTGTTGTTGGTTATCAACTAAAATAAATCTTAAATAGAAACCCCAAAGGTCAGGGACAATGTTTAATTAATAATAAAATTAATTATCAATGGTAAACAAACAAAAATCAATCAAGCATTGAACAGACACATGGGGGGAGTTGAGTGGGAAAAGTAGGAGCTGGTATTGCTATAAATTAAAAGGCAAAAATAATTCCAGTTGGATACAGTTCAAAGCAGCTCCCTGATGAAGATAATGAAATAATTAGCTATTAGAAATCAAACCAAAGGTGGATCCGTACCTCACACTGCAGATAAGCGTAAATTCCAAAAGGATCGAAGATTTGCTTGTAAATAAAGGAAACCACAAAAGTGCCATAAGAACACATGGGAAGCTTCCTTTATAAGATTGGAATGGGAAACCAAACTAACCATGACTCAAAATCGAAAAGCCATAACGAAAGATAGATACATTCATATATGTAAAAAGTCTTCTTCGAGGGGGAAGAAAAAGAAAACAAAACAAGGCAGTAGAGCAGTAGAAAGTATTTGCAACTCAAATCAGGAAGAATTTATCTCACTGACATGTAGAGAAACCAACCTAGAAAAAAGAGGGAATTCCCTAGCAGTCCAGCGGTTAGGACTCCATGCTTCCACTCCTGGGGAGGTGAGGAGGGTTGGGTTTGGGGAACTAAGATCTTGCAAGCCCTGTGGCACAGCCAGAGAGAAGGGAGAGAAAAGAAAAGTGAGCACAGGATATGACCAGACAGATCAGAAGGCTCTTAAACAATGAGAAGATGCTCAATCTCAAGCCCTAATAAGAGAAATGCAAATTGAAGCAAAACTGAGATAACTTTAAAAAAAAAAAAAAAAACTAACAGTTTAGCAAAGAGCAAAATTTGACAAGCATGCTTTGTTGATGAAGCCATGAAGACCCAGGCCATCTCATACAAGCTGGTGGGAGTGCAAGTTAGCACAACCAGGCATGGAAGCCACTTGTCAATAACTAGCAAAGTTGCAAATCTCTGTGCTCTTGGCCAGTTTCCCCTAGAAACATCAACAGGACATAGGGCTCCCCGTGTGCCTTGGTCCTACACTCAGAGATTCTGATGTAGTTCATCTGAAGTATGACTTAAGGGGTGGGATTTTTTAAATCCCCTTTCATCATTTTCATGTGCAACTGTAGCTGATGGCTGCTGCTATAGACACAGTCAAGTAATCATTGAGAAATCATCATTCAAGTAATCACTGACTCAATGGATGAGTTTGAGCAAGCTCCAGGGAGTTGGACAAGGAAGCCTGGAGTGCTGCAGTCCATGGGGTCGCAGAGTCAGACACAACTGAGCAACTGAACTGAACTGAATCATTGAGCTTTATTGTTAGTAGCAGAAGTCCCCCATCGATGGAGAGCTGGATGAAGAGATAATGATACAGGTGTGCCATGGAGAAATCTGAAGCTGGGAAAACAAAGAGAGTAGGGGGCTTCTCTCTATGCACTGTTACTGATAGGTCTACAGTCTACATTAATGATAGAACATTAATGATAGAGAGGCTACATCATGATGGAACAAAGCAAAGTCCAGAACAGTATGCCCAAAACACCTTCTTGTGCGGCTACCTTTTTAAAGTCGGGGGAGGGAGTACAGAGATATTTGTGTTCGTTCATAAATGCCTCTGGAAGAACACACAAAAGAAAAATAAAAAGAGTTGTACCTGAGATGGAGATGAGGAAGGAAGCCAGGTACAAAGGGAAGAGGAGAAGAGAGAGATTTTACCATATACCATTTTACCTCTACCTATTCTGTTCTGTTTTTGAGCATATGAATGCACTATATATTAAGAATGTTGAGCAACAACAACAAAGTGGTTTCTAGTCTGGATTTGATTCCAGAGTTCAGGGACCCTGCCTGGGTGCCTTGACGATTCCACCTTTAACTGTGTTTCTCCTATTCGTAGTTGCTGTCGCCCTCTACTGGACTGAAAGTGTAAACAAAACCTGATTTTGAGCATTGTGAGGTCAACATGCCCAGCTAAGGCAGAACAATAAACTGCACACCAGTAATAAATGCGCTGTGTGAATATTTGTTTAAATCTGAGATCCACACAATATAAAAATCAATCTAATCAAACTCACATTTCTTTAGAAAAAAATCAAATCAAAATATTTGACATATATTATGTGCTATGATATACCTAGACAGTGTAATAAAAAGCAGAGACATCATTTTGCCAAACCATCACAAAGATCCTTATAGTCAAAGCTATGGTATTTCCAGTAGTCATGTAAAAATGTGAGAGTTGGACCATAATGACAGCTGAGTGCTGAAGAATTGATGCTTTCAAACTCTGGTGCTGGAGAAGACTCTTGAGAGTCCCTTGGACAGCAAGGAGATCAAACCAGTCAATCCTAAAGGAAATCAACCTTGAATATTCATTGGAAGGACTGATGCTGAAGCTGAAGCTCCAATGCTTTGGCCAGTTGATTCGAAGAGCTGACTCATTGGAAAAGACCCAGATGCTGGGAAAGATTGAGGGCAGCCAGAGAAGAGGGTACAGAAGATGAGATGGTTGGATGACATCACTGACTTAATGGACATGCGTCTGAGCAAACTCTGGGAGATAGTGAAGGACAGGGGAGCTTGGCAGTCCAGTCTATGGGGTCACAAAGAGCTGGACGCAACTTAAGGGCTGAACAACAACAACAATGTGCTAGCTACTCTGTTAGGAATTGGGAAAGGGACTTCCCTGGTGATCAGTAGATCTGTACTTCCAGTGCAGGGGGCTTGGATTTGATCCCTGCTCGGGAAATAAAGGATTTCCCTGGTGGCTCAGATGGTAAAGCATCTGTCTACAGTGCAGGAGACCCAGGTTCGAGCCCTGGGTTGGGAAGATCCCCTGGAGAAGGAAATGGCAATCCACTCCAGTACTATTGCCTGGAAAATCCCATGGCCAGAGGAGCCTGGTAGGCTACAATCTATGGGGTTGCAAAGAGTCGGACACAACTGAGCGACTTCACTTCAGGGAAATAAAATCCCACTTGCCACATGGTGGGACCAAAAAAAAAAAAAAAAAATTGAGAGCAGGTGTAAATTCATTCATTTGTTCATTCACTTATTCCTGGCACTGGGCCCATTGTGTGTCTAAAGGGATCACAAACACACTTGCCTGTAGGGGGCAGGCACGTAATGTGAATGAGCCAAGTACACAGTCCAAGAACATTTTTTCCTGAAGGTCATTCTCCTCTGGGTGTCAGCTTCATCTTCAGAACTGCCCTTTAAAGAGGGCCGCTGGTTCTCAGATCTGTCCCAGTTGCTATGCAGGAATCTTGGCATGATGAGCCCAAGCCTTCCAGTTGTCTAAGAAGAGCAAAAAATCTGAATCTTTTTGTGAAATCTCATCTCTAGATTCTTAAACTTGAGCAGTAACAATGTTACATGTAAGAGCTGCCTGCATGCATGTTTGAACTAGACAACATGCTTGGTGCCCTCATGGGAATCACCGTCTTGGAGGGAGACAAGCCACTTTGGCGTGGATAGTCTTCTTACTTGTTAACGCGTGAGTGTTGGTCGCTCAGTCGTGTCTGATTCTTTGTGACCCCACAGACTCTACCCACCAGGCTCCTCTATCCATGGGATTCTCCAGGCAGGAATACTGGAGTGGGTAGACATTCCCTTGTCTGAGGATCTTCCTGCCCCAGGGATGCAACCCAGTTCTTCTGTATGCATTGTCTGCATTACAGAGGGATTCTTTATCCTCTGAGCCACCAGGGAAGCCCAAATGAAAACTCAGTTCAAGTAGGCCTGGACAGTGGAGAGAAAGCAATGACTCTGTGCTGGGAAAGCCCAGAGTTAGTAGAATTCAGGCAAGTTTTAATAAAAATAAAAGACAGGTAACCAAATTTAAAAATATTGAAAGGGGACCTCCCTGGTGGCTCAGTGGTAGAGAATCCGCCTGCCAGTATAGGAGACACAGGTTCGATCCCTGATCCCAGAAGATTCCCACATGCCACAGAGAAACTAAGCCTGTGGGCCACAACTACTGAGCCCGTGCTCTGGAACCCAGGAGCTGAGACTGCTGAGCCCTTGTGCCCTGGAGCCTGTGCTCCGCAACAAGAGAAGCCACCGCAGGGAGAAGCTCGCTCACCACAATTAGGGAAAAACTCACGCGGCAATGAAGACCCAGCACAGCCAAAAATAAACAAATAAAATTAGTTTTTAAAGTAATAAAAATACACAAAGAAGGGAACTTCCCTGGTGATCCAGTGGCTAACACTCTGCACTCCAAAAGCAAGGGGTCCGGATTTGATCCCTGGTTGGGGAGTTAGATCCTACATGCCACAACTAAAGATCACATGCCACACGTGTCAACCCGGCCCCAATGCAGCCAAGCAAGCAAATAAATAAATAAATAAATAAATATTTTTATAAATGGGACAAGCTAGGACCCAGCCCTGTGATATTAGGCAGGGGAGAAGAAGGGGACAGCAAGCGGTGAGGGGCAATGAGACAGTTGCTGCTGCTGCTGGTAAGTCGCTTCAGTCATGTCCGACTCTGTGCGACCCCATGGACGGCAGCCCACCAGGCTCCGCCGTCCCTGGGATTCTCCAGGCAAGAACACTGGAGTGGGTTGCCATTTCCTTCTCCAATACATGAAAGTGAAAAGGGAAAGTGAAGTCTCTCAGTCCTGTCCGACTCCCAGCGACCCCATGGACACAGCCCACCAGGCTCCTCCATCCGTGGGATTTTCCAGGCAAGAGTACTGGAGTGGGGTGCCATTGCCTTCTCTGAATGAGACAGTAGACAAATAAATTTTTAAGTCTGTTAATGACCCAGAAAATGGACAATGGTCAGAGACCAGTGCAGGCGGGTTCCCCAGCAATTCACTGGTACTGCCTCTTTTGAGTGCCACCATTAAGCCAGATGGGCAACTTATATAATTTATATAATATATTGATATATTATTAATACAGCACCTGTATACCCTATTCATGATATAGTAACTATATCATGCAGTATTAAGGATAGTAATCAGGGGGCTTCCCAGGTGGCTCCGTGGTAAAGAACCTGCCTGCCAACACAGGAGACAAGAGAGACACAGGTTCGATCCCTGGGTCAGGAAGATCCCCTGGAGAAGGGCATGACAACCCACTCCAGTATTCTTGCCTGGAGAATCCCACGGACAGAGGAGCCTGGTGGGCTACCTTCGATGGGTTGCAAAGAGTCGGACACAACTGAAGAGACTTAGCACTCATGCAGAGTAAGTAATAGCTTCCTATGGGTTGTGTTCTCCGTGCTGGCCACCATGCTAAGTGCTATACAACCATTTTCTCAAGTGATTCTCACGTCAGCCCAAGAAGACAGTGTCACTGACCACCGCAACATAAAGGAGGGAACTGAAGCGCTGAGAGGTGCCACCATCTCCCCAGGTCACACAGCAAGAACCTTACAGAAACACTGTTAGAACCCAGGCGGTGTGACGTCAGGGGTCTGAGCCTCCCCGGGAAGAGGCAGAGTCTGGACACAGTGAAACTGACCCAGAGTGACTCAGCCAGGTGTGCTCCATGCTAGAAACACTGTGCTGACTTTTTAAGACCATCATTTTTGCATGCACTTTGTTTCTGTCATTGCAAATAATAACCTACAGAATTTTGAAGGTCAGTGTCCTGGATCCCACATTTTCCTTGGGGCTCTACATTAAAAGAAGGAAAGGAAGAAAGAAATCCCATCTCAGCTGTAATTAGAGATGGAAATAAAACATAAGCCTGAAATTTGCTGTTCTCAGCAAGGTGGTTGTCTCAGCAGGTGCCTTACATGGAATAGATATTTATAGAAAATGGTATTTATAGAATCGGTGCTGAGCTCACTCATTGTCAAATCTCTGAAAAGAGGGCCCCTGAGCTTTTGGGAAGTGAAGGTGGTGAGCTATTGACAGAGGGAATGTAATACCTACCTCCTCCCAAATGGTCTTTCTCAGGAACTGTGAGTCACTCAGAGAGAACTCCGCTTGGACTCCAGCAATCCAGCAAGAAGACACTGGAAGGGCAACGTGATCTAGGATTTTATCTACCAGTGAGTAAGGGCAGGGTGGGTCCAAGCCTCTGAGTGGGGCAGTGTGGTCTAATGGCTGAAGGTTCAGAAAATTTCTCTCCCAAACCCTGGCCCTGCCATTCCCTTCCTGAGCCTCAGTCTCCTCTTCCATGAAGTGAGGACCACATGTGGAAAATCATATCAAAGGCAATAAAAGTAACTACTTAAAAAAAATTTTTTTTTTTAGTCGCACCCATGCAGCATGAGAATCTTACTTCCCTGACTAGGGATCAAACCCACGCCCCCTACATTGGGAGTAGAGTCTAAACCACTGGGCCACCAGGCAAGTCCCAAAAAGCAGCTGATATTTTAAGTGCCAGCCACCCTCCCCTTCCCCTTTCCAATCAGTATGAAATTTTAAATTGCCTTACTAGAAGTAGCACACAAAACTCCACCGGGAAACAGAAACTGTATATATAGATCTCATTCAGCAAGTGGAGGAGTATATAAGCAGGAAGAATTGAATGCAGGATATTGACTACAGCAGAGAGCAGACAAGTCCAGCAGGTTGGTGAAGCTCTCCAAGAAATCAGCCACAGCCCAGAGATGGGTGACCAGCCCTGGGTCAGAGAGACAGGGTCAGGGGACACTAGAGTAGAGCTGAGATTACCCAAGGGATTCTGCAGCTCAGAGAAGGCATGGCTACTGGAGATCTGCTCCAGAGAGGGGTAGAAATACCCCTGCCGCTTCTTCCCTCCTGCCCTCCACTCTCTCACCAGGGTCTCCCACTATCAGACCCAGCAACCTGCAAGGGGGACCCCCTTCTCCCACTCCACCACCATCCCCCTAGCCCTTCAGGGTCAAGGAGGGTAGTTAGGAGGAGGCGGAGGGTAGTTAGGAGGAGGCGTTCTAATGTCCAGAACCAGGGAAGAAGACGTGGTCGAGCTGGTCAGACCACGCCTTGAGAATTGTGTTCTGATGTGGGGATTGTGCTTAAAGGAGGACCCCAGCAGACACTGGGAGGGATGAGAAGCCACAGATGTGGTTTATCCTGTAGGAGAGCGGTTTTGTGGAGGATAAGGGAACTGCCCCTTCACTTGGGAGGAAGTCCCTCTTACAGCCGATAATAGTGTTCTTTTAAAAAAAGAAAGAAAGAAAGACTTGGCTGCACTGGGTCTTTGTGGCTGCGCACAGCCTTTGTCTAGTTGCAGCGAGCAGGGGTTCCTCTCTTTGTCTAATTGCTGTGCATGGGCTTCTCACTGTGGTGACTTTTGCTGTGGCTCGCAGGCTCCAGAGGTCAGGCTCAGTAATTGCGGCACTTGGACTTAATTGCTCTGTGGCATGTGGGATCTTCCCAGATCAGGGATCAAACCCACAACCCTTGCATTGGCAAGCAGATTCTTGACCGCTGAACCAGCAGGGAAGTCCTGAAGGTAGTCTTATATGACCCTCCTGGGAGCAGATCTAACCCAGTTACAGGAAGACAGAGTTGCAGTCAATATAAAGAAGCTCTTTCTCTTTCATAGAAATTAACACAACATTGTAAATCAACTATACTTCAATTTTCAAAATATATTGATTAAAAAAAAAAAAGGAGAAGAAGAAAACTCTTTTCTGATGGAAATGAATTTGGCTTTCCTGGGAGGTAGGGAGCTCCCCATCACAGCAAAGCATTTGTGAGAGTTATTTCTTGATCTAGTGACCGTTGCTATTTTGAACTAGCTTCTACTTTTGACATGACAAAGAAGTTTCAGTAACCCAGGGGATCTGGTATTATCAGTTAAACTTTTAAACTTGCTTTGTGAAAACCTGTTTTATTTCCCCTGGTGTGGTATGATGTGTTTAGTCGTTCACGGGCTGTAAGTTTCTCACAGACAGGAACATGTATGTAGATCCGCCTGACTTTAAGCAAATATAATATGTGAAAATTTTGGTTCTTGGTTCCACTACAAACAAACAAACAAAAAGCTATCATTTAATTCCTTTAAACAATAATTTTCCCTAGGACATTTAAAATATAATTTCAGGGTCAAATGAAATTTTTCCCAAAGTGTTTATTTTATGCTGGCTAAGGGAAACTATTATCCAGAGAAGGTCTATAGAGAGGAATAAATTAATGTGAACAACATGCAAATAAAAAGCCACAATTTTCTGTGGTATTTGTTAAAATAAGCATCTTTTTGGCTTTTAGCACCCCGTAACAGCAGCCTGCCAGAGAAGGCAATGGCAACCCACTCCGGTACTCTTGCCTGGAAAATCCCTTGGGCAGAGGAGCCTGGTAGGCTGCAGTCCATGGGGTCCCGAAAAGTCAGACACGACTGAGCAACTTCACTTTCACTTTTCACTTTCATGCATTGGAGAAGGAAATGGCAACCCACTCCAGTGTTCTTGCCTGGAGAATCCCAGGGATGGGGGAGCCTGGTGGGCTGCCATCTATGGGGTTGCACAGAGTTGGACACGACTGACGAGACTTAGCAGCAGCAGCAGCAACAAGTATATGTTTACGTTCTTCTTTGAGCACAGGCTGGCTGAAATACACTAGAGTATTTTTTTTTAAGTGAAGTATAGTTGATTTACAATATTGTGTTAGTTTCAGATGTATAGCAAAGTACTTGTTATTTTGTATCTACTCTTTTGCAGATTCTTTTCCATTGTAGATTATTATAAGATATTGAATATAGTTACCTGTACCAGATAGTAGGTTCTTGTTTACCTGTTTTATATAGTAGTGCATATCTGTAATCCTAAATCCCTAATTTATCCCTCCTCCCCCTTTGGTAATCATACATTTGCTATGCCTGAGTTTGTTTTGTAATAAGCTCACTTGTATTATTTTTTAGATTGCAGATCAGTGATATTACATGGTATTTGTCTTTCTCTGACTTAGTTCACTTAGTGTGATAATCTCTAGGTCCGTCCATGTTGCTGCAAATGGCATTATTTCACTCTTGTTTATAGCCGTGTATCTTTCTTCTTGCATGGACCTTCTGTAACTTTCTACTATGATTTCTTGTTTCCCATTCTTTATGGTGGTTAGAGAACCTAAAGAATCTTTCAAAACCATCAATGTGCAGAATGAAGCCCTTTACCTGGAGTTCACAGTCCCTTCCACCTTCTCTTCCCTGGTTTCTACAGTTCATTTGATGTCCATTTCCTTAATCAGTGGCTTCAAGTTTTCCCAAGTTTCATTTCAGTTTTCATAGAGACAATATTCTTTCTTTTTACCCTCATGTTTCCATGATTTCTGTAACATTTAACGGAATCAATAATTGATGATAATAAACACAACTGCCATACACAAGTTTGGGAGCAAACACACTGACTCTGCCTAAGGGTAGAGGAGAAAGGTGAGAAAGAAGTATGCGGGTGGAGAGTTCAGTGTGCACGTGTGTTTCACAGAAGAAATAGGACAAGTTCATTAACCTAGTGAGTCAGTTAAATGAAAGCTAGTTAAGAGAGTGTCTTAAAAAATAACTATAAAAATTAAAACTTTGAAACTCAAGTAAAGCTTTGAAAAAAATTAAAAGCTTTGAAACTCAAAGTGCCTTTTGTGTGTGTGTGTATTAGCTCATATTACTTGGTCATCCATCATGTGCTCTTTCATTCAATAAATATTCCTTCTGTGATCTCACAATACTAGACATATTGCTGGCTACAGGCTGATTGGTAGGGTCACTCTATTATACCCATTTTATTGGTGGGGAGACTGAGGCTCAGCCAGCTGACATTGCCACACACATTTAAGGATAAGTGCCAGGTCTTTTGGTTGTACATCCTCATGTACTTTCTACCATGTAAGGTGGAGGGTTCAGGTTTCTCTTCCCCTTAAACCAGAAGTTCAGGTTCTCCATGTTGACAGTATGAGGGAGAAAGCAGATTATTCTATAAGCCATTTTGGAAAACTGACAGATAAATAGATTGAAAGGCAAATTTTCCCAGTGTTTGGAGTCAAGAGTGCTGACAGCAAGCAGAAGGGACATTAGATGGATTCTGAAGAGAATTTATTTTTTGAAATAAGTGTGTATGTATATATCTATGTACTTATTTACTTATTAGGGCTTCCTGGGTGTCTCAGCTGTAAAGAATCTGCCTGCAATGCAGGAGACAGAGGAGTTGCAGGTTCAGTCCCTGAGTGGGGAAGATCCCCTGGAGGAGGAAATGGCAACCCACTCCAGTATTCTCCCCTGAAAAATCCCATGGTCAGAGAAGCCTGGTGGGCTACAGTCCACGCAATTGCAAAGAGTCGGACATGACTGTGCATGAGAATACATTTATTTATTTGGCTGCACTGGGTCTTAGGAGGGACACTCAGGGTCTTCAGTCTTCATTGCAGCATGCAGGGTCCCTTTTTAAATTAATTAATTTTAGTTTTGGTTGCACAAGGTCTTCATTGCAGCACGCGGGCTTCAGTCGCGGTGAGCAGGGGGCTATTCTGTAGTTGCAGTGCATGAGCTTCTCATTTTGATGGCTTCTCTTCTTGTGGAGCACAGACTTTCGGGTGTGCAGGCTTCAGTAGCTTAAGCACAGGGGCTCAGGAGTTGTGGCTTCATACTGTATGTAGGATCCGTTAGTTGCGCCTGTGGGATCTAGTTCCCTAACCAGGGATCTAACCCGGGGCACCTGCATCGGGAGTGCAGAGTCCTAGCCACTGTACCAGCAGGGAAGTCCCTGAAAAGAATCTAGGGACTATAGGGAGCTCCCCACCTCTCTCCTCCTGCCCTCCAGTCTCCATCTGGTGCCTCCCCCTGGTTGAACCCAATAGGAAGTCACAGGGGAGGGAGCCCAGGTGATGCTTTCCGTCAGGGTCAGACTTCTAGGACACACAGAAAGTGAAGAATTAATCTGAGCACAAGCAGATGGGTAACAACCAGAGCCCACCCCACTTGCCAATTGGCATCACTGATATAATTCTTTTTTCCTTTATGGTGTTAAGAATTCTCTGAGACTGATTCAGAAGAAAGGGGCAGGGGAAGGACATTTCAGCCAGGGCCGTATTGGTACCAGCTCACCAAGGGGGTCAGAGGGAGAGGGGAGGGGCAAGGTCCTACAGTAGACACAGGGAACTGTATTCAATATTCTGCGATAAGCCATAATGGAAAAGAATGCACATACACATATAGCTGAACTACTATGCTGTACAGCAGAAATCAATACAACATTGTAAGTCGACTATACTTCAATAAAATAATACATACATATATACACAAGTAAAGCTACTTCAACCACCCTAGCCAGGCGCCCAGCTCACTGCCAAAGGGTTTCTGTTTTCATAGAGTCCAGCTTTCCCTCCATGGACCCCTGCAAGCACCCCATGTCCAGCCAACCCGAGTTCCTCCTCAACTGTCCACTGCTTCACTCCTCCGGGTCTTTGCACGGGCTGCTTCCTCTGCCTGGGACCCCCTTCACCACTCTCATCTGCCTAGAATCTCCCACTTACCCTTTCAAACACAGCTCGGGGGTCACTGCCCCACAGTTTTGTCATGCACAGAAAAGCTTTATCTCAGGGGTGCCAGGGAAGTTTAGCATTTGAAAAAACACATTGTTCATTTCTGGAATTAACCATGCCAACAGAACAAAAAAAGAGAAAAAAAAAAAAAGTATCTGGGGACCTGAAGATGTATGTGTGAATGAAAATATCAGTGAGCCAGTATCACACACAGGTCATCATGCTAAGACCTCTCCGTGGAAGGGGAGGCAGGTAGACTCTACTGTAAACCTCATTTCTCAGAGGAGGAAAGCAAGGTACAGAGGCTGAGTAATTTGCCCAAGGTCACACAGCTGGCAAGTGGTAGAAGCAAGGGCTGAACTCTGGCATCTTCACACCACGTGTTGCAACCACGTGGCATACTGAATGAATGACTGAATGAATGCAACCACCAGAACCAGAATGATGGTCGATCCAGAGAGAGGACAGCCCTGCTGAGTCAGGGTGGGCTGTCCAGGTCAGTCCCTGCAGTGGGGGAGAACAAGGCAGGGACAGGCAGTTCAAAGATGGAGAAGGATGACACCCCTTCCCATGGAGCACCCCCTTCCCTGGGGACCTAGTGTTCCTCCTCCGCTGGGTCCCGACAACTGCAGGCCAGCCTCCAGCCTCCCCTTATCTCACTATATTACAACTGCGAGTTCATGTGTCTCTCCCCCACTTCGGATGCCAGGCCCGGTTTCACTCAAACGTTTCTGGCCAGGACTATTTGGCCACCTAGGGACAATCCACTTTTCTTGAATAAAGGAGACAAACGATATTCAAGACTGCAGGAGCCCTGGTGAGAACACAGCCGGACCCCACTCCAAGAAGCATTGGAGCAAGAAGCCAGTTGCTGACAGGAAGTCAAAGCAGGACCAGCTGCTTGGCTGACAAGGTATCAACCAGGCACTTGCTCTTTTCCCTAAGAAGGGTCAGGCTTGGGCCTGAAGTCTGAGCTTGAACTCTACAGACAGGAACTAAGGGGGCCTGCAGCTCATGGGGGAGCTTGGAAGAGGTGTTGAAAAGGATGTGTCTGAGAGTGCTGCTCCATGCTGTTCCTAGAATCCCATCAGTATCTCTGGGCTCAGTGGGAAAGTGCTGTGATCAATTAGCAATATCTGCCATGCGTACTCTACCAGACGTAGAGGTATGTGTGCTATCTGTTTACCATCAGGTGGCAGGGGTGTGGGAGAAGGGGCTGGGAAGATTAGTAGTCATAACAGAATGAACATTTCTCAAGAACTTGGAATGTGTCCTGTTAAATGCTTTGCCTGTTCTATTTTATTTAATCCTCAAGATAACTCTTAGAGATAGGGACTCTGGTCCCACCCCTATGGCAGCTCTATAAGAGTCACAATTTTACCTACTTATATACTTTTTCATATTTATTTATTTATTTGGCTTCGCTAGGTCTTCGTTGTGGCACATGGGATCTTTAGTTGGGGCATACAAACACTTAGTTGTGGCATGTAGGGTCTAGTTCCCTGACCAGGGATGGAACTCAGGCTTCCTACATTGGGAGCATGGAGTCTTGGTCACTGGACCACCAGGCAAGTCCCACCATTTTATTTATCTGTGTTCATTTTGGAGATGAGGAAACTGAGGCCCAGAGAGACAAGCAACTTCCTCAAAGTCATGCAGTTAATAAGAGCTCCTCTAGGGCAGCATCTCTGGAATGTTCTGAGAAATGGCATTGTTCTATAATCTGTGCTATGCGCTAGCTACAAGTGACTAGTCAGGACTCGACATGGAGGTAAGGCAACTGAGAAAGTGAATTTTAAATTTCGTGTAATTCTAACTAATTGAAACAGAAATGGCCCAGCACAGCTCTAGAGCTTGAGAGCTCAACCACCTTAGACCGATACCAAATACCAGGTCCAGGTTTTCCAAGTCAAATGAAAACACCGAGAGTTTTTTCAGTTATAATTCCATCAGGAAGGGCAGGGGGGTGTAGCAGTGAATGAATCACGAGTAATTGTACTACTTATGTGGTTCTCCTGGCCACACAGTTCTGCGAAGGCTTTTATCCACGCACTGGGTTTCACACGAGAGGCTTGAAGATTCCAGGGGAGATGTGGCTAGTCAGGGTTATCTGCTGACCTTGGACCACAGCCAGCTGTGCAAGCCTGAAATGCCAAGCATTTCATTTTCACAGCTGGCAAACAGGGAACCAGGGCAAACAGAGTTAAGCTGTGGGCAAGGCCAGCTTCCTTAGAAACCTCAGCAGTAAGTGACCAGCAGTTCTGATCTGACAGGTCCCAAGTCAGCATCAGCTCCAGGAGAAGCCGAGACACGCAGGAAGCTTCGGGTACATTTAGTGCCTCATATCTGCCTCCCCTCCCCTCTTCTCTCTAACCTTCTTAGGGGCTGGCTTCTTCCTTTCCCTCTAGTCATGAAACAACATGATCTTGAGAAAGCGCCTGAAGCTGATGAATGAATGCTGAGGTATCAATGACTCAGAATCCATTTTCAAATGATTTCTATTTTAACAGGAAACAAAGTCTTCAGCTAAGGAAGAGTTTTCTAACTGGTAGACAGGCATCATCAACAAAAGTTCAAATTTATGGAGCTTTGTGCATGGGGTTTTATGCTTCCTTGGTGGCTCAGATGGTAAAGAATCTGCCTGCAATGCAGAAGACCCGGGTTTGATCCCTGGGTTGGGAAAATCCCCTGGAGAAGGAAATGGCAATCCACTCTAGTATTCTTGCCTGGAAAATCCTGTGGACAGATGAGCCTAACCGTTTACAGTCCATGGGTCGCAAAGAGTCAGACACAACTGAGCGACTAACATGCACGGGGCACTGCTGGAAGTAGTCAGCATGTATTAATTCATTTATTATTCATTCATTCATTATATCATTCATTCATCATGTATTAATTTGTCAACACCACAAAAGGAACAAAGGCTACCCCATTTGGAGGTGGGAAATGGAGGCACATGGTGCAGCTGGTCCAGTTGGCACCAAGCCAGGGCCCAAATCCAGGCACAGCTGGGGAGGCAAGTTTTGTGGAGAAGGAAGCAGGAAGCAGAAATGCCAACTGAGGGAAAGAAAGTCTTTTCTCTTTTAATCTGAGATTAGGGACGACCAAGGCCTGGGCAGCAAACCTCTGTGGCTTCACCCATTTACTGGTCTGTTGCTTCTTACCCTCCAATCTAAACAGTTACAAATTTACTGGAGGGACAGAGCCAAGAATTCCACTTGCAGACGTGATCCAGGGTGGCCCCCAGGCTGGCTCACTTATGCTGGGCTGCAATTTTTCTAGATTACTCAGCCTTTGGGAGGAAAGCTGGGCCAAGGACAAACCTCTGGTGAGAAGAGTGTTTAGAGAGCCGCTTGCCTCCTCCTTCCCTCCTCCTCCAAGAGACTCAGGGACCTGGAGGCTCCCTGGGGAGGTAGGGCTGCAGCTGCAAGGAGCAGTTCTCCTAGGCCTCACCCCATTCCCAACACCACCTCCCTCCCTATCCCTCCCACCCGCCCCCCACCCCAGGCCCAGCTGTTCTTGGGACAGGGCTGGCAGTTCACTGACACCTCTCCAAAGGGCCTGCACCACACAGAATCACATGCATGCATCCGTGAAGAACACAGGCGTGCAAAAACACAGGGCTGCTCTACACTTCCGCACTGACAGCTGTTCTCCTCGACTGGGTAATGTTTTCCCTTTTGTGCTTGTCCCTTTTGATACTGAGTACTTCCTTAGTTTTTATTTATTTTTTAAATTTTGTTTGTGCTCTGCGGCTTGTGGGATCTTAGCTCCCCAACCAAGAATCGAACCTGCTCCATGGCAATGAAAGTGCCGTGTCCTAACCACTGGACTGCTGGGGAAATCCCAAATCCACCCTTTCTAACTGTACAATTCAGTGGTTTTTCATCTATTCAGAGTTGTGCAATCATCATCATGACCGAATTTCAGAATATTTTTATCACACTCCTGCCCAAAATCATCCCTTAACAGCCACACCATTTCCCTCAACATCCCAGCCCTGCTACTGCTACTAAGTCACTTCAGTTGTGTCCAACTCTGTGCGACCCCATAGATGGCAGCCCACCAGGCTCCCCTGTCCCTGGGATTCTCCAGCCAAGAACACTGGAGTGGGTGGCCATTTCCTTCTCCAATGCATGAAAGTGAAAAGTGAAAGCGAAGTTGCTCAGTCGTGTCCGACCCTCAGCAACCCCATGGACTGCAGCCTTCCAGGCTCCTCCGTCCATGGGATTTTCCAGGCAAGAGTACTGGAGTGGGGTGCCATTGCCTTCTCTGATCCCAGCCCTGAGTAACCACTAATTTCCTTTCCATCTCTATGGATTTGCCTGTTCTGGACAATTCATATAAATGGACTCATACAATACCCGTTCTTCTGTGTCTTTCACTTAGAATAATGTTTCCAAGGTTCATTCAGGCTGTAGTGTTAGTTAGACAATGATAGATCCGTAGTGGTTAAAGCTCATTTATTCCTCAAATAAGTAGTTAAGAGGCTACCAGGTGCCAGCCTTGGGGCTGGCAGCAAACCCTGCCCCGAGGGTTTCCAGGTGGGGAGAGAGAAGAGTAAGTCAAATGAACAAGGACTGATTGAGAAGAATTAGACGGAGGTAAGCACAGAGCTCAGAGAAGGCAATGGCACCCCACTCCAGTACTCTTGCCTGGAAAATCCCATGGGCGGAGGAGCCTGGAAGGCTGCAGTCCATGGGGTCGCTAGGAGTCGGACACAACTGAGAGACTTCACTTTCACTTTTCACTTTCATGCATTGGAGAAAGAAATGGCAACCCACTCCAGTATTCTTGCCTGGAGAATCGCAGGGTCGGGGGAGCCTGGTGGGCTGCCGTCTACGGGGTCGCACAGAGTCGGACACGACTGAAGCGACTTAGCAGCAGCAGCAGCAAGCACAGAGCTGTTTGGTAGTGAAGAGAGGAATGGTGACTTTAACACAGGGGGGCAGCGAAGGCCTCGGTGTAAGTGAAAGCAATGGGGCCGGCCGAAGTAAGGCTGGAAGAGGGTGAAGGTGCAAAGGTTCCCCCGCCATGCCCCCTCCCAGCACTCAGGTCCCCCAGGCCCGGGATCTCGCCTGTCTGGTCCACGCCGTGTCCCTGCGCCTGGGACGGCGGTCGACACCCAGGAAGCAGGTCGCGATGCTTGACTCTTGAGTGGCCCGCCGGGGCCGCGAGCGAGTCCCCAGGTCGAGGATGTGTGCGGGCCGAGGAGTGCGCGAGGACCCCACGCAGGCCCGGACCCGCGCAGGCCCCGCCCCCGGCGCAGGCCCCGCCCCGCGCAGGCCCCGCCCCCGCGCCGCCTGCGCCCACCCGCTCCGGGACGCCGCCATTGGCCGCGCGCGCCTCCGCCCTCGGCCTCGCACTTCCTGGCGGAGCCATGGCCGCGCTCCCGGCCGGCCCGCGGGCTCCGGCGCTCCGGCCCCGCCGCCCCGCCCGCTCGGCCCCGCCGCCGGGGGTCCCCGCGCCGCGCCAGTAGCGCGCCCTCCCAGGTGGGCCTGCGCGCGCGCCCCGCTCCTGCGCGGGCCGGGGCGGAAGCCGCGCGCCGTCCGGGGGCCGGGGCGGGAGGCGGGGGGCGGGCCTGCTTCGGGAGGGTCGCCGGCGCCGCGGTTCCGCCCGCGGGAGCCCTTTGTGCTCGGCGGAGCGCCGGTGAGGACCGCGGGGCTGGGGAGGGGGCCGCCGCCCCCGCAGGTGGGACAGGTACGGCCTGCGCGGCGGCGCGCGGCCCAGGTGGGCGAGCGTCCCCGCGTCCCGCCGCCGGCGCCCTCCCCGGGCGCCAACCCGCTCCGCGCCCTCCCCAGCCTCGAGGCCGGCGCGAGCCCGCCCGGGCGGCTGTTGTGCCGGCGGTTCCGCCTAGCGGTGTCGGGTCCGAGGAAGCCACGGCGGCGTCCGCCGAGAGCCGGGACCGGTGAGTGCGGGCGGCCGTCCGGGTCCACCTCCACCTCCACCTCCACCTCCACGACGCGGTTTCCCCCACTCCCCGAGCGCCGCGGTCCGGCAGGTTTCAGGGCTGAAACCCGGGCTCCCTGGGGACCTGCCGGCCGCCCGGACGTGGCGTTACTAAACCGTTCCGTGTTTAGTAAAAGACCTCTCAGCGCCTTACTGGGTATCGCCACCGTCCCTGCGGATGGCCTTGACCCCTCACCTGCTTGCAGAAAGCACAGGAGGCACCTGACATCCACACTCCTGGACCAGCTGGGCCCCCGAACCGCTTGCCCGCAGACAAAAGGGAGCCTCCGCACGGGGAGAACTCTCTCTAGAAAGGTTGGCCTAGAAAACAAAGCTTTTAGCACTGAAGGCAGACCTGAGACCTGGCTGGCTGCCTCGGGTGGTGGAGACCGTCTGCTGCGGGTGACCTTGGGCAGGCCCCACGGCCACCTGAGCCTGGGCATCAGGAGCGGCGCTGACACCTGTCTCGGAGGGTGAGGGTGAAACAAGGAAGTCAGGGATGAAGTGTAGGATGGATGCTGGTGTCCTTCCCTTCCGTCTCTGAGCCCCCAGCACCGTAGGGGCAGTCAGAAAGGATTGGGGGGAGGGCTACAGCTGGTCTTTGTCACAAAGTTGCTGATTTGCTGAGAGAAATCTAGTTATCCCTTCCTTCCCCCCAGGAAACTGGCAGGGTGGACTGCACCGGGATGGCCCCCACCCCCTACTCCCCCGCATCACTGGAGCCCCCTCTTGTCTTCCCTGATTATCTTAACAGCGCTGGACTCCTTGTTGCACTGTTATTTAATAGCAAAGGCTGACTCTTCTCAACTCGGATAGCAGGGGATAGATCCCTCTGTAAACCCTCTGTCCCAGTATATGACTTGTGCTCATGTTGCTGGTTTAATCCTTCCTCCGTGTGCTCCCATCCTCCGAGGTCCCGCGGAGCCCGGCTCTGTGCTCTTAGTGAGTTATTGACATTTCGAAAACTGGAAGAAGCCTGTCATGGTGTGGGTACACCAGCCCTTGCCATAGACTCCACCACGAAGTGTGTAGAAAGGTTAAATTGCTGGTTCAAGTTTATCTTGGATGTTCCAGGCAGGGCACACCCCCATCCCCTCCCCCCATTCTCTCACGGAGGTTTCCTGCCTCTGCGTGTTTGTTTAATGGCCAGGTGGAGTAGCCTAGGGGTTGAGAGCGAGCAAGCCTCCATACCTTGGAATCCTGACTCTGTTGCTGCTTCCTGAGTGTGAAGCTGAGCAAGTTCCTTCCCCTCCCTGTGACAGCTTCCTCCTCTGTAAACTGAGGGTAATAATAGTGCTGGCCTCCTGGTGATGTTGTGGGGCTTAAATCAGTGAGAAAGAAAACAAGACAGTGCCTGTGTCCAGAACATATTTTATACTTGGCAGTCATCACTGAACCATATCCTGAATGTCACGAAATTTTACAAGGATGAGACTCTCAAAGCCTAGGCCCCATTCAAGGGCCCGTGTCTGTCCAGTTTTGAAGCTGAACAGATTCAGGTTTGATTCCCAGCCATTCACTAACTTTGTGACCTTGACCTCAACATCTTCATCTGTGAAATGGGTTAAGTGACATCAGCTTGGTCAAGCCGGATGGAAGTTTAATGTGATAGCAGGTGTCAGTCCCTTAACTTAGTCCCAGGGTCATAGTCTGGGTTCTAAAATGACAACTGTTGATATTGTGGTCTTGATCTATTGGAAAGACATCCTTCTGATCAAACATCCAAAGGTAGGTGTTTGTAGGTGAGCTTAGCGACAAGACGTGGTGGGACTTCAGATGAGAAGGGAACACTTCCTACGTGTTCTGTCTGATTTTAACACCCGAATGTTTTCAGCACTCGGCATGACAGAGTGCTTGGAAGTACAGTGTTCTCTCTCTCTCCCCTCCCTTCGCTCTTGCTGTCACTGACACCTGCCAGCAGAGCCTGCGATTTGTGAATGACCTCGAGTTAATACTCCATGCTCAGAAACCCCGTTCTTGTCGTAGGGCTGCGATCTCGTTTATGATGGAGGGGAGCCGGCAGACGCGAGTGTCTCGGCCGTACAAGATCAGCGAGTCCTCAAAGGTCTGTGAACGGGTCACTGTGCCGATTGCCCCAGAAGCGTGAGGGTTTTCTAACAAGCTCATTCTCATTGTACAGGCTGATTTTCTATTCTTGGCATTGGTGTTAATCTCCTTAACGATGACTAGAGGTGGCACAGGCAAGGAGTGGAAAAATCATAAAATCAGAGAGAGTGAGGGTTGAAGGGAGTGGTGGATGTTAGAAACACAACTGGACTCCTTTATCCTGCACCTCGACCCTGAGAAGTGTACAGGACAGGGTGGATGACATGGGATTACTGTTTCCACCTGAGGCTCCAAAGATGTCTGTCAAGAAGCCAGCCCCCAGCCTTATAGTGGGGGCAGCACTTGGCATACCTGATGTGAAGGGCCAGAGCCTTTCCTGGTCGTGGCTTTCTGGGACCCTAGGAGTGAGTGAGGGTGGGCCCCCAGGGCGCTGCTACCTACCTGTGTCACGCTGACTGCATCAGACTCGTCTTGGGAAGGGGGAGGGGGCAGGTGTCTCATTGGAAGTACATGTACCCAGCCCCACCCCAGACCTGCTAAATTCAAGTCTGGGAGCAGGACCTGGTAATCTGTAACCTTTAGCAGACTCCTCAGGTGACTTGGAGTGGCCCTTGACCCCACAGCTGCTGTAGATAAGGTTCAGGGGACCAATTTGTGGGACAGTCCCCATTTATACCTGTCTCTTTATAAATATCAATAGTGTCCTTTTCTTGAAAAGTCTCCTTTTTTGACGATTAAATGTCATGGTTGGACTATATCATGCATGCTCCATGGAGCTGACATTGCTCACAAGGAACTGCAATGTGTTCTTGAGGGTGTGGAAAGAATTTACTCTTTCAAAGTACGTATAATATGTGCCCAGATATATAGACTGTATATTGTGTGTTTAAATGACATAGCAAGCTAGTAGGGAAAAAATATTTTAAAAGCAGACAAACGAAGAAAGATGAAGAAATACCATTTTAGATAAAGGGAGCTGTGAGCAAATTATAGATGAGGACAAAAAGAGGAGTGAGGTTCAACAGATGTGTGAAAAGGAAACATGGGGTGTAATTTTCAGGGGAGGCTGATCCCCCTGAGAACTCTCCTGTTTCCATTTGAGCTGACTGAGAAGGCTCTTGGCAAGCCTGGCTTTATCTGCTGTGAAAACCCAGAAAGGTCTCACTGCTGCCTCAAAGGGGCTTTGTTTTGGAGCTTGGCTGCCGAGACAGCATAGCTTTCTAAGTTCGACAGCGCCAGAAACCTTTGTCCCTTCAAGCCAGATTCTGAGCCTGTTTCTCTTTGAATTGAAGCTTTCAGGAATAGGCTTCTCTATCCCTTGGTTCGTTGTATTTATGTTCCTAACATTTCATATTTACCAAGTGCCCAAATCATAATGTGCCCTTGAGTTTCTAGACATTGATCACACCCGTGTGGCCAGAACCTGGATAAGTTAAAAAGAACATTACCAGACCCCTCCGGGTCCCTGCAGTCAGGAGAGCCACTCCCCCAGCTTTCAGCAGTTTCACCTGCCCTTGAACTTGTATGAGTGGAGTCAGGGGTGGGTGTGTGTGCTGCTTCGGAGGGTCACCCCAATTAATGCTTGTGGTGGTTCACCTTGCCTGTCTCAGATCAGTGGAGTCTTCCATTCTGTGGCCCCCACTGCTCATTTATCTACTCTAAAATGTGCCGCTCCAGTTTGATGCTGAGTTCCTTATTCGCCAATGTTTATTTGTTTATTTTGGCTGTGCCACGTGGCTGTGGGGCCTTAGTCCCCCACCCAGAGATTGAGCCCACACCCCATGCAGTGGGAGCGAGGAGTCCTAACCACTGGGCCCCCAGGGAAGTCCCTGGATTCTCTTTTAGTATCAAGTACCCCATACCTCAGACTCCCTGGAGGCTCAGCGGCAGAGAGTCCACCTCCCAGTTCAGGAGACACGGGTATGATCCCTGGGTTGGGAAGATCCCTGGAGGAGGAAATGGCAACTGTTCTAGTACTCTTGCCTGGAATATCCCATGGACAGAGGAGCCTGGCGGGCTACAGTCTATGGGGTTGCAGAGTCGGACACGACCTCACAACTAAACAGCAACAACCCCGTACCTGCTTCTGTTCACCCAGCATTAGACCCTGAGTGCCTGTGTTTCTTCACCTTGCCTTGCCTTTGATGAAGGTGCTAAAATAAATGGAGGAATGAACAGGGTTCACGTCATGGGAGAAAGTCGAAGGCCAGAGTTTCTAAGTTATGTGAAGTGCTGCAACTCTGTTACTGATGACCCTTTAAAGTCGGGAAGTCACGGTTGTCTGTTTTCAGTTCTTGTCTCTGCTGCTACACTAAACATCTGGAAACAGGCTGTGGCAGAGACCCAGGTGAAGAACTAAATGAGCCCACCTAGCCTGGAGGCCCAGCTGTAGAAGCAGTGAAGCCGTCTCTGCCCTGGCTGCCTGCCTCAGATGGCCCCATGGCGGCTCTCCTCCGGGGTTCTCCCTATCCTTGCCCCTCCCCAGGGCTATTTCCTTTTCACGCCACAGCTAGGGGCCTTTGTACCCCTATTTAACGGTGATAGTGCCAGTGCCCCCGCCAGCTTGGAAGCAACCAGGAGACCAGGGTGGGCTCAGAGCCCGCCTGAGGCCCCTCAATTGCTTCTCAAGGCCACTAACCTTCACTGTCACTTGATAGCCCACTCCTGTGGTGCCTTTTTATTTCCTCACTTCAGTCTGCACCCAAGAGGGGCCCCAAGACAGCTTATGCTGGAGCCCAGACCTTTCCTGCTCAGTTATAAGCCAAAACCAGGCTAGCCCAGCGCGCTCTGGATAACCAGAATAGGCAGAAATATCCATGTGTGGACCTCCAAGAAGCCACCCTGTAATGTTAGGCAGGAGAGCCTGGCTCTGTGGACTTGGAAGAGAAGGGAGCTGTAGGGATTGGCTGCATGGTGTCCTCAGAATGTGAGGATGTTGCCTGAGACTTATGTGGATGGAGCCATGGATGTTGGAACTGGCTGGACGGGAAGGACCATGGGGAAATAAAGTGGCCCATTACTGGTGCATTGGAGGTGGTAGAGAGCAGATTTGGAAGGGAAGGAAAAACCAAGCCCCTGCCTTAGAACACACGTTGAGAAGTAACCTCTAGGGACCTGTGTGCAAGTCAGCCAGCTGCTTGCACCTGCCCAGCCTCACCACCCCCACCTCCCACACACTAGACTTAATGCCCAGCCCTTTTTCCCAATCACCCTTGAATCACCCTGTTTCTGAATGGTCTGTTTTCTCATATGTTGAATCATCTTGTTGTTTTTATAGGAAGTAAATAGAGCAGTGTGAAATATCCTGATTACTCCATCCAGGACTTAGAAACTGTTATGTAAATTCTGAGTTTTCTTTGTATCTTTAAAAGCCCAGGGCAGGCAGACAACAGTCAGTCAGTCAATGTCCACCAACCTGAATGTATTGAATTAACTCCTATTAATTATTCCTATCAATTGATTTGTTAATTCCTGTGTAGCATGGTGATTAAAGGTTTGGGCTCTGGAATCAGATATAGGTTCAAATCCCAGCCCTGCGTCTCAGTCACTGTGGGATTTTGGACAGATGTAGTCTCTCTGAGCCTGACTTTCCCTCATCTGGAAATATAGTTGACGCTCCCTTGGAGGGTTCCCATGATGCTCGAACAAGAGCATGCAGTCATGTGTCCAGGGTGATGTGTAGCACAGTGTTCCTGCAGTTTACATACGTTTCTTTTAACCCTGGCCATGACTGCTGAGGCCGTGTTTCTGAAAGTAAGATTGCCCAGGCACGTTAGTCTCTGGGCCCCATGACCTTGCTGGATGGTCTCTGTGGCCTAGGTGTCAGCACTGCACCTCTGTGGGGACTGAGGGGCCCAGCAGGTGACTCTGCTGCCACTCCCATGGGGCCAGCTCTGTGCCAGGTTCTCTCATGACCCCCACAAACCTGGGTGATAAACACACTCAGCCTCACTTGTGAGACCCGGAACAGAGGCTCGGAGGCTGCAGAGCTGGGGCTCCACCAACTCCTGTCCCACTGGAGAGGCTCCGCCCCACATAACTTCACCCTCCCCACAGGACAGTGTTTGCAAACCTCTGCCATGACACACACTTGCTGAGAAGGACACAGAGACGGGAAAGGAGGGAACGAAGAACACTTGGGGAAATTCTGTCTATAGAGGAGGAGGGGGGCGGGAGATGAAAGGAAAAAAGGAAGATTGAGTAAATTTTATTTGTAAAGAAATGGAACTAAAACTTGCTCAGTCATGTCTGACTCTTTGCGACCCCATGGACTGTAGCCCACCAGGCTCCTCTGCCCATGGAATTCTCCAGGCAAGAATACTGAAGTGGGTTGCCATGCCCTCCTCCAGGGGATCTTCCTGACCCAGAGATCAAACCCTGGTCTCCTGCATTGCAGGCAGATTCATTACCATCTCAGCCACCAGAGAAGTCCAGTACAAATATATAGCCACACAGACACACACACACACAGAGACACACACACCCCCACCCCCACTCCAATTTCTGCGAGGTACTCTGGCACTTTATTTCCCATTCTCATTCTGCTGTGTGTTAAATGCTGGTCGGGTGGTGCTAGGTGGGTCCGGGGCCCCCTCCCCTCCTGACAGGCGCTCTCGCCACTGCAGGTGTACCGCTGGGCTGAGCACTCGGGCACGGTGCTGCAGCGGCTGAACGAGCAGCGCCTGCACGGCCTCTTCTGTGACGTGGTCCTGGTGGCCGACGAGCAGCGCCTGCCGGCCCACCGCAACCTGCTGGCCGTGTGCAGTGACTACTTCAACTCCATGTTCACCCTGGGCATGCGCGAGGCCTTCCAGAAGGAGGTGGAGCTGATCGGCGCCTCCTACATCGGGCTCAAGGCCGTGGTGGACTTCCTGTATGGCGGGGAGCTGGTGCTGGATGGTGGCAACATCGACTACGTGCTGGAGACGGCCCACCTGCTGCAGATCTGGACTGCAGTGGACTTCTGCTGCGAGTACCTGGAGCAGGAGGTGAGCGAGGACAACTACCTGTACCTGCAGGAGCTGGCCTCCATCTACAGCCTCAAGCGGCTGGACGCCTTCATCGACGGCTTCATCCTGAGCCGCTTCGGCACGCTGTCCTTCACGCCCGCCTTCCTGCAGAACATCTCCATGCAGAAGCTGTGCGCCTACCTGGGCAGCAGCGAGGTGCAACGGGAGTGCGAACACGACCTGCTGCAGGCCGCCCTGCAGTGGCTGACGCAGCAGCCTGAGCGCGAGGCCCACGCTTATCAGGTGCTGGAGAACATCCACTTCCCACTTATCCCCAAGAACGACCTGCTGCACCGTGTCAAGCCCGCCGTGTGCTCGCTGCTGCCACGCGAGGCCAACTGCGAGGGCTTCATCGAGGAGGCCGTGCGCTACCACAACAGCCTGGCGGCCCAGCCCGTCATGCAGACCAAGCGCACGGCCCTCCGCACCACCCAGGAGTGCCTGCTCTTCGTGGGCGGCGAGGTCTCCGAGCGGTGTCTGGAGCTCAGCGATGACACCTGTTACCTGGATGCCCAGAGTGAGCAGTGGGTCAAAGAAACGCCCCTGCCAGCCCGGCGGAGCCACCACTGCGTCGCCGTACTGGGGGGGTTCATCTTCATTGCCGGCGGCAGCTTCTCACGGGACAACGGAGGGGATGCGGCCTCCAATCTCCTTTATAGGTATGACCCCCGCTGTAAACAGTGGATCAAGGTGAGATTAAAGCCAGATTATTTCTTTACTCTTGAGGACTTTGGATCTTCTTAATCTTAGTCGTGACTGCCCCCTCACCCCCTTCTCTGAGGCCTGGACAGCCGTCCTGCTTCTGAACTAGGTGTGATGATAGAGTGACGAGCCCCATCACAGCCCCCTGCCTGGTTAGAGGCGGTGAGGGCTGACTGGCCACCTTCTGCAGGGATGGGCCACACCTAGAGCACCGCTGCCCCGTAGAGCTCTGCGCCCGCAGAGCAGTTCTGTGGCTCTGCCATCCCGCGGTAGCCACCGGCCATGTGTGGCAGTTGAGGGCTTGAAGTGTGGTCCATGGGACTGAAGAACTGAGTTGTCAGTTTTATTTCTTCACGGATTTAAACGTGAGTGTGAATGGCCGCGTGAGGCTAGTGGCTACCATCCTGGATGGCACTGGTCTGGATACTTGACCCATACTTCTGACAGCCTCCCCATGTCTCGGAGTCTCCACCAAGCTCCTCTTTGGGACAGGTTTGGAGGTGGTTCAGGGAGGCTGCAAAGGCTCATGCCTCGTAGGAGCCATGGCCCCTTGGAAGATGTGGTGGCTAATGCTGGGAAGGGCTTGGGTCTTGGTATCAGACCCAGGTTCACGGCTTGGCAAGTTGTAGCTGAGAGTTTCAGGCTGGTTCCACACCCGCTCCAAATCTTAGCTTCTCCCTCTGGAAACGGATCAGGGGACGTTGACCTCCCAGGGTTGTGGTTGTAGCTCACATGGTTGGGGGGTCGGGGTTGTGCTCCTTTCCTCCCCAGAACCACAGTGCCACCCACGAGAGTCTGTCCCAGTCTTTATATTCACATCTCAGTCTCCTGACCTAACTTGGCGGTTTCCTGAGCTCAAGGTTCAGAAGGGACTCAGATGACTTTTCTATTTTATTCTCAAAAATCTAAAACCAACCACTTTGCAAGTCTTGCCACAAGAAGGAGGCTCCCAGCCTTGAAGGCTGGCCTCCAGACCTTCATAGCGGTGGCAGCCTAATCATATAGGCTGCTGTGGGTCCGTGTTCATTCGAATGTCTTGCTTTTCTTTAAAAAAGAAAAAAGAAGCTTGGGTCTCCTGTTGTTAATTTCCTGCTGAGTGCCACTTTCTGCTCGCCAACACAGATGGCAATCAGTACTAATTTTTAAAATATATGATTGTGGGGGGCAAGGGGAAAGGTGAACTTCTATTTTAGGAAACTAATCCATCAGCGGCTGGGACCCGTGTGTCCTGCAGAATTCTAGTGCACGTGTGGCCAGACAGGTTTGGGGAAGTGAATTCTCCATGCCCCTCATGGGGATTCATGAGCTCTTGAGGGTCCCACCCAAAGAGCCCCCCTTTCTTCTTCCAGTTTGGCTCCCTTCCCCAGACTCAGGTGGCCGCTGCCTTACCCGGCTGTGTCTTCATGGAGCATGCTGGGGACACAGTGCTGGGTGTTGATGCTGACCCAGGTTTGGGAATGGGGAAGTACAGGTGTGTCGCCTCCACAGGTGGCCTCCATGAACCAGCGCCGTGTGGATTTCTACCTGGCCTCCATCGAGGACATGCTGGTGGCCGTCGGCGGCCGAAACGAGAACGGAGCACTCTCCTCGGTAGAGACCTACAGCCCAAAGACCGACTCCTGGTCCTACGTAGCCGGCCTGCCAAGGTGATTGGGGTGTGGGGGCAGAGCTACAGACGCTGAGGCTCCGGGGTGGCCGTTGAGCCCACCTGCCTGTCTGGGTTTCTTGGCCTCCGATTCCAGGCAGTCTCCTGGCTTGTGAATGACAGCGCGAGGGGCAGAGGGCGTAGTGCCGGCGTGTCGGGGCGCCTGTTCTGGGCTGCCCGAGTGCTCCATTGCCAAGTCTCCTCACTGCCTGGGTTCCAGGGAGTGGGTGCTGGGTTCAGGGGGTGAGAGACTCACTGAAAACCTCTCAGCTTCGGGCAGGAGGAGTTCAGAGGGTGGGGGTTGTCTGTGCTCCATCTGACTTGAACAGGTGTCCCCACCCCGTGCTGTCTCTGCTGCTTCGTCTGTGAAGGGGGCGTGATGACTGTCCCACCCTGTCCAGATGTCCGTTCACTGTGATTAGCATCACAGGCTTAGCAGAAGGGCCTGTTTATCTGACCAGCCCCCTGCGATTGAACCTGCAGATGCACCCTCTGAAGCAGGCTTGCTGTGGAACACGTCTGAGTGTCTAGGGGACTTTGTCCCTGGACGTTAGAGGAGGGCATGGGGTGAGCGTCTGGGTGTGGATCCCAGCGCCTCCACTGAGCCACCTGGGAAGCCCTACCTGGACACCTGTGAAAAGACGAGTAGACAGTCATGGTAGTAGCTACTGATGACCATGTGCCAGCCTGGGCCTCGTGCTTCACGTGATGAGTTGAGTCCCTTGATCCCCAAAATAACTAGCAGGGTGGATTGTAACCCACGTAGGACGGTGGATGAGGAAGCCGACTGTGGAAATCTTGACCTTGTCCTAGGCAAGCCCTGAGCTTCCTCTCTCCCTCTGTCCGTCCGCCCGTCCGCAGGTTTACCTATGGCCACGCGGGCACCATCTACAAGGACTTTGTGTACATCTCCGGGGGCCACGACTACCAGATCGGCCCCTACCGCAAGAACCTGCTGTGCTACGACCACCGGACGGACGTGTGGGAGGAGCGGCGGCCCATGAGCACGGCGCGCGGCTGGCACAGCATGTGCAGCCTGGGGGACAGCATCTACTCCATCGGCGGCAGCGACGACAGCCTGGAGTCCATGGAGCGCTTCGATGTGCTGGGCGTGGAGGCCTACAGCCCGCAGTGCAACCAGTGGACGCGCGTGGCGCCCCTGCTGCACGCCAACAGCGAGTCGGGCGTGGCTGTGTGGGAGGGCCGCATCTACATCCTGGGGGGCTACAGCTGGGAGAACACGGCTTTCTCCAAGACCGTGCAGGTCTATGACCGTGACAAGGACAAGTGGAGTGAGGGCACCGAGCTACCCAAGGCCATCGCCGGCGTGTCGGCCTGCGTGTGCGCCCTGAAGCCGCGGCTGGAGGACAAGAAGAAGAAGGGCAAGGGCAAGAGGCCCCAGGACCGTGGCCAGTGACCCCCGGTGTGCCGACAGACCAGCAGCCACCGGGAGAACCCCGACACCATTATGTACGACCTAGCAGCTTTTTTTTTTTTTTTTTACTTTTATGATTCTTGGTATTTCTATGGTATCACAGTAACCAATTAAATATTCTATATGACTTGACATACCATCTTGCTTGAGTAATTAACCTGGGGCCCAGGCAAGAGTGGTCCCTGCATCTGTGCGGGGCATCTTCCCAAGTTACCAACCCCTGTGGGTGCCCCCGGGTGCCCCCCACACCCCCCGGCCATCCGGCTGAGAGCAGCCAGGGCAAGAGTGACGCAGAAGTTTCTGTAGTGGAATGAAGGGCTCCGGTGCGACAGTGCAGGCCCCATAGTCCACTCCTCCCCAAACCTGGCTGAGCTTTTCAAACACCAGGTTCCTGGGCCCCACCTCAGAATTAATGATTCTGAAGGGGGCTGAGAGGGAGGCTGAAAACTACTGTCCTTGGAATGACTGAGCATCAGCCACGCTTGGGAATCACTGGCGAGGTGGTTTTTTACAGGCAGGGCACAGAGACTCCTGGAGAGTGACTGAGGGTCACCAGCAACCCAGGCAGTCAGGTGAGGCGTGGGACCTCTCACCAGGGAGGTCTCCCCACTGGGCTTTCTTCCTCAGGTGGCCGTTTCTCCCAGCTGGTCATCGTCTCAAATCCCCAAAGGGAACAGGTAGCCAAGGGAGAAAGGGAAATGGGCACGAGGCTCTTGATAAGCGTTAGTCTGTAATTTGTGCTTTGGTCTTTTTCCTGTCTCTTCTGGAAGCCACTGTCTCTTAGATTACTGATGTACTGAGCCCTGCCAATCTCCATTTATCACTCAGGAAGGAAGGGAGGTGGAACGTGCCGTTGTGTTCCGTGACCCCTGCTCTGAGACGCCCCAGGAGGCTCCCACACGAGGGAGGGCCCCGGGACCCCGACCAGAGAAGGCTGTCGGAGCATCTCCCCAACTCCGGTGCCAGATCCTACCCCGCCCTGCCGTCGCCAGGTAGCCCTGTGCTGGGGGCACACTCCAGCAAGTCTTAAGCTGCTGCCCACCTCCTCAAGGACGGATGAGACCCTGGCCAGGCCTCCTCCCAGGGGTCGAGGTCTCCCAGTCTGCATGAGTTGTGATGGTGGATTCTGCACCTCCTCCTGAGATGCGCCACCACCCCCGCTGGTCCTGCAGTTGCCAGAACTGACAGCAGCAGTATGTGCCCTTTAAGGAGCATTCGAGACTCCTGCCCAAGCCACCTGTCACGCCAGGACGATAGCTGTGGAGCGGGTTTTAATCACCAGCCAGCGGAGGCATTAGTGATCCTGCCATGGCAGAGA
Source organism: Capra hircus (assembly GCF_001704415.2). Taxonomy (NCBI): domain Eukaryota; kingdom Metazoa; phylum Chordata; class Mammalia; order Artiodactyla; family Bovidae; genus Capra; species Capra hircus. The sequence goes on from NC_030825.1 coordinate 12,242,336, forward strand.
TCTTACTGCAGAGACGAGAAGGCCTAGTGATTTATCGTTAACATTGGCATTAGAATAAGAAGCTCAGTGAACTTCTTTCTCCTTTTCCTTTTTTTCTGTCTCTTTATGGCCCTTCCTTCCCCTTCTCTTGAAGGTTCACTGTGGTTTTGGTTGGTCTGTTTCCATAGTGACCAGGAGAGCTGAGAGCCAGCTGAGAGTTGAAAACTTGGTACCCAAACGACCGCCACCTCTCAAGAGATGGGTGACCTGTCTGCATGTTTAGCCTATGGAAGTTGCTAAAGGCTTACAAACCCCTGAGAGGTTTTGCAAGGCATGCAAATAATCAAACCAAAAAACTGTCCACCTTCTTGGAGCTCCTTAATACAACATTTCAGTGTATTAAAGGCTCTGAGAAGTCCTGTGTCACCTGTTAACTCTCCATCAACCCTGCACCTCCAAACTGCATTGAAGCTGCAATCCTTCTTTCATCTCAAACTTAATCCAGCCCTCCCCGGAATCCATGTTACGGCACTCCTGCCAACTGTGGGAGAGCTTGCCTTCCTCCTATTCCAAGGCAGGTTTCATTGTTCCCTGAGAGGCACTGAACCCGTGGTCTGTTCTCCCCAGCTCAGCCCAGATCATGAGCAAAGAGGCGATCATTCAGCCAGAATCCAGGGCAGATTTGGCTGAGCACATAGAAAGACCATGTTTGCTGTGAGGAGCAGGAAGGCTTTGACCTCAGGAGGACAGCTGTGAATTTTTAGCCTAAGCTAGCTGTTGTGCTTTTGACAATAAGGTTGTACTGCTGGCTTCTATTCAGATTTTCTCGTGCCTTGATGTCTCTCTTGCCGCTATGCTATGAAGGATGTTTGTGATCTGTGCACCTTAAAATCTGATACGATTGAGGTGTGGGTGTTCCTTTAAAGGTAGGGTCGATGAGGAAAATTTCTTCTTGTAGACCCACTTCAAATAGTTAATGGTGGCTCCACTGTTCTAAGAAAGGTTTTTCCAAGCTCCTCGGGCTCCATGGAGAGGAGCTTTGTGACCTGGGGCCAGTGCCTGCCTGGGTGTGGGAGAGCGCAGTGGTGGGATCGTGGCAGGTTTCTTCTGTCTGCGCTTTTAAGGTGGAAATCAGTGTGCTGTGCAATCCAACTAAAACTAGAAGAAAACTGTCTAACCCAGGTGGGCAGAGCTTTGGGGCACACTTAGCAGGTGGCTCTTTGAACTGCAGAATCATAATAATGACTTCCAGCTGCAGTGACAATAGCTTGGGGTCTCCTGGCCACCACGTTGAGACGGCAGCTTTCCCCATCATGTCAGCACTCCCAGCTATTCGCCTTGAACTTTGACAACACCTTGATTGTCTTATTTTGATCTTTCAGAATGATGGGCTTTTATTCAGGTTCTGGTTTTTTTTTTTTTTTTTCTTTTAAAGAACTAGAGTTTTAACTTCATATGAGTGGTAGGTTTTGAATTTGATCCTCACCCAAGTTGGAATCCTGTTTGCTTAAGACGTTAGTGTAATGACAGAAAGAAAGCAGAGTAGTAAAGGTGAAGAGTCTTTGTTACTTACAGTGGTCTGTCTGCTGTTTAAAATATACAGAGATTATCTTAGCACCTTGCTTGTGTGTATGGCTCAATCTGTATTTCTAACATCCTACTGCTTTTAGAAATCTAGACTGCCAGGTGGTAGGTCTACGTCTTTCTAGGTCTTAATCTGAGCAGAAAACCTCATGTGTGTATTTCTATTCTGAATGCCCTTCCCTTTGCCCCTTAAATCATAAGTTGGCCACATGGTGACTTAGTGGGAACTGCAGAAGTCAACCCTAAAGGGTGTTTGTTCAGTGTTGGATGGCAACCCAGACGCCCAAGGGAAGTGGCGTCCCTCGCAGGTCTAGGGTCCCACTCTTGAGTTCAGGTGAGTTAAGGGCCTGGCCTCTAAGCCAGCAGGGACCTCTGGGTGACAGGCAGCCATGTGGGAAGTGAAGGACTCCACCCCCACCCCTTGTAGACCTAGCAGCCTCCTCCTCCTCTTACCCTTTCCTCCATGCATGCGCCTCGGCCAGCATCTCACTGAGCTTCTGGCTCTCAGGTCTTCTGGTTAGAATTCGAGACCCCTGTTCCCACACCTGGAGGGGCAGTTCCAGCCCTGTGACGTGGACATCCTTGCTGTCTCCATGGATTCTGAGCATCTTCAGAGGGGAAGGGGCCGTGTCCCTGGCCTCCAGGATAAGCCTCTGGAATGTTGGGCCGCTCTCCAGGTGCTCGGAGAGCCCATCCCCTGTGTCCGCCAAGCCTGGCAGTTTTTAAAGTTTTTTGAAATGTTTTGATACTTTTTGATACCATTTGCTAATAACCGTTTTGTAGTTGCCTGCTGGGGTTTTCATTTTCCATCTCCCCACCACAATCCCCCCCGAGATCAGCGCCAGAGTCTTGTCATAGCCACCTCCATGGCCATGACGCTCTGCCATAGCTGCGATCTGATCCGTGCTTTTGAGTTGTATGATGTCACACATGGCCCAGGAGTGTGACTGTCTTGGGCCCCCAGCTGAGCAAAAGGGCAGTGGTGTGTGATGAGGATGCGCCAACACCCTGAGATGTTGAACATTTCTTCCAAAGCTCCTACCGCAGCAGAGTGTGCAGAGTTGAAAAGATCCCTGAAGGTCGATCCATCTGTCACCTTTCCAGTATGGGTCATTTTTCAACACAGGGCCTGGCTGGGTCTCGAGTCACTCTTGTTTGTCCGCCCTTTCTTTTATAAAGACGCATTAACATGAAATCCAACAAAAGCTGTAACCTAAACCATCCTGCACTTTACAGAGTTTTGGAGATTGCTCATCTTTTTTTTTTTTTTTCCTTTTTACATGGGCAGAATTTGTGGCTTTGCAGGGTGTTCAGTTTGGTGGTCTCAAGAAATTGTATTTTGGTTGCCTTAGAAGAATCAATGAATGTACAGATTTGGGGGAGGGGGGCCGGAGGACAAAAACCTTCCTGTGTCAGTTTTCTTTGAGAAAAGGAACTCTACTTTTCCAAGTTACTGGAGCCGTCTTTACAGGTTTGCTTGTGATGGAAGGAAAAAGTCCTTTGGATCAACTGAAATCCATCATTACCACCGGCTCCCTTGCAGAATTAGATCTTTGATGATTAAGTATTGGTAATTCACTGGGTATGTTCTGGCTGCTAATGCTACTGAAGCTGGTTATCATGTGTGCTATTTTTTTCACTTGTTGCTTTTGTATTGTAACTGTATGACACCCAAAGCTTTTCTGTTTCTTATCTCGTTAATTTCCTGCACGTTGAATTTTTTTTCCCCTTCTGTTTGTAACTCCATAAAGTATTCAATTCTTGAAACACATTAAAAATGATTTGCCTGCTAAGGTATGGCTTATTTTATAATTAAAGCCCTAGTCTTGTGTGGTTATTGTTGTAATCTTCAGTCCTATTTTCTCTGCCCAAATGAAAAAGAGCCCCTTTGCATGTTGAGCCCAAATATAATTTGGAAATTAACCAGACTGCCTTTCGGTGTCATGGGAGGCAAGGGCATTCCCAGTCAGCTCTCACTGTGCTCCTAATTACTGTATTTTACCAGAAGTTTCATTCAGTTTCTTGATGACAGCCCTAAGTCCTGTGACCTGAAATGAAACTATTTGCTTAAATTTGTGTCAGTTCGGATAATCTGATTAGAAAAGAAAAACAAGCAATGGGTTATCTTTATCAGAAAGATACAGTAGCATTTCTGTAAGAACAGAGTTGCTTTACCGCCTTGAGGGCCCAAGAAGAGGCAGATAGATAGCTCTGATGCCCTGCAGGGGTTTCAAAGCCTCCACCAGCAAGCAGCCAAGCCAACACCGTGGTTGCCTCCTTGAACCTTTGGTAATTCAGCTTTGGGAGAATGGTGGGAAGAACCTGCCTCAGATTTGCCTCTAAGCCACTAAGCTGCCCCAGATGGAATACCAACTAACAGATGGTAAATTCTCCTGGATTCTTTAACTTCCAGAAGAATCTTAGGTTAGAAATGAGATGCCTCCCATTTTCCAGATGAAGCACCCAAAGCTCGAACTAATTATATTACCCACATTGAACTACCTCACCTCCCCAGAAGGTCCACATCCATTTGGGTCCTCTTGAACGGAAAGAGAACCTTAGACAAGGACTTGGAGGCAGGTGGCTGACCTTGGGAGCTGGTCTCATGGCCCAGGAAGCCCAGCGAGACCAGGAAGGAGGAAAAGCTGCTCACAGGGTGCTTTAACTATGGCTGAGTAGTGAGTCACCCCAAGCTGTGGCTTAAAGCCATAGCAGTTATTTTTGGTGACGAATCTGAGGGTTGACAGGGCTGATGGAAATAGCACTCTCCTGGGTCTCAGTCACAGCCAGATAGGAGCTCCCCGAGACTCACTACATGTCAGGGCCTGAGACAGCTGGGGCCCCTCCCCACTCATTTTTTTCCTTCTGCTCTGCTCCCCCGATCCCACTGGTCTCTCTCTCCCCCAAAGCAGTAGGGTTAGTCGCTCAGTCTTGCCAGACTCTTTGCAACCCCGTGGACTGTAGCCCACGAGGCTCCTCTGTCCATGAAATCCACCAGGCAAGAATCCTGGAATGGGTTGCCATTTCCTTCTTCACGGGATCTTCCCAACCCAGGGATCGAACCCGTATCTCCTGCATTGCAGGCAGATTCTTTACTATCTGAGCCACCAAAAATCTGCCTTCTCTGTCTCCAGGTCCTTCTTTACCAAGTTTCTTATATGGAAGCCAAAGTCTCCCAGAGCAAGTGTCCCAGGTGTGACTAGCAACAGCCACATGGCTGCCATATCCTGCTCCTTGAGGGCATCACAAGTGGCCCCCGTGGACTCCCCTGGTAGTCCTATGGTCAAGACTCTGAACTCCCCGTGCAGGGGTCATGGGTTTGATCCCTGGTCGGGGAATTAAGATCCTACATGGGGGCAAAAGCAAAGATGCCCTAGGTTGGAGGTTGAGGGGTGACAGGTGGCACCTTTTTCAAGGGGTATCAGTGAATTGGAAAGTCCCACAGCAGCCCGTGTGTCGTCACACATCTGCCCAAGGAAGGAGGGTGAGCCCTCCCAGAGGCCCTGGTGACGTCCATCCAGGGCTGCCCTGCTCACAGAGCCAGCTGTTCAGAGAGCTCCCACCCTCCTTCCCTGGGGCAGAAAGAAGCACCATGTGTGACGCAGGGGCATCCTGTCAGCGTGCGGCCAGCCCTGAAGCAGAATCAGAGGAGGGCAGAAGGTCCATGTTGGACCCCAGAGGCACTTGCTACTCCTGGAGCTTGATTTTAACCTAAGTTGGCCAGCTCACACCCAGCTCTTTCAACTGCTTGAAAATGGCCACCATGTACATTCCCTGCATGGGATGTTATGCCCCCAGAAGGCACTGCTGGGATGCAAATACCGGATAATGGAATATTACTCAACCACGAACAGGAATGAAGCTCGACACTGGTGACAGCACGGACGAAACCTTGAAAATACTATGCTGAGTTGGAGAAGCCAGGCACAAAGAACACCACATCGTGTGACCCGTTTACAGGCAGTGGTCAAACAGGCAAACTCAGAGACAGAAAGTGGGTTAGTGTTTGCTTAGGGCTAGGGGAGGGGTGTGATGAGAGGAGACAGGGGTGCAGGAGTTAAAGGATATGGGTTTCTTCTGTGGTGATGAAGATACCCTAAAATTGACAGTGTTTGTGGTTCCACATGTCTGTGACTGTATGAAAAGTCATTGAATTGTATGATGTATGAATTATATCTCAGCACATTTGTTTAAAATATCAAAGCAATACTTCACCCCAGAGACTTTTCTGGCAATCCAGTGGCTAAGACTCTGAGCTCCTGATGCAGGTTCAATCCCTGGTCAGGGAGCTACATCCCACAAGCTGCAGCTAAGAAGTTTGCATGCTTCAACTAAGAGTTGACATGCTGCACCAAAGACCCAGCATAGCCAAATAAATAAATAAATATTTTAATTAAAAAATGAAAATAGTAAGTAATTCACCCCATTCTCTGAGTTTTCTGTATTGGTCTCCCAGATAACTACAGGTTGAGATTCAGACTAGAAACCCCCGTCCTTGGGTTCTAAAATTGGGGTTCTAAAAAAGTAAGAATAGGACTTCCCTGGTAGGCCAGTGGTTAAGTCTCCGAGCTCCCAGTGCAGGAGATACAGTTTCTGTCTCTGATCTGGGAGGATTCCACATGCCACGGGGCCATAAGCCTGCGCGCCACAACTACTGAGCCTGCAAGCCCTAGAGCCTGAGTTCTACAATGAGGAGCTGGAGCACCACATCTGAGACTAACTCCATGGAACTAGAGAAAACCTGTGCAGCAGCGAAGACCCAGTGCAGCAAGAAATAAATAAATAATATTTTTAAAAGGGTAAGTGAAGTCGCTCAGTTGCGTCCGACTCTGCGACCCCATGGACTGTAGCCTACCAGGCTCCTCCCTCTATGGGATTCTCCAGGCAAGAGTACTGGAGTGGATTGCTATTTCCTTCTCCAGGGAATCTTCCCGACCCAGGGATCGAACCCAGGTCTCCCGCATTCCAGGCAGATGCTTTAATCTCTGAGCCACCAGGGAAGCCCCTTTATAGGGTAAGCATTCTTTTAAAAAGAATTTTTTTTAAAAGGGTAACATTAAAAAAAAAAAGTAGCCTTGATTTCAGGCCTGCCAAGAGAGCAATTCTGTGTGCACACCTTGGGGTATCCTTCAGAGGGCGTTCTAGAGCAGCAGTCCTCAAATAGTGGTTCTTGGATCAGCAGCATCTGCATCTCAGGAAACTTGGGAACGCAGATTCTCAGGCCCCACCCCAGATCCACTGACTCAGCCACTCCTGGGGTGGAGCCCAGCAATGTGTGTTTTCATGAACCCTCCTAGGAAGTCTAAGGGGCTTCCTTGTAGCTCAGTCAGTAAAGAAGAATCTGCCTGTAGTGCAGGAGACCCGGGTTCCATCCCTGGGTTGGGAAGATCCCCTGGGAGAAGGAAATGGCAACCCACTCCAATATCCTTGCCTGGAAAATCTCATGGACGGAGGATCCTGGTGGGCTGCAGTCCATGGGGTTGCAAAGAGTCAGGCGCGACTGAGCAACTAACACTTACTTAGGGAGTCTAAGGCAAGCTTGACTGAGGATCACTGCTCTCTAGATGGTTTTGTCTCCTTTCTGCCCCCGCAGGCTTTCCTGAGCTACGAGTCTGCCAGATCTCCAACAGCTGTGCCCGGTTTGCACTGACCAAACCTGAACTATGGGGTGTCCCTCTGGTTAGAGTCCAACTCAGCACAGGGGTAGCCAAAGACTTAGGCTTGAGAAGTCTGGCGAGGTCTCCGAGCAAACCTCTGCAGGGCCACATACCTGCTGCATCCCAGGGAAAGTGATCCTCGTCTGTGCACTTCCTGTTGATGGGAGGCAGGAAGTCCTAGGGTGTGGCCCGACCCTTTGAATCGTCTCCAGCATCCGCTGGTGCTGGGACTTCATGCTCGGCTTAAGTGGAATCTTTTGACCAGGCGTGCCATAGCAGTGATTCATCTTCCCAGGGGTCACCTAAAGGCACTAAAAATATCACTCTTGTCTGCAGTTTTAAGTGCCTCAATGCTGCGGGCTTTCTTTTTTTTTTTTTTTTTTTTGTTCTTTTTTTGTTCCAGACTGAAATTCAAGAGACCAGGATTCCAGTCTGATCTTCCTAACTAATTAGCCTCAGACAAGGCTGTGCTTGGTGTCTCCTGCTTTTAGAACAGGGACTGGATCTCACCTCGGCCACATGGACGGAGCGCAGGGCTGTGCTTCAGGAATGTGGTTTTTTGCTTTCACTCTGAAACACGCCACCTGGACAAGAGATTTTATCTCTTAAGTCTCAGTTCCTTATACTGTGGATGAGCTGTCCCTGAGAGCGTGACCTGCCTCACCCTTATCTCCTATGCGGCTGCCCCAGAGGAGCTCTGGTCAGGAAATGTTCAGGGAACTCTGAAGTGAGATCTTCCTCTTGGAGACTCACAGCAGGCTACATTTGTATATTATAGCCTCTGAAAGTCCCATTAAAGACACCTACCTAACTTTGGTTAGGACCCTTCCCTGGTGGCTCAGATAGTAAAGAGTCTGCCTGCAATACAGGAGACCCAGGTTCCATCCCTGAGTCAGGAAGATCCCCTGGAGAAGAGCATGGTAACCCATTCCAGTATCCTTGCCTGGAGAATCCCATGGACAGAGGAGCCCGGCAGGCTATGGTCCATGGGGTCACAAACGGTTGGACGTAGATATGCAGATGACACCACCCTTATGGCAGAAAGTGAAGAGGAACTGAAAAAACCTCTTGATGAAAGTGAAAGAGGAGAGTGAAAAAGTCGGCTTAAAGCTCAACATTTAGAAAACAAAGATCATGGCATCTGGTCCCATCACTTCATGGGAAATAGATGGGGAAACAGTAGAAACAGTGTCAGACTTTTTTGGGGGGGGGCTCCAAAATCACTGCAGATGGTGACTGCAGCCATGAAATTAAAAGACGCTTGCTCCTTGGAAGAAAAGTTATGACCAACCTAGATAGTATATTCAAAAGCAGACATTACTTTGCCAACTAAGGTCCGTCTAGTCAAGGCTATGGTTTTTCCAGTAGTCATGTATGGATGTGAGAGTTGGACTGTGAAGAAGGCTGAGCGCCAAAGAATTGATGCTTTTGAACTGTGGTGTTGGAGAAGACTCTTGAGAGTTCCTTGGACTGCAAGGAGATCCAACCAGTCCATTCTGAAGGAGATCAACCCTGGGATTTCTTTGGAAGGAATGATGCTAAAGCTGAAACTCCAATACTTTGGCCACCTCATGCGAAGAGTTGACTCATTGGAAAAGACTTTGATGCTGGGAAGGATTGGGGGCAAGAGAAGAAGGGGACGACCGAGGATGAGATGGCTGGATGGCATCACTGACTCGATGGACGCGAGTCTGAGTGAACTCTGGGAGCTGGTGATGGGCAGGGAGGCCTGGCGTGCTGGGATTCATGGGGTTGCAAAGAGTTGGACACGACTGAGCGACTCAACTGAACTGAACTGAGTAACTAACACAGCTTTGGTTAACCCGCGGTTTCTCAAGCTTGTTTGTGCCTGCCCCCCCACCCCACCCGCTCCTTGCTAATAACTATAGAGGGCTTCCGTGGTGACTCAGGGGTAAAGAATCCACCTGCCAATGTAGAAGACATGGGTTCAATCCCTAATCTGGGAAGATCCCAGATGCCTTGGAGCAACGAAGCCCAAGTACCGTTAACTATTGAGGTGTGCTCTAGAGCCCGGGAGCCACAAGCTTTGAACCCCACACACCCTAGAGCCTGCGCTCTGCAACAGGAGAAGCCATCACAAATGAGAAGCGCTTGCACCCCGAAGGAGAACAGCCCCTACTCACCGCAACTAGAGAAGAGCACATGCAGCAAAAAGACCCAGAACAGCCAAAATTAATAAAGATTGTTAAAGTAAACAAAAGTAACTGTAGAGATTTTATGTCATCATAACACCTTTTAGGAAACAGGAAGCTAAAAGATTTCTGTGTCTCATCCACTCTGACAAAGATTTGGTGATATTCCCATCACCCATTTGGAAAGATGTCACAGAGATGTCAAAGAATCCTCCATAGGGTTCCTCACGGAGGACAGTGGCATGATGTGGTTACTCTGTTTTAAGGTCTGGCTCTCAGTTTTGTGTATCTGGAATCTTGGTCTGGTTAATGCATGTGTGATGGTTAATTATAGATGTCAACTTGGCTGGGTAACAGTGCCCAGATATTTAGTCAAACATTACTCTGAGTGTTTCTGTGAAAGTGTTATTTGGATGACGTGAACACTTAAATCGGTGAACTTTGGGTATAGCATGAGGCTCTTCGTCCTGTGGGTGGGCCTTGAATGAGGTGAAGGCCCAACTAGCACAGAGACCAACCTCCCCAGAGCAAGAGGGAATTTTGCCAGCAGACCGCCTTCAAACCTGAACTGCAACACTGGCTCTTCTCAGGGTATCCAGCCTGCCAGCCAATCCTGCGGATTCGGGGCTTGCCAGCCTCTGTAATTGCATGAGCCAATTTCTTAAGATAAATGTCTCTCTATATCTATATCTCTATCTACACACACTTTCTATTCGTTCCATTCTCTAGAGAAGGCTAACATAACAGCCCCAAGAAAACAGACTCAGGGAACTGACTACCTGAGCCAAATTCTGAACGAGTTCAGCCTAGGGTCCCGTGTGTGCTGTCTATCCTTTCCCCTTTTTAAAACATCTTAATATAAAATATATTCAAGCCTGCAGGTGGCCAGGGCTCTGCATACAAAGCTTTCTTTAGTCTTTATCAAACTTGCTTTGCTACCACCGGTAAAACGGCAGTGGTTTTGGAAAAGCAGCATTTTTTTTTGTTTTCTTTTTTGTCTGCCTGGCATAGCATGTGGGAGGTCTTAGTTCCCCGACCAGGGATTAAACCCTTACCCCTGCAGTGGAAGTTCAGAGTCCCAGTCCCTGGACCACCTGCAGTGGGGGCAATGTGGTCAGGTGCCCCTCTTCTTTCCTGCCCTCCCCAGAACCTGCATATGCTGATAGATTAAAAAATTATTGTATAACTAATATATCAATACTTCTAATAGTGGCAACACTAACTTATATGCAAAACACTTTTATTTAATCATAGAGCAAGCACAGCATAGTAATTACCTACCCAATGGTAATTACCCTTTTATTATTTTTTAAACTTCTGTGAAAAGAAAGCATCTTAAATTGGAAAGAAACAATCCATGTCACAAGCCAGTTAGTCAAAAAATGTTTGTCTCTTTGGAGAACCCAGAATGATCATGGTAATTTCCACCCCTTATAAAGCGCTTATCATGCACCAGGCATCATGCAGAACCCTTGGGCTTTGATGTGTCTTCACGGCCTTGATGGAGATGCATCTCATAAATCATGATTCGAGATGAAGAAACAGAGATAGAAAAACTAAATCTCTTGTTGAGGGTGGGGGCAGAACTGAAATTTAAGCCTTGGAGCATTCAACTCAGAAGTAGAGCAATGTGAGCCAGCATGTGGCCTAGTCAGTACGGGTGTGTTCTTCACAAAGCCCTGTTGATGAAAATAAAGAAAAAGATGAGGCACTGTGCCTCTGAACGAGAACTGTGAATCCTTTGGTTTGTGTTTCTCTCTCTCACCAGACCAAGCAACCAGAGGGGTTCTATTACCGAAGGCAAGTTCGCGCGCCCCACACAGTGAGGTCAAGCAAACCAGAATGTCAGAGTTTGAAGCAGAGAAAGATGAATTGTAGGGCCAAGCAAGGAGAATAGGTGGCTCATGCTCAGAGAAACCCGGACTCACTGATGGTTGTTAGGAGAATTCTCATAGGCAAAATTTAGGTGAGGGTTGCAGGAGTCATGACTTTCTTCTGATTGGTTGGTAGTGAGGTAACAGGGTGATGCTCCAGGAATCTTGTGTCCAGCCTGAAGTTATCCACCTGGGTGGGGGCCTTAGTTTCTGCAGAAGAACCCAGAGACATTGTTTGAGGGGGAACCAGGACCCTACCCCAAGTCTACACTACTGCTTCTTGGCTGCTCCTTGCTTGTTTCTGTATCCCCTGGGCTTCCCTGGTGGCTCAGATGGTAAAGAATCTGCCTACAATGCAGGAGACCCAGGTTCAATCCCTGCGTCAGGAAGATCTTCTGGAGAAGGGAATGGCTACCCATTCCAGCATTCTTGCCTGGAGAATTCCATGAACAGAAGGGCCTGGCAACGCACTTTCTTTCCCTTCCCGGATAGGCAACTATCTAAATCTTCCCTTTGGAACTCAGGGAAGGTCAAGAGGGCTGAATGAAGCCTATTTCTTACAAATAAGAAATGATACAGAAAGGATGTGTACCATGGAGGGCGCCACTGGGTCCTACTCCGTTTCAGTTCTAATTATAGTTAAACACCTCATCTTAGACTGTTTCCTCTACCCCTTAAAACAAATCAGAAATCCATATGGCATTAGGATCACATTGCCTCTCTTACCTGTGACATCAGCTAACAGATTCCATCACATCAATGTCTTTCCATTATTTCCCCTGTTAACTAGCTCCTCTGTAGCATCCTGTTCAGGATGGCTTAATTGGGAAGGCTATGAGCTTTCTCTAGCTTCAGGCATGGCTGTATCCAGGAGCTCACAAAGTGTCTCTGGGGGACTCAGTTCATGTGGAAACCTGAGTTGTCTGGAGTTTCAAGCTGCTGTATCCAGGGGCTCAAGAAACGCTGTCAGCTGTCTCTTACCCCTGTCTTTGTCTCTATCTCGCTATCTCTCCATCTTTTATCTCTGCTGAAATCTGCTTTTTTTTAATTGACGTGTAGTTGATTTACAATATTGTGTTAGTTTCAGGTGTACAACAACGTGTTCAGTTATACATACGTACACATTCTTCTTTATATTCTTCTGTATTATGGTTTATTGTAGGACGAGCTTCCCGGGTGACTCAGTGGTAAAGAATCCACCTGCCAATGCAGGAGATGCAGGAGACGAGAGTTCAGTCTCTGGGTTGGGAAGATCCCCTGGAGCAGGAAATGGCAACCCGCTCCAGTGTTCTTGCCTGGAATAATCTTGTGGACAGAGGAGCCTGGCAGATTACAGTCCATGGGGCTGCAAAGAGTCAGACATGACTGAGCGAGTAAGCACGCACGCTATTATAGGATGTTGGTTATAGTTCCTGTTTGGCTTCTTCTAAACACAAGCTGCCCACCCATTAGAACCTTGGTGTGCCGTGTGTGGCTGCATTACAAGGCTGTCTTTCTCACTGGGCTCTGATCTATCTTGGTGTTGCTGAGTCTAAGCTCATACTGCTTACCACATGACAGGTCAGCAATGAAGAGATGAGTTTTTGGGACAAAGAATAGCAACTTTACTTGGAAAGATGGCAAACCAAGAAGAAGGTGGGCCCACTTGTGCACCGAAGAACCATTTTGCCTGAGTTAGAATTCAGACTTCTTTTACACTAAAAGGGGAGGGAATAAAGTCAGACACTTCCTGGTTCTGGGCTGTCTCCGGAGGGGTGTGTTAATTTCTTCCTGCAATCATTCACAGGTGGGCCTGATCAGGATGTTTCCTATGGGCTAAACAAAGGTATTAAAAATATATATTTGTGACATGCTTAATCTTTAGACTTGGCATGCAAACTTTTAGTTGAGGCATGTGGGATCTAAGTTCCCTGACCAGGGATCGAACCCAGGTCCCCTGCATTGGAAGTGCAGATTCTTAGCCACTGGACTACCAGGCAAGTCCCCCCAAAACTCTTGCATTACAGTAATCAATCTTCACTTGACAGTAGAAAGGATACTTATTTTTCTTGGCTAAAGAAGACTGAAAGAAAGCTATCCTATCTCTCCTCCAGCACCAGCTGTCTGTTTTGCAGAAAAAAAAAAAGTTAGATGAATATCAATGAAAAATAAGAATTTCTTGGATGAACAGGAAAGGTTGGTAGGGGTGACTGGATCAAGAAACATGAAAGGGTATGAAATAGTGCTGTCACCACTCTAACTCAGTGGTAACATGAACGCGTGGCAGCTAATGGATTAGTCTACACGATATAAGCTTCCTTTCATCATGCCAGTCCATTTCAGTATCTATCCTGTAAGGCTGGCAGGACACATTGGACTCTCCTCCTATATGAGAACTGAGTTATAGAAAATCAATGATTCCTCAGAGATTCAGAGTCAATCCAGACCCTTGGTACTTCTTACCTTGGCTTACTCCTCTTCTTGAGCACTTTCCCCCTGGCCAAGGTCCTTTAAGATAGCAGCACCTGTTCTGTGGTCTGGAGACAGTGCCCAACCCTGGGTAGGGCAGAGATGAGGAAATAAGTACGACAGAGGAGAGAGGAAATACATTGTGTGGGTGTTCTGCTCCAGAAGAGACTTCAACTACATGAGTTCTGCCACTCAGAAGAAAAGGGCAAAAGGAGAAGAAGTAAACGCATGAACACGCCCTTTGAGGAGCTGATGAGAGGCAGCAACCTGCATTTCCTGGTCCATCTGCTCCCTTCCTTCCTCAGGCAGGTTGCTGGGCTGAATCTGATGTCAATGTTTAAAGATTAAACATACTTGAGATAACATGCCCTGCAGAGCAAGCCATGATTAGGGGAGCTCCAGGGGGACAACCTGAGGCTCCATTCTGTTCTAGGGTGAAAAACCCCCAGAGCTGATTTTATTAAATGACACAGAGGGAAGAAGGCCACGTGACAACGCAGGCAGAGCCTGGACTGCTGAAGCGCTAGGCCGAGGATCCGCGGCAGCACCAGAAGCTGCAGAGAGGCCTGAAATAGATGCTCCCTCAGAACATCTGCTTGTCACAGCAGCCTTAGGAAACTCATACAGACACTAGGCAGATTCTTTCCTTGCCTGGAACAGGAGAATGAGATTACTCGGATGCACAAATTTGGCTCAAGGGCTTTTACCCAGCCCTTCCCCATCCCCACTCCTGCCCAGGGGACAGCCCTGCCAGGCACCTGTCCAACTCTCTCCCCGCTGCCCCCAGCCCCTTCCCACTTTCCCTCTTGCTTCTCAGAGGACCTAACCAGATACTCCCGTATCTTAGATTTAATGGCTCTCAAGATTTCATCTTGTTTGCTTCACTTACTCCTTTTTCCTCCCTGGTTTTTTTTTTTTTTTTTTGCCTTAAACATTTTTCAAGCAAACCCTATACATCCTGTCATTTCACCTGGATATATTTCAGCACGTGTTAGTCGCTCAGTAGTGTCCAAGTCTTTGTGACCCCGTGGACTGTAGCCTGCCAGGCTCCTCTGTCCATGGAATTCTCCCAGCAAGAGTGCTGGAATGGGTAGCCATTCCTTTCTCCAGGGTATTTTCCTGACTCAGGGATCAAACTCAGGTCTCCTGCAGTGTAGGCAGATTCTTTACCATCTGAGCCATCAGGGAAGCCCATATCTCAGCAACATCCCTTGAAACAGGATGTGGGGTTTTCTAGAACAGCCCCAATTTCACTGGCACACCCAATACATTTGTTGGCAGTTAATTCCCTGGTCTCCAGGCCTTACCCACACTACTAGATTGTCTCAACAATGTCTTTTTGTGTGAAATAATGCCATTTCCAGCAACATGGATGGACCTAGAGATGATCACACTAAGGGAAGTTAGAAAGGGAAACAAACATTATATAATGTCGCTTTTATGTGGAATCTAAAATATGACACAAATCACCTTATCTACGAAACAGAAACAGACCCTCAGACATAGAGAACAGACTTGCAGTTGCGGGGGCGGGGTGGGGGAGGGGCAACTAGAGGCTTGGGGTTAGGAGACACAAGCTGGTGTATAGAGAATCGATAAATAACGAGTCCCCAGTATAGAACACAGGGAGCTATATCCAGCATCCTGAATCAACCACAGTGGGAAAGAATATGAAAAAAGACTCAGCTATATGTATAGCGGAATCCCTTTGCTGTACAGCAGAAATTAACACAACATTTTAAATCAATTATACTTCAACAAAATAAAATTTTTAAAAAGAGAGAGAGGGAAAAAAAGGATTTTCCTGGTGGTCTAGTGGTCAACATTTCATACTTCTGCTGCAGGGGGCACAGATTCAATCCCTGGTCAGGGAAGTTCTGTGTGCCACATGGTGGGACCAAAAAAAAGAAAAAATGTGAATGTCTTTTTATGGTTTGACTCAATTTCCAAATCAGATCCCAAGCAGTCTTTTGGCAAACCTATTTTTTTTTTTTTCATCAAAATCCACCCCACTTAGAAGTGGTGATTTGAAAAAAAAGAAAAAAGAAGTGGTGGTTTGGGCTTCCCTGGTGGTCCAGTGGTTAAGGATCTGCCTGCAAATGAAGAGACATGGGTTTGATCCCTGGTCCAGGAAGATCTCGTATGCCATGTGACACTAAGCGCATGTGACAACTGCTAAGCCTGAAGGCTGGAGAGCCCTTTCCCTGAAACGCAGAATAGCCCCCCTTGCCACTACTAGAGAAAGTCTGCCCGCAGCAAGGGAAGACCCAGTGCAGCCATAAATAAATCTACCTTAAAAAGCAAAACCATAGTTCTATCTCATGAAACTGCTTTAAAAACCAAAGTGGTGGCTTGACTTCTTTCAGCTTTCAATACTGGACTGGGTGGCCTATCCCTTCTCCAGTGGATCTTCCTGACCCAGGAATCAAACTGGGGTCTCATGCATTGCAGGCGGATTCTTTACAACTGAGCTATCAGGGAAGCCCCTCTTTCAGCTTCCTCAGCCCCCACATGGGGAAACCAATAATCTTCATTTCACTGGGCTTTGTGAGAATTAAAAATGGTCACTTCTTCATTCATTCATTCATTCAAAAAATATATATTGCAAGGTTGCCAAACATCTGGAAGGGTTACAGGTGTGTAAAAATATCAGGGAATAAAGGTAAGCTTCCTGGAGCTTAGAGTCTAGTGGAGGAGATGGATAATCCACACCTAAAATAAATATTCTGCACACTGTCATTTAGTGAGAAGTGCTGTGGAGGGGAAAAACAAAGAACAGGAGAGACTGTGGTTGGGCAGAGAAGAGGTCCTTTCAGAAAAGTCCTTTGGGGGCTGGTGGCCATCAGAACCAAAGATCTGAGGAAGTAAGTAAGGGGAAAGGAAGTTCCAGGCAGGCAGAGGGGCATGTGAAAAGTGAAGTGGGAGACTTGCCTGGTGCCGAGTTGTCCTTCTCAAAACTCTTGTTTTTTGTTTTTTGTTTTTTTTTCCTGCATTGGTTTGTCACTGTTTTTCGAGGGCTTTCTCTAGTTGCAGTGAGCAGGGGCTACTCTTTGTTGCGGAGTGAAGCCTTCTTATCGTGGTGACTTCTCTTGTTGTGGAGCACAGGCTCTAGGTAATTGGGCTTCAGTAGTTGGAGCATGTGGGCTCAGCATCTGTGGCTCATGGGCTCTAGAGCAGAGGCTGGATACTGTGACGCCTGGGCTTAGTTTGCTCTGGATCATGTAGAATCTTCCCAAACCCAGGATTGAACCTGTGTCCCCTTGAATTGGCAGTCAGATTCTTATCCTCTGTGCCATCAGGGAAGTCCTCAGATTTCTTTTCATTTTACAAAATTATTGCTGATCCCCAAAACTTTTGTTTTTGTGAATTCTATCTTATTGCCATTTACCAGTTAGGAATGAAAACCAAACTATTTATAAAAATGTACGACAATTTATTTCTCATAAATTCATTGTGTATCAGTGTAAAAAATAAAATATTTTTAATGAAATATAACTTTTCAAAACGACAACAACAGAATGGTGTTGAGAAGAGTAACATTGTTTTGTATCTTGCAGCTGCATTCTCATACCTGCTTGTGACTAGTTAGTTGTGATATGTCGCTTTGAATTGAAGTGTGAAGAAAATCCAGCCTCACACAGGGCATGCAGCTGGGAAGGCAGAAAGGAGTTTTTTCCTAAAAAGTATAGTTCTCAAAAAGGAATGGCCCTTTTTTTTTTTTTTTTAAAGAAAAAAATTAGAAAGGGCCTTTTTCAGTAATTGTGTATATTTTTATTTGTTGCTTGTGAAAAGCAAATTTCTTAAAGGAAAACTGCAAAGTGGAATGTGAAATCATCTCAATGAACTTTTCAAACTCTGTTAGATTAAAACCCACTGGTCTATCTTAGTACTTTGAATGGATCTTTTATTCATGCGTGATTTTATAACATCCTACATGGGTCATTTGGAAAATACTGATTCAGTGAGTTATGCACACCTTTCAAATGTTGAAATGTTCCATTAGTATTAAAAAAAAAATCGACAACCCTCATTTGTTACTATCACCATTAATCTCGTCAGAAAAGTCTCTAAATGTCGGGAAGCTGCTCAGCTCACAACGGTGGATATCTTTCCAATTTTTCTTAGAAAGCTTGAATTTTATTACTGGCAATAACATCCTGTCAAATGCACTGAGCCCTTGCTAACATTATCTCCCTTTCCAAAAAGTCTGGATAATGATAATTTCCATCATTTATTGAGTTCTTGCTCTAGGCTGAACATCTTATTAAGCAATTTACATATGTTTTCTTGTTATTGTATTCATTTCCACTACATTCCTGAAAGGTATCATCCCTCCTGTTTTACAGAGGAGGAAACTGAGGTCTAGAGAGGTAGGTACTTGCCCAAGGTCACACAGCTACTGGTACTCTTCTATACTATCAGAGCTCCAGAAAAGAATTTTCCAGGTAGGATAGGTCTAACTGAAATAGTCTAACCCCTTGGACCCAAGAATTAACTCCTGCTTGTCAGACCATGTAGCCATTGGTTTAGATAGGAAAATATGGAACCCCTTTCAAGACGTAGCTATCAAGGCTTAGCTCAAATGTTACCTCCTTGGAGAAAACTTATACCTTCCCTGGGATATAACAAAAAGTCCCTTATCACTAATTGATTGGTAGTTAAAAAGTGCTAGGCACCATATTCCATGAGCTAGATACATTAGTTTCTTCCTGGCAACATGCTTGCAAAGTAGATTGTATTATCCCTCTGTGTTAATTTCCTGTTGTTGCTGTAACAAGTGGCCACAAATTTACTGGTTTACAAATTATTTTGCAGTTCTATAGGTCAGAAGATTCACTGGGCTGAAGACAAATTGTAGGCAAGGCTGTCTTCTTTCTGGAGGCTTTAGGAGAAAATCTGTGTCTTTTCTAGCTTCTAGAACTGCATGCCTCCATCTTCAAAGCCAGCAACCTAACATCTTGAAATTTCTCTTACTCTCTCTGTCTTCCCTCCTCACTTAGTTGTTAACTTCTCTGATTGTCTGACTCTCTGGCTTCCTCCTTCTTTCTTTTTTTAAGGATCTTTGTGTTTACATGGGTCCCACCCATTTACTCCAGAATAATCTCTTTATCTCAAAGTCTTCAATTTAACCCCATCTGCAAAGTCCTTTTAGCAATGTAAAGTCACATCTGTACAGGTTCTGGAGATAGGGAAGTGGACATTTTGGGGATGGGATGACTCTGCTTACCACACCTCCTTTTACAAAAAATTCACAGAAAGTTTAAGAAAGTTTACCTGCTGAAATTCACGCAGCCCAGAGAGTGCGGGTGTTGGGATTTTACTTTAGGCTTTCTCTGGGGGGGGGGGGGGGGGGCGCTGTACTAGAACTTTATTCCAGAGTGCGGGCTCCCTAGCTGTGGGACGAAGGCCCATATGGGACCTTAGTTTCCCAACCAGGGATTAAACCTGTGTCCCTGCATTGGAAGGTGGCTTCTTAACCACTGGACCACCAGGGAAGTCCCCTTCAGGTCTTTCTTGACCGTGCTTTCCTCCCCTGGCTCTCATTGCAAGCATAGTAGTGAAGGTAGTGAAGTCGCTCAGTCCTGTCCGACTCTTTGCGACCCCATGGACTGTAGCCTGCCAGGCTCCTCAGTCCATGGAACTTTCCAGGCAAGAGTACTGGAGTGGGTTGCCATTTCCTTCTCCAGGGGATCTTCCCAACCCAGGGACTGAACCCAGGTCTCCTGCACTGCAAAGAGTTGGACACGACAGAGCCACTGAACTGAACTGAACTCCCGCACTGCAGGCAGACGCTTTACTGTCTGAGCCACCAGGGAAGGGCCTGCTAAGGACTGCAGGGCCTACAATGATGTGTTAGTCGCTCAGTCATGTCTGACTCTGCAATCCCATGGACTGTAGCCGGCCAGGCTCCTTTGTCCATGGAGTTCTCCAGGCAAGAATACTGGAGTGAGTTGCCATTTCCTACTCCAGGGGATCTTCCCAACCCAGGGGTCAAACCTGGGTCTCTTGCATTGCAGGCAGATGCTTTACCATCTGAGCCACCAGGGAAGCCCAGGGCCCCACAATGCTTGCTCATATTTCCCTTTTCACATGCATCTCCTTGTATTGAAATCAAGTGGTGCCACCATTAAAACAAACAAACAAAACATGCTGTTAAAAACCAGATGTAAACCACTATGTCATCAATGGGTTTTCATATCCCTCCCTGTCTTTATATATAGGTAGATTTTTTTCCTGTGGTTTTAATCACAGATTGGATACAGTATTATTGTTTCCCTAGCTTTTTAAAGTTTTTTTTTTTTTTTTTGCCAGTGTGTTCACACTCATTTAATTTGCTCCTCACATAAACCTTGTGAGTTAAGAAATTTAATTAACCTCATTCACGGGTGACGAACCCAAAGACTCTGCTGGAGGGGCCGAAGCAGGTGGTACCCTGCATGGTCAGGTGGGGCTCACTGTTCCTGGAACTAATGACCCGAAAACTGGTCTGTCTGCACACATGCATGTAGGTGTGTGATAGGTAACACTGGATGCTTACCATTTGCCAGGCCCCAATCCTAAACGCTTTACGGGTGCGTTTTTATTTTTTAAAAATATTCTCCGATGCCTAGTTAAAGGCGTGGCACAGTGCAGGCGCGCAGTGTGTTTGTGGAATGAATGAAAAGTGAACAAATATGAATGGGTGGATGCGACCTCCATAAACGCGGCTGCTCTGAGATCTTCAGTTCGGACTTCGGAGACCCCGGCCCAAGGGTTCGGCGGAGCCGGCCGACCTCAGGCCGCAGCTCCCGGCCCGGACTTCCCGAGTCCCGCCAAGCACCGCCCAGGTGGCCTCCAGGGTGGTGAGAAGCTCGGGCCGACCAGGCGCTCCGGCGTTATCACCTCAGTCCCCCGTGCTTTCCCTCGGGGCCCGGGAGCTCGGGTCTGCAGCGGGCGGGGCCGTATCCGCCTAGGGGCGCGGGCTCAGGGTCCACCCCTGGCCGGCTCCCGCCGCGCACGCCCACCTGTCGGCCGCGCATGCGCAGCGCACGCCCGGCGCGCCCGGCCTCCCCACGCCCCGCGGCGCGCTGCCAGTGCGCAGGCGCGGCGGCCGATGCGAGTGTGTATGTGCGGGCGAGAAGATGGCGGCGGCGGGGGAAGCAGCGTGAGGAGCCGGACGAGCGCCGAGGCTCATTGAAACGGGCCGCCATGGCCCTCCGCAGCCCGCAGGTAGCCGCCAGCCGGCGCCCTCGGCAGGAAGAGATCCCGGGCCCCGGGCCGGCGGGCGCCGGGGTGGACGGGCGGGCGGGCGCACCCCGGCCCTGAGCGAGCGTGTGGGAGTGGGGGAGGGCGCCGGGACACGCTGCCCGGGACTAGGCCCCGAGCCTCCCGCTGCCTCCGCGCCTCGGCCGCCCTCAGCCCAGCCCGGCCCGGCCCGCGCCCGAGCCCGCCGGGCCCCGCCTCGTGGGGGCGGCAGAGGGGGGGTGCCCGGGCCGGCCTGGAGAGGGTATGGGGCGGGGGGCGCGAAGGGGTTAACCTCAGGGCTGGACCGCGGGGCGAGCCGGCGGTAAGGATGGGGCCCTGGCCGTCCCGGGAGGCGGCCGAGGGGCTTCGGGAGGCCCGGGAGCGGCAGAGCCTTCCACGCCCTCCGGTTGCCTCTCTGCCCGCAGCGAACCAAGATTTGGGGGTGCACCGTTTTCCCCGTGGCAGTAAAGGTTGCTTTCGCAGTTTGATTGACCCCGTTGGGGGCGGGGTGGGGTGGGGTGGGGTGGGGTGGGGTGGGGTGAGTGAGATTGCTGGTTTTCCGGCTTTTAGATTCGAGTGACTGAGGAGTAGCTTAAGGTTACTGTTGCAAAAGGGACTCGGAATAACTCGCCAGGACCGTACTTTTATTAATACCTGCCTTTGAGTGACATCCTTTGCTTGAATCCGTCTCAGCCGGTCTGACACTATACTAACGCACACTGTCAGAGCGGTCTCTCAGGCTTAGGGGCCACTTAAGATAATCCCGCAGTGGGAAGAAAGAGGAACGGGCACGCTTTTAGGGAGATAGTTTAGAGTTGAACTGAGTCCTCCCCACTCTCCCAAATACAGTTGCTCTCTTTGAAAATCAGCATGTGGTCTTATTTGTCGGGCTTGCTGTGTAGACCACTGATTTGTTGACTTCCAATCCCTAGAAGTTGTGGCACTTTTTTGTATCAACTCTGTGTGCTGTAGTATTAACTTTGTATCAAATATAGGGAAATGGAACAAAGTAGCTATTGGAAAACTGGCGACCGGTAAATCATAACCCTCACTGTAAGCAGTTGGTTTTTGTTGCCCTTTTGGGAATGGAGTAGGTTTTAATAACTTGTAATTAACGCGTGTTGCGGAATTTAAGACGCGATAATTTTAAAAAATGAGATCTTACAGGAAGCTGCAATTTTGTTAAATTTTTGGCGCTTCAGTTTGCTCGACAACTTTCCGCCTTTAACTTTTTGTTCACTAGTACGTCTGCTTTTGAAAGTAACTCAGTAAAGTTATATGCACACAAAAAAAGGGCTTAGTGGTTGAATAAGTTTTACAAGTGTGTAATTCAAAGATTTCTTTCCTTAAGAGATTTAGTATTTGCCTTTTTCTCAACTTAAATTTTAAGATGATTAGCTACAAAATAGGTACAAGGTTCATTGTGAACGAATGGGTCATAGTCGTAGCGATTTTGAAATGAAAGAAGCATGTTTAGGCATAATTCACTTCATTATCGTAAGCACCAGTCGCAGGGCAAAATTGAACTGTTAATGAGCAGTGATAATATGTAAACGTGATTGTAATTTCGTTTGCTTTCCTTGTCCTAGTGTTTGTTTTATACAGCATAACTGCCTGCATGTTGTACATCTTTTGAAAATTAAGGTGGCAACAGTTAGCTGAACATAAATGTTAGCAACACTTTGGGTTTATTCTTTTAAAGTATGATTGAAATGCTTTTAAGTTCTAGCATAGAGAAGGTAGGAAAGGAAATGGTATGATTTCTCATACTTCAAATATTTTTCTTTTTAGAAGAGTAGTAATGAAAACAGGTAATGAAATCATGTATGTGACAGGATTTAATGGTTGGATCCTGCTTAAGTCAGGCCAAGCATTTTAATAATTTAGTTTTATTCCGTTACCTCCTGTCCTAAGGGTACTGCCTTGGTCATTGCCATTCATTAATTAAAAAAATATTGATCGATCGATCACCCTGTGCTAAAGCACGATGATGCATATTACGTGTTTACTGTGGGGGTTAACAACCACAGATTAGCAGTAGGGGCTCTATTTTATTTTGTTTTCTTCTTAGGTTTTTTTAAGGGTCCTATTTTAAAATTGGATTTTTAAGGTTACAGTTTAAAACATTTATAGATTATATCTTATTTCCATAGTATTGATTGAACCCTTTCCCCTGGATTGACGTGAAACTGAAAAACTTGGAAACATTTCTAATGTGGATAGCTTTCAACACATTTTAACAAACCCACATAATGAACTTTGACAATTGAGGTCAAAGTACATCTCTAATTAATATTGTTGTCAGGAGGGAACTGATGAAATGCTTGGGGATAATTAATTTGAACTGACCAGTGCTGTCTTAAACCAGAAGAAGCGTTTGTGATCATTGCAGTTGTTGTTAGTGAAATCTCTACAGTAACGCTTCTTACCCTATTTGAATATCATGTGGCTGCTCCTGTCCTGGTCCCCTGCAGCGGGCTCACCTCAGTCTTTTCCTTACCTAGGATAAAATAAAGTGGCCCCTCGTTTTACACTGTGGGATTTCTTGGATCCAACTTAGAGCATATGGTAGAGTGTTACTGAAGCATTGAATATCTTTATAACTGACAGCTGTGTTAGTAGTTCTCCAAAGAGAAGCATTTTTATTGGTGTTCCATAGTGAGCAGCTGAAGTAAATAAAATTATTTGAAGTGTAGGATATTTGGAGATACCAGTGTTCGTTTGTAGAGTGACAGCAAAACCTTGAAACAGGTCCTCACACCAGATACGCTGTTTCAAGTTTGAGCTGATGATCTCCTCCGTGGTTCCTGCAGACCAGCAACAGAGGTGAGAGCCCCATCTAGGGCCTCCCCTCACGCTCTGGAGCCCATCTTGTGGGGACCAAGTGATGAAGTGATGGCAAGTAATAAGTGGACCCGCCTCACTCTAAATTCCTCTCCAGAGCAAAAGTTAGGACGTTTATTTCAGATTTTTTTGAATGTAGAACTAACACGACTTGAATCGTGGGTCACATAGGAAAACTTAAGGAAGAAAAAAAATTCCGAAGCTTAATGATTATTTAATGTCAGGCCTAGTGGCACATTTACTTTCTGCTGTGCTCAGACTATAATATTCAAGTAATTGAGAAAAGTTGTATCA
Organism: Capra hircus; assembly: GCF_001704415.2. Taxonomy (NCBI): domain Eukaryota; kingdom Metazoa; phylum Chordata; class Mammalia; order Artiodactyla; family Bovidae; genus Capra; species Capra hircus. Next base: position 12,266,393 of record NC_030825.1, read on the forward strand.
TTTCAACCTGAAGTAGTTACATCAAGATTTGTTTGTTTGTGCTTTTACAAATTTCAGACATGCAAGCACTTGCTGTTAAGAGATCTGGCTTTTCAAGTGGCACATTGAAGGTGGTTGCTGAGGACACTTCTTCCTGACAATACACTAAGTATGAAAACCAGTGGGAAGCACTTGCTTTTGAATTTGTAATTACGCTGTCACAGTTCTCTTTATTACCACACAGGCAAGAATTGCTGTGGCACAAAACAGATAAATCTGTTTGCAGTGGCATTTCCTGGCCTTGGGCCATTGGATTACTGTCATTTGTCACTTTAGTGCTACTTCAGCAGTGTAGATGTTCAATTCCAAAGACTTGCATGTGCATGGACTGCAGTTTCCCTGTTTTTGACGTGATCTCCCAATAGGTCTTTCTGTGATCTTTTCTGTCAGTGCAGGCGGGGCGAAGAACTGAGTGTAGGCAAAATAAAGATAGCCCTTCGGGTAGGTTTATAGTACTATTTGTTTCAAGGATCAGACATTGTAGAATCTGTCATAAACCTCAAGGTGGAGTCTTCAGAGCGTAGACTTTTCATGAGTGGGCCACTTTCTGACTGTTTGAAAGCTCCTCAGTCGTGACCCCATTTTCAGCAGAGGACCAGAGAAACCAATAGCTCCATGTTGCCCCTGTCTGGAAAGACCCTGTGCTCGGGTTGCCCTCTCCCGGGAGTAGGCTTGGTGAGGTGGAAGTGTGGTTTGGGGTGGGGAGGACACAGCCAGTCTTCCTGGGCATGCCCTTTCTGGCTGCCTTGAGAGCTGAGATGACGAGGTGCCCGGACCATGTGCTAGCCCAGGGCTGCTCCTCTGCTCTCCCCTTTCAGGCCTCTCCCTCCTGGGCTTCGTCTGCAGCTTTTTCTGGTTGTCATTCTTCAGGTCAGTTCTCACTTTATTTTTCTGGTTATCAGCTCAAGGACCATCTCACCGTCTCATAAGCCTACACTCTCTGATTTAAGAGTCTCACATGTAGTGCCTTGAAAATAAAAATACCTCCTAGTAGAAAAACTGGTGCTCCACTCTTGTGCCTTTGGTATCCAAGTTTTACACCTAGCTGCCTGCCTTTCTCTCTCTCTCTTTTCTTATGGTGGTACAGTTTTGTTTCCCCACTTGTACTTGTTTTATGGAGAAATGCTGCTTTTTACCTGTGTGTATTACATGCACACAGTTGGCGTATCAGTGCTCTTTTCTAGCAAAGTAGTCTTTAAAATTTCAAAAGATTCAGCGTGATAGCTGCAAACTTATATTGTCATTGGAGCTACTGTGGAAAAAAAATTAAATGTAACTTGAATAATATTAGAGATCTCAAGCATGCTCTGCTGTAAGACACTGAATGTAGGGAAAAAAACCTTGCATTTAAGACTGAACAAAATAGAGGGCTTCATGTTACAGACCTGTTATTGTGGACGAGCTGGCTGGGGAGGGAAGGGAGGAGTCCCAGGAATAGCCCCCTCACCCCCACATTCTCACCCCTCTTCTGGAGCTGTAGTTCCATGAGAGCCATCGGATGCACTGGAAGTAGTGGGGATGGTTTTTTGGACCATTTTCTCAATTTACTTTCCTCACTGTTCAGAAAAATAGATGTTTATCATTATTGTGAGTAAAAGTAAAATGTATAATTTGTTTTAAAATATGTTGACTAAAGCTAGATCTCTGTATAAATTGCTGCAAGCCATGGACCTTGTGAACTACAACCAGAACCGCCCAAGAACATTGAATACATGGCTGTGTGTGGGGAATTTTGATTTGGCTTCTGGGCTAATGAGTTAGTCTGCATTGTTTAATTATTCTCATATAAAGATAGTATCCTTTTCTCTGGATATAAGTGATGCATTTTAAACTTTATTATACTCATTTAAATTTAGTTAGGGCCAGTCAGCTTGTGAATTTATTTGGTATTCTGGTAACCATCAAGAGCATTTCTAGTTTTCCTCTTATGTGTGTCTCCTATTTTAGACAGTTTATAACTCCAGAGGAGTGAAGCAATGCCTCTTGAGAGAATTTCATCATTAAAGTATGTACTCTCTATTTTTTTCTGAAAATATCAGTCTTTTTACTTTTAATAGCACTTGGGAGGATATAAAAGAGAATTTGAAAATGACGTTTAATTCTTGAGTTTTTGGAGATTCCTGCCTGATGTTGTAGAAAACTTATGTCTCTTAGTATTTAAGTGGTAATTCTCCTTGGATGGTTACCAAGATGTGTGTGTTTATTTGAGACCTGGAGAGTAGGCCTTTCGGGTAGATCTGCTGATTGGACAAGGAGGAGCATATTTATTATGAAATGAAACATTACAGCGATCAGCATGTGGAGCAGTTGTGTAGTTTATAAGCTGCATGGTTTGTGAAGTGCTGTGGCTGGCATGATCCTTAAGCAACCCTGTAATGTATTCCTATTATCACCATTTTACAGATGGGTAAAGTGAGACTCTGGAGGTTGTGATTGAAGTCATGTGGCCGTGAAAGGCACTATCGGGGACTTAAGAGCAGATTTTGGACTTCTAGCCTCTGCCGTTTAGACTTCTAGCCTCTGCTGTTTCACAGTGCAATTTCCTCATGATAGTTCTCAGAGAAGGTTTATGGAATGACCGAATGAATGAAATAAAGGTTTACATGTTTAAGTAATTATTTAGGGCTGGAAAAGGAAATGGCAACCCACTCTAGTATTCTTGCTTGGAAAACCCTGTGGACAGAAGAGCCTGGCAACCTACAGTCCACGGGGTCGCAAAGAGTTGGGTACAACTTAGCAACTAAACAGCAACACCCAGTCTGTTACTAATTATTAATTGCTAGATTCTGTGTAGAGTGCATTTTGGTAAAATTTGTTCATTGATTTTATTTTTAAATACAAAATAAAGACTTGAATTTCTTTTTTTTTTTTTTTTTAAGACTTGAATTTCTGAAACAGACATGTTTAAAGTAAAAAGTCACTCCCCGCCTCCCTGATCTTGGTCCCGTTGGTCTGTCTTGTGTGCCTTTCCTATTCAGACACTGATTTTGTTCCCTTGTCTCATAATGCAGTCTTCTAACCAGATGGTTGGGCTTCCCTTGTGGCTCAGCTGGTAAAGAATCCACCTGCACTGCGGGAGACCTGGGTTTGATCCCTAGGTTGAGAAGGAACAGCTGCCCACTCCAGGATTCTGGCCTGGAGAAGTCCATGGACTGGATATGGGTAGCCCATGGGGTCGCAAAAAGTCGGACCCTGAGCGACACTGAGTGACTTTCGCATGCACACGACCAGATAGTCAGTGAGCTGGACTTTTTGGAGCACCTCTTGCTTCTAAAATTATTGAAGCTGTGTATTCAGGTAGAATAGACTTTTTCTTATTTTTATTGGATTTTGCCAGGGTATGAGCAGATGTTCTGGAGGTTAAAGTGGTTCTCTGTGACCTACTATACTGAGAACTGTGGAAGTGCTGTAGAAATTTGTGACTATTAAAATGCCTGAACAATTTTTTTTTTTTAAGAAATGGTATTTTGAAGACATTCAACCTCTTAATTATAGCAGTCATGGTGTCCAGTTTCTATATTGTAAAAAAAAAGGTCTGATTCAGATTCAAATTCTTATCTGTTGGTCAACTCTGCATTAAAGAAGACCCCTGAGAGGACAAACCTTTGCTTAGTTTGAGAGGTTAGTAGGTTATCAACCTTGGTGACTAGTGGGAAATTGGGTAATGAACCTGGACTTTCTCCTGTCTTATCCAAAATCAGACTTTCCTCACTTACCCCTTTGTTTCTTTCTTTCTTTCTTTTTGGCCACGCTGCAATCTTTTTTCCCTGATCAGGGAGTAAACCTGTGCCCCATGCAGTGACCTGTGGAGTCCTAACCACTGGACCACCAGGAAATTCTCTAAAACATGAGCATCTTTAATTCATTAGTTATTTGGAGGCATAGTAGGAGATACATTTTGCTTAGTAACATTAAGAAAATAGTAGTAAATTAAAACATGAAGTAATTTTGTTAAAAAAACTTAAAAGTACATATTAATTTGATTAAAAAGCAAGTTAGACTGTGAAATATTTGAAAAAGATTGAGAAAGACTTTCATAAATATCTGTCAATAAGCTGATTCGTGTTTGGTCTCCCCCCTTTGTATTTATTGAAATACTGCAGTGGCAGGAAAAGAAGCAAATCATGAAGAACTGTCCCACTGCGCATGTCTGCTTCCTCTCCCCAGAAATCATATTCCACCACTTCCAATAAAATGCAAAGTCAGGTCTTCCAAGGGTAGTATTCTGTGTCTTTGGAATTAATTTGAAGTATACCGGGCACTTTTATTCAGAACTGCATATAAAGAACTTTATATTTTTTGTGATTGCTCAAAGAATTTTGGTGGCCAGGCGTTAGCAGGATAGAGTTGAAAAGAAATCTGTGCTTTGGGAGTTGACAGCGTAGGAGGAGAGGGAAACAGGCCAATTGGTGATCCCCTTTTTAGGGTGATAATTCCTGTAACAGAAGTGTGAACAATATAGTGAGAAACTTTCATTCATTCATTCAGCAAGTAGTCATTGAGTGGCTGCTGTGTACCAGGCACTGAGGATGGAGTGATAAGCAGAGATGGGCATTGTCCCTCTTACTAGAGAGCTTACTGTCAGAGAGAGACACACACACTACTCAGATGGTCGCAGGAATGCAGAGGGCCATTCCACACTGAAGACGCGTCTGAAGGAAGGGCAGGGGAGGCAGGGGACCGGCTCCCAGAAGCAGGGCCTTGGCTGATACCCAACCTGAGATGGCTCTGCGACTGCAGGGCCTGCGGAGCCCCTGAGAACTCAGAACTGGGTGCCAAGGCGGCGGGGAGGCTGCCAGTCTTACCCTGGGGAGAGCGTGGGAAGAGGGTGACGCACTCATGCTGCCTGCCCTGCAGAACCATCCTGCAGGCTCATGGCGGCCACGAGCTTGAGCTTGGGGAGGGTGCAGTGGAGGTGGGGGGAGTGGCAGCGCCATGTGGATTGAAAAGGGGAGCCTCAGGGGAAGCTGACTCTCCTAGAAAGGCGACATTTGAGCAGAGAAGCTCAGGGATGGGGTTTTGGGGGGAGCGCATGCAGAAGACCAGAGTCTGTTTGGGCACCTGTGCTCGGTGGGTGACTACCTGGTGTGTAGGGTGGGATGCTGGGACGGTGTTGGGGGATTGGAGGATGAAGGACTTTGGTAGTCCAGCCTTGGTGATGGTGTCTGTCTGAAAGCACAGGCTCTGTGAGGGTTGCTGACGGAGGTGGTTGTTCTAGGCCTGGTTGGGGTCCTCCCCAGGGTGGCAAAGGTGTCTTCTGCTGGCTCTCCTCTAGATCTCAGAATGTTCGCTCTGCTCATCTCAGCACCTTAAACCCTAAAGCTTTGAGGAGGGAAAATGTAGGACATTTGTTTGGGGATATCTGAGGCAGATTAGTGCAAGGCAAATAGCCCTTGAGTGTCCTCAGTGATAATTGGATAGAGTCGTTAGGGAAGTCATATGGGGACATCAGGTAGTTCAGTTCAGTCACTCAGTTGTGTCTGACTCTTTGCGACCCCAAGGACTGCAGCACCCCAGGCTTTCCTGTCCATCACCAACTCCCAGAGCTTGCTCAAACTCATGTTCATCGAGTCAATGATGCCATCCAGCCATCTCATCCTCTGTCATCCCCTTCTCCTCCTGCCTTCAGTCTTTCCCAGCATCAGAGTCGTTTCCAGTGAGTCCGTTCTTTGCATCAGGTGGCCAAAGTATTGGGGTTTCAGCTTCAGCATCAGCCCTTCCAATGAATTTTTAGGACTGATTTCCTTTAGAATGGACTGGTTGGATCTCCTTGCAGTCCAAGGGACTCTCAAAAGTCTCCTCTGACACCACAGTTCAAAAGCATCAATTCTTCAGCCCTCAGCTTTCTTTATAGTCCAACTCTCACATCTATACATGACCACTGGAAAAAACAAAGCTTTGACTAGACAGACCTTTGTTGACTAATGTCTCTGCTTTTCAATATGCTATCTAGGTTGGTCATAGCTTTTCTTCCAAGGAACAGGCGTCTTTTAATTTCATGGCTGCAATCACCATCTGCAGTGATTTTGGAACCCAAGAAAATAATGTCTCTCACTGTTTCCATTGTTTCTCCATCTGTTTGCCATGGAGTGATGGGACTGGATGCCATGGTCTTAGTTTTTTGAATGTTGAGTTTTAAGCCAACTTTTTCACTCTTTTCTTTCACCTTCATCAAGAGGCTCTTTAGTTTCTCTTCACTTTCTGCCCATATTCTCTTTAATTTTTTTGGGAGGGGGGCAACTTTAGAAACCAGCATTTATTCCTTGATTGTAAAGAAAATATATCACCCATATGTCATGACTCTGAGATGACTTCTGTTAATATTTTTAAATGCTTCCCTTTAAATTTTAGACATTTGAGCTCATTTTACATAATGTGCTGTGCTTTGCTTAGTCACTCTTTGCGACCCCATGGACTATACAGTCCATGGAATTCTCCAGGCGGCGATTCTTTACCAGCTGAGCCACAAGGGAAGCCCAAGAATGCTGGAGTGGGTAGCTTATCCCTTCTCCAGTGGATCTTCCCGACCCAGGAATCGAACCAGGGTCTCCTGCATTGCAGGAGGATCTTCAGCAGCTGAGCTATCAGGGAAACCCCATTTTATATAGTAGTATTTCTTAAGTCATGATTCTTGGTCGTGGTCTTCTCAGTTGAACCACCTGGCATCCTGGTGGCCATCCAGACCCCCTGACTAGGGACCCCTGACTAGGCCCCCAGCTGTGTCCCCTCAGCCCCTAGGGCCTCAGCCTGACACACCGGTCAGAGCCTCTGCATGCCTTTGTTTGCCACCTTTCCCCTTAAGCTGCCGAGCCCTTTGCCTTGAATAGAATTAACTGAGTCATATTTTGGACATCTAAAAACATTTTCAGTTTAGGTTAGGTATGAACAACAACAAAAGACGCCAGCTTGTGGCCCTCTGAGAGGTAATGTTAGTAATTTTAGCCCTGAATCGAGTGACTTGTGGAAACAGAACCAACTGAGGAGCCTGACACGTTGCCACTTTGAAGACCTGCCACCCTGGGTCTTGAGCATGAGAGTTCAGTTTTGTTTGAAGTTCAGCAGCTAACTGATTGACAAATTCCTCTCCGCAAACATTTATCCAACTCTTGCTCTATATTGTATTATATTCCCCAAAGCCGTGAGAAACTGCTGGGTGCCATGTGGTGAGATAGGACTCTCGGTGTGGGGGCAGCTCGGGCTTCGCCCCAGCTCCGTTTAACTGTGACTGTCTGCCATCTTTGAGGATTGGGGCATAGCATTAAGCCAGTTGGCCATTGGAAATTCTTGCAGCCTTTTTTTTCTGCTGTTGTTGCTGGTCATGGATTTGTCAGCTTAGAAGTTCTTGTCTCCAGTTTTTCACAAATTGGTGCTAAAATAACACTCTTGGTTCCATCTTGGTTCTTACTGAATTCTTGGCTTTTCCATGCCACACTACTTAACTCACACTTAGTGAGTTAAGTGCCAGGAGCGCAAACTTTCTTTTTCATGTGTGACTGGAGTTCTATTCCATGAGAATGAGATAAGAGATTGCTTTGAAAAAAAAAATCTTGAGCAGTCTCTTTAGTTTTGGCTGGAAGCTTCTCTGGCTGTAACTTGAACTTCACTCACAATGACACTGTAGCAATATCCTAGCCATGACTGGACTTGGACACAGAGTTGCCACAGCTCAGTTTGGAAAAACTTGGCCTCTCACCCCCTGACACATGTTGAACAAATGAGTTTCTTTTCAAGATGGACAGAAAGTAAAATATGTTGCCATTTTGTTTCTTTGCCATTGATTTCTTTTTGGTTGAAAGCATAGATCTGAGTTAGCTTCCTCCCTTCCCTATGAAGAAGGGGAGGACTCCCAAGCTGTCCTGCACGGGAGCCTGGAGGGCCCTGTGGACTTTGGTGCTGGAGATGCCCTGTCCTTCCTCCCAGTCAGTCAGCTCTTCCCGGAGGCCTGCAGGCTGCCGGCTCCGAATGGGCCGAGTGCCCGAGCAGTGGAAGGAAGGCATGGCCCTGCCTGGCGGAGGGCACAGCACACAGATGTTGTCTGGCAGAACCTACTTCCAGTCCTAGGAGTGAAGGTCAGAACCACAGGGTGCAGGAACCACAAGGTACAGATTGGCCCTCCCTAGACTTACAGTAACGAGAGCTGCTGCAAAAGAGGTGGGCTGCTCCTGAGGTTTTCAGATGGATTGCAGGTCTTGCGTTAAGAATGCAGATGACCTCTAGGCTTTCTTGAAGGGTTTCGTGACTCTCCTTATTCCTGTTGTATAGTTTCTTGAATCCAGGCGACTCATCTGTATATCAGCTAATCTGTTTTGTTTCATTCTTTGGGCTGTTTCTCAACAGGTTTAGCTGAGATCAGAGGACCGTTACTGATGCAATAAATACCTTCATGGTAGCTTTCCCTACAGTGGTCCAGAGCATTGATCCTTTGTTGACCCAGTCTGAGCAAATGCCGTTATTTCCAAATTCCAGAGCCACAGAGCTGTCTACCTTCCCAGGTGGAGAGCCTGAGTACGTCATTGGTGAGTGTGGAAAGAGAGCTTTTCCACTGGCTTACTGCCTCAGTTATGTTTTGTGTTTCCTACCTTTGTCATCTTAGATACCTCAGCCAGTGTCATCGTTCGTCCACTGGTTATTTTTTGAACTCAGCTATGTGCCAACAAAAATGAGCACAGATAAGTTGTCTCTGCTACAGCACGCTACCCCCTCTGTCCACGCGCTTGCTCCCTGGCCCCGGGCCACTTGGAGTGGGTGAGTCTTCTCAGGCAGGCCTGCCTCCCTGCCCTCTTTATTTATTTTAGTTTTTCAAAGTGGACAGCTTGATTTTGCATTTTTTCTAGGACCAGACCTTATAGATGGCATTGTTGTTTACTTGCTAAGTTGTGTCTGACTCTTTTGTGACCCCTGGACTGATGGGGTACAAATGGTAATATTTTCAAGTTATTGTCTCTTTTCTGTTGTATATTATTTTTCAGTTGGCAGGATCATAATTGAAACTGAGAGTATGCTCTAAAATACCATACTTAGAAGTAACCTTAAAGTTGTTCATTCACTAAATCATGTTCGACTTTTTTCCAATCCCATGGACTGCAGCACACTGGGCTCCCCCTGTCCTTCACTGTCTCCAGGAGTTGGCTAGAATTCATGTCCACTGAGTCAGTGAAGTTAAATTGTTTTATGTCTGACAATAGCAGATGACGTTCCACCATTTACTTCTGTTTATGTTCAGGGAAAAAGACTTTCTGACCTAATTGGAGATTGCCAGCTCTAATGCCTCCATGAGTTAAGCTTCAGCTAATATAGTGAAAGAATGAAATGTTAGCTTCATTTTTGAATTTCTTTTCTGCCCTTTTAAAAATCGCAGCCTCCTGCACCCCCGCCACCTTGCCTTGCTTTCTCTTCAGAGCACTTAACACCTTCTGATCCCCTTCATCTGATATCCTAGCAGTTATTTGGTTCATTTTCTCTCTAACTTTACTAGAGTGGAAGACTAGTGAGTGGAAGGAGTTCTCTCACTGTTACATTCCCTGAGCCTGGAATGTAATAAGTGCTCAAAAATATATTTATTGATGAATAATTAATGGAAGATATAACACAGTCTGTACATTTAGGAAATCCCTGGTTGACTGTGGGAATGAGGCTAATCACCTGTTAAAATCCAGAGTAACTCAGGTTTGTTAGGAAAGTAGTTTGCAAAGAGGAGACTCGAACTGAGTTCTGCAGTGTGAGAAGCCAGCCGGGCCAGCTTTGTTAGCTGCTGCTTGTAGCTGCTCAGGAAGGCACCTAAAGTGTTCTTACCCTGTGTAGGTAGCAGGCGACTCAGCAGGTGACTAGGCATAGGAAACCATTGGGGCAGGTTCTGAGATGTGCAGTGTGCTGAACTCTGTGGTGCACATGGCAGGTTCTGCAGGGGAATTCAGGAGTGAAGGAGGTGGGTAATGAGTGGCCCTGAGAATGAATGGGTTTTGGGCACATGGAGAGAAAGGGGGAGGGCATTGACGTGGGCCAGTGCCTCCAGCTTGGGTGGTAAACGGTCACCCAGCCTGAGAGAGGAGTTGGGAGCCCTGCGGTAGTGTCCGGGATACAAGGCTCAGGTTGCCGTAAGGAGGACCCTGGGACGCTGTGCTGCATCCCCTGTGTCTCAGGCTGACATACGTTAAAAGTCAGTGGGGGATCCTGTTCATGGCATGTTTGGCTTGTGTAGGTCTGGGCTGGGGTCTGAGCGCGGCAGAGACTCCCAGGTCGTGTCTCTGCTGCGGGGCCGGGCCCCACACTCTGAGTAGCAGGGTGGTGTAGGACGTGGGGAGCGTGGGCGCGTCTGCACACCCTGGCACCGTGGGCCGGAATGTGTGCCGGTGCATTTCTGAGGTGGTGGGCCTCATTTGCCTACATCACCTCCTTACCACCGCCAAAAAGGCTAGGGGAATCACTGTCTCACAGAAGTGATATGCCGGTTAAACAGGGTCCTAGCTCCCTGATGCTCCCTGACCGGGCATCAATTAATTGGGATGCTTATTTATTTATTTATTTTTTTAAAAGGCTGTGTTTTTATTTTAGAAAAAGGTGAAACATGAAAATTTCAAGACCAATCAAAACACGCTTAGATATGGCTTAAATCTAAGCTGTCATACCTGACTGTCCTTGGAGAAACGCCACAAATATACATCCACCATCAATGACCATAACCTCAAATTCCACTTTTTCCATTAGAATAATCAAGGAACGCCATTCAGAAATAATATTACATCCTGCATTTTATTCAGTACCATATGACAAAAATAGGAACCTAGACTAAGACATCCATTTCAATCGGTAGATGTGTCAAGCCACAGATTTCATCATAAAAAACATTGGATCTGGGCAACAACTCCGCACTGGCTCAGGGAGGCCCGGCCCTGCACAGTGCTGCAGTGGCAAAACAGTGTCTCTCCACCGTGCGGAGCGGGGTGCTTACTTTAATTCATGCAGTTGCTGCTGTTTTTACCAAATGAAATCTTTTGAGCATTTTGATGTTTTGATGAGATTGTCCCAGGAACTGGGGTATATAAATATAATTCAAGATAATCTTCCAAGTTTCTCATCCAAGAGTTTGGAAAAACAGTGAAGTTTGCTATTGGCATAAGTGCAAAACCTGGTTTTGAGGAAATAGTGGACCTTTTAAGGTTAAGCCAGAACATAACAGTGAATGAATCTAGGGCTTGGCAGCTTGAAATGTGGAACTGGAATATAACTGAGCAGTCCAAGTTGAAAGTGTGAGTTTGGAATTCATCTGCCTAGTTGAAGCTGTGAGAGTAGGTGGAAGAATGCTTAGTGGGAGAATGAACGTCCAGTTGTCAACCCAGAGGAGAGAGAATGGTTAAGAGCCAGAACCAACTCCTGAAGAAGGTACAGAGTCCCCTCCAGGAAAGATTATGAAAAGTGTGTGTGAGAGAGGTCTTATTATTAATCAAGTGCTTGATAGGTTGATGAGCTTAAGGATGTAAAATGATTTGGTTTGAATTGGGTTATTTTTGGAAAACCAGAATGTTGGAGGCAAAAGATTTCATTGAGTCAAAAGAGCAAATGGGAAATGAGTTCCATTACAAAGCAGTGTCTCTGTGGAGAAGACATTTCTGAAAAGTTGCATTGCAGTGGAATGTTTCTCTCAAATTATTTCTAGTTTAGTTGTGTTACAGATTTTCTTCTCATTGTTGGGCTTTAACTTGTTAATGACCAATAAACCCTTAAAAGCACTAAAAGAGTTCCCATTTTACAAACATCTGCTCTGGAGAAAGAAAAAAGCGTCTTCTCTGGATGTCCATCGAGCAGTGGGTGCTCTTAGGCAGTGAACAGTCATCTCCGATCGCTGTGTAGTTTCTTCTGTCTGGTTTAGAGCCCTAACTGAGTATGGGAGTGGTTATGCTGCCCCTACCCCAGCTGTCTGCTTAGTTTCTTCCATTCCTGAATCGTTGGGTCCTGGTAGTGCCCCTGTGTTCAGTGATTCTGAACCCTGACTGCACATCAGATTCATAGGAAGCATTTGAAATGCTAAGTGAAGCCTTGCCTCCCACCATGGAACCCAGAATTGTGGCCTGAGAATGCTCAGTTGGTCCTCAGGTGTTAGTCAGGGCTGAGAAGCACCGCCTGATGCCCTTGTCCTGTGCAGCTGACCCTGTTCCCCTGCTTGGTGACCTCCACCTTTGTAGGAAAAACAGTGTTGTGAGCTGACTGGGGTAAAATTTCGTTTCAGATTTCTGATCTCCACTTGTTTACCATACAAGAGACTTTCTGAAGTCTTGAGTTTCATTTTTCTAATAAAATACTTTTAATCATAACAGAATTTACATATGTAATTCAAGAATGGAGTTCAATCTATTGTTTTGGCTGGTCAGGTAAACTATACCTCCACAATGAGAATCTCTGGAGGCTGTTTTTCAGCAGGTCATTAGGTGAAGGTTAAACTGAGAAAGTAAACAGTGGACTACTTCCTCAGTAGGCTGGGCTGATCCTTAAGCTCTCAGTACCTGTTCTTGCATTCTTTTATTTTCAGCAGATAGTAATTTTGCAGCTTTTACTATTTTCACCAACTCTTCTAACTTCGGTCTTCATTAACAACCAAAGCAGTTCATGAAAGGGAACATTGTATATACTTTCTCCTTAAAATTGGAAGGAGAGGGGTGTGAGTACCAGCTAAGATGAGTCCTGTTTCTTAACGCGCTTCTCTGTTTTTCAGGGTGTTTGAAGAGACCATTGGCAGTGACCAACAGAGGAAAATAATCTATGTAGTCACACCTCTTTTGTTCCAAAATGTCTTTTAACATGGAGCTCTGACTTAGTGATGCACTTTCCTTTCTGGCAGGTGGCCTTCAGTAGTCAAGCTTTCGTTGGTTTGGTTCCAGCATATTTCGTTAAGTGAAAAATCCTGTAGAACAGATGGATTTACAAGTTTCTGCTCATGTAGCATTTTGTTTAATGCAGCCCTAGTTTTGATTCAGCGTTGTTGGCACTAATTGTCTCTGTGTAGTGTGGGGTTTGGGTATGTCAGGGGATCTAGGCAGTTGTAAAGGCCAAGCCAGGCATGAACAGTCTGAGGTTGGAGGCTTAGAGAGGCTGGTTACAGTGGTCACAGGCAGCGGAATAGATGCACCCACTATAGTTTAGGTCGTGTTGTCTACCACTAATTTGGGTCTTTGAGCTAAGGAACATGAAATCTTAAAGAGCCCTCGTGTGTGAGTATTTATAGAGTGCTTAAGAATTCTGCCTGTGTGAACGGAAAATCCGTATCGTGGTCCTTGATCTTCAAGAGCTGTTTTTATAATACAGCTGCCTCATCTATTTATTGATAGATGTGTGTCTAGTTAAAAACGTCAACCATATTGAGGTATAATTTAATGCAATAAATGTGCCAATTTTAAGCTAGCGCTTTGAGTTTCGACAAATGTATATACGGGGATAACTGTCCCCACAGTCAGGATAGAGAACATTTTCATTGCCTGTAAGTTTCCCTCATGACCCTTCACCACGAATCCTCATCCCTCTCCCAGACAATGACTGATCTGCTTTTTCTGTCACTGTTATAGGCTAAGTTCCCATTTGCTAGAATTTTCGTTATGTGGAATTTTATGGAGTGCTTGGCATAGCGTTTTTGGCATTTGCCTAGGTGGTATAGGATTCCTTCCTTTTCAGTGCTGGGTAATAGTCCATTGTAGGGATGGGCCACAGGTTATCTCTTCACCTCTTGATGGGCATTTGTTGTTCCAGCATTTGGCTGATATGAATGAAGCCGTTGACCACATTCACGTGGAGGTCTTTGTATGAACATACATTTTCATTTCTCATGGATAAAATACCTAGAAATAGAATTTTTCTATGTCTTATGGTGGGTGTATGTTTGATTTTGTAAGAGGCTGCTAAGTTTTTAGAAAGCGGTGGTCACCTTTCACATCTGCAACAGGAGTGCCTCGTTCCCCTTTTGTGTCCTCACGCACTTGATAGCGTTCCTAGGAACACGAGCCATATCTGTGACAGAAAAGTGAATCTGCCTGCAAGCGGGGAGTTCTTAAGGAAATAGGCTTTAGTAAAGCAGTTTAAGTAGAAGTGAGTGGGGGCAAGAAAAACTGGGTGAATGCCCCCAACATGCTAGACACAGGGAACTCATATGGTGGTCAACAATGGGGGAGGGAGAAAAAAATGTACTTTTACAAGGTTGATCTGACTTGATGCACATCCACGGTTTGCCAGTGCCTCCCATTTTTCCCCTTTAAGGTGTAACATTTTGGAGGTTGACTTTTCTCTAGTTTGGGAGACCATGTGATTATCGTGAATGATTTTCCTCTAGGTCAGAATAGGTATTCTCTTATTAAAGTTTTCAATAAGGCTTTAATACACTTTTGTTGATTATGAAGTGAAAGTGAAGTAGCTCAGTCGTGTCCGACTCTTTGCCACCCCCGTGGACTGTAGCCTACCAGGTTCCTCCGTCCACGGAATTTTCCAGGCAAGAGTACGGGAGTGGGTTGCCATTTCCTTCTCCAGGGATCTTCCCGACTCAGGGATCGAACCCGGGTCTCCCGCATTGCAGGCAGACGCTTTACCGTCTGAGCCAAAATGTTATACTTAAAAATTGCATGTTATGTCTTGACTATGTTAAAAGTTTATATTTAGAAATGAAAAGTGTGCCCCTGCTCGCCCACCTCTGGTGATCGTAAAAGCGGGAGCATAAGAGACAGTGAGAGCAGTTGGGCTGGAGCTCTTCAGCCTGCCGGCCTCTGGAGTTGGAGCTGTTGCTGTGGGGAGGGCGTCCGCCCTCAGCCCTGGAATGTGTATAGGCTGTGGGCTTTGCTTTTCTTCCTCCTTTTCCTGAACTCATTTGTTGAGCAGAGCTCTTGAGCACCTGCTGTATGCCAAGCACTGATGCAGGCAATGGAAAAGATGAGTTGACTTGGTGTCTGTCCTTTCCAAAGAACAAGACATAGATGTATGATATACATGCAGTGAATTTAATTCATTTAATGTATATAGTTTGATGAATTCTGACTGAAATGGTTCTTTTTCATTGATGTTCCACTTTCCCCTTCCCATCCCTTCCCTTTCCTTCCTAGATTAGCACCAAGGTGATTGAAATGAAAATAGGTGGAATTTTGAACTTCTTTCTACTAGGGGTATCCCAGATAACAAGTACTAAATTGACTCCCTAATTTATCAGCTCTTTTCCATGTGATAAAAAGTCTATATAGCAAGTTATTATATAATGAGGGCTGTTTAGTAATAGTTTAGAGCAAAGCAAGTTAAAATTTAACTGACATTGTGTAATGTACAGTAGGCCTGGAAAGTTGGTAAAAGTGGATTTCTGTTAAGTGAATCATGTTTTCTGATTTGGAGAGTGCAGTCTGTGGAAACAAGTTTCAGCTTAGACTCCCCTTAAAAGCACGTAAGTAAATCCAGTCTATTAAAAATCTTGGAAAAGTGAAGGGATAACTTTTAAAAAATTATTTTTTTGCCATGCCATATGGGATCCTAGTTTTTGGCCACACCGTGCAGCATTTGAGATCTAGTTCCCTGACTCGGGGTCAACCCCATGCCTCCTGCATTGGGAGTGAGGAGTCCTGACCACTGGAGTACCAGGGAAATTGCTGAGAGGATAGCTTTTGATAGGACTTTAATAGTCAAAATAAAATGCACAAACCGCATGAAACCAACACTTGATATTTGAATCTTAAGGGGGGGCGTGGCTTTGTCACACTTTTTTGTCCATTTTTTCCCTTCTCGGGACTCTCAGCCCCAAGAAAGTGAGGAGAATCCTGCTGCAACCCTGGGTGGTCAGTCGAGGCATGAGCCTTCCTCTGCCCCCGGCCCCGGTCCCCCCGCTTCTGCCTGTGTAGTACTGTCAGCAATGCGCAGTTCACGCACACGGTGACAAAATTATAAATATCATGGTGTCCCAAACTTTGTCTTGTTCAGAATTTGTTCTGACAGTCAAGCACAGTTCAGCATGGATCGTTGGTGCTCAATACATGCTATTAAATCAATGAAATTCCTGCTGTGTATTGAACATTGTCGCCTCCAGGTGTTCCCTAGGCCACCCACACCAATTTCCAAAGTTAAGACTGAGCAGTAACTGTTCAGTAGATGTCACCATCCATCAGGTACTGGGTCCTGGTGAAAAAAAAAAAAAAGAAATTTGAATGGTTCTTTTTATGCAAGTACTGATCTGATTTTTTTTTTAACTTCATTTGTTAATAGTTCTCCCATTTCAATACCTGTACATTTTGGTGGTTTTTAGTATATTCACAGAGTTGTGCAGCTACCCCCACAGTCCATTTTAGAACACCTCATCATTCCAGAAAGAGGCTTCATACCCATAACAGGGACTCCCTTATCCCTCCCCACCCAGCCGCTGGCAGCCACCCTCTTTCTCCTTGCTGTCTCTGGGGATCTGCCTCTTCTGGATATCACCCAGTTCATGTGAATGGACTCTTGCAATGCGTGGCCCTTGAGTCTGGCCTCTTCCACTCAGCATGATGTGTTCAGGTGCCAGCCACCTGGTAGCCGTGTCAGTCTGAGAACATTCCCAAAGCTGTGTTTTTCCGGGTTAGATCCAGGAGATCCTTTTGGAGCTGGGAAGAACTGTGGAGATGGATTTCGTCTGGCATACCCTGATTTTAGAGATGAAGTTAAAGCGTTTATCACTCAGAGCAGTGTTCTTTAGTCATTAAGTCTTGCCAGACTCTTTCAACCCCACGGACTGTGGCCCACCAGGCTCCTCTGTCCATGGTATTCTCCAGGCAAGAATACTGGAGTGGGCAGCCATTCCTTTCTCCAGAGGATCTTCTTGACCCAGGGATTGAACCCATGTCTCCTGTGTTGCAAGAGGATTCTTTACTGCTGAGCCACCAGTGTATTAGTCCTTAACATCTTCTCCTACCTCCCAAATTCACTTTTGTGTTGGGAAAGAGGGAGGAGGGAGGAGAAGACTCTGCCTCCTGTGCTTGTTTCTGGCATTTGACCCTGAAGGCCTGGGCTTTGAGTGTTCTTGGGACACTGTGCCTGGGTCTGGCTCACAGATGCCTGACTGCCGTGGAATCTGTGAAGTGCAGTACACATGCAGCAGAGTGTTTGTTGATCACGCCTTTGTAGCCTAAGTTTTTACCTCAGGCTGACCTCCTATGTCCCTGAGTCCTTTTGAAGGCGGAGGACACTAATTTGGTGGTAGCCTGCACAAAGACTTGTTTCTAGAGTGCAAACCTTGGAAGCTGTATTCCAGCGCCCCCTAGTGCCTGCTCTGGGGGTTGTCCTCCGGGTCCCTGCTTCCTGCAGGAGGTGCTGTTTCCTGTGGCTGCATTGGATCCCTGGAGAGCCAGCAGTGCACCACGCAGGTGACTGGCAAACGCCTTTCCTTCTCCTCACCTCTCCTGGGCTGAGGCTGTGTCTTTGCTTTTCCTTTAGCAGGAACACTGGTATTTCCAGTTCGGCCTGTGCCTTTAGCAGGCTGTACAGCCCTAGGCCCTAGAGGGCCTTCTGGAGTCTGCTCTGGCAACTCAGAGTGCCACGCCCTGGAGCTTGGCTGCAGTGAAGTGTCTTGCATCCACCCTAGCTGTGCCGAGGGCTTGCCCCTTTTCCTGATGTGTTTCTTGTGTATATATTTTTCATGTTCTCTCTAGAAAAGATCGGAAAATAATCAGACGGTAACAGTAGGAGTTCTGAAGGCCTGAGCTGGGGTCAGTGGAAGGGAGGGGAAGTGGAGCTTTATTCTGGTTGAGAGGACCCCTCTACCCCTAGGCCCCTTCCCAGAGTGGGGATGGGGCGGCTCAGCACCCTGTGCTGTGTCCTGACCCTCATGGCCTCCCCCGGCCCCCCCCCCCCGCCCCCCTGGCCCAGCACCACAGCTGGGAGAAGAGCATATGTGGTTGCTTTCTTGTTCCTCCTCTTGACTCCAGTATTCATTCAACTCTGGTGGGCCTGGCTTTAACCTCAGGGATCTGCCTCACTTGATGACAGTGCCAACATTTCTGTAGTGCTCTGTGGTCCATGGAGGGCTCGCAGTGGCTGTTGCCTGGGTGCCTGGGCATGCCGGCCCCTGCAGGCTTGGCAGGGACAGGGAAAGTGGGATTGCACTTCCTCCCTTGCCAGCCTCACAGTCATGAGTTTCAGCTCTCGCTGCTCCTGCAGGACAAACGAATGCATATTGCCAGTGCCATTTTCTTCCCCACTAGATTGTAAATCCTGTGAAATCAGGCATTGACTCATTTTTATCTTTTTTTTTAACACCAAAACTTTTTCTTTAAAAACAGACTTTATATTTATTAATTCTCCAGAGGAAGGAAAATGTTTCATACATGTATAAGAAGAGGGTAGGTAAAAATTTTCCTCACAGCTGAGTGTTTTCAGTTTTAGTTTAAAAACAGCCCCAGCAAGCTCTTTATTTGGAAATAATTTTAAATTTATAAAAATTGCAGAAGTACAAAGAGCCCCCATTTTATTTTTTATTCATATTGACTGGTTAGGGTTGAACCTCACTTAATCATTGGGGTGTGTTTAAGTTCTCTCCCTCTTTATACAGATACCTGTACAAACTCAAAAACACATGAAAATACAGACACGTTTTCTCTTACCCTTTGAGGTTTGAGGGTGGGTTACATGCACTGGGACCCTTTAGCCTCCTTGTCTGCTTGAATGTGTATTTCCCATGAATATTCTCTTAAAGTAACCACAGTTGGACAGCTATCACTTCCATACGTTGACATGGACGCAGTGTCTTTTTCTGACCCACTGTTCGTATTCTGGACTTGTCAGTTGGCCCTATGCTCTCCTTTTATAGCACTTCCTCTCCAGGGGAGGATCCAGCATAGGGTCAGATGTTGCATTCAGTTGTACTGTCTCTTTAGCTTCCTGTCATCTGGAACTGTTCCACAGCCTTTTGTGACATTGAGTTTTTGGAAGAGCACAGTCCTGCCCCTGCTTTTTGGTAACATTCTTCATTTTGCCAGACATCTAAAACAGTTTGTGATTGAAGATTAGGAAGACTTTTGGGGATGGTGAGACTGGAACATTTTAATGGAAGCTGGCTGTCCTGAGTTTCTGTGATAAACTCTTTGGTGTCATAAGACTTGTGATGCTTCAGTCAGATACATAAGTCTTCAGTCAGATATAGTTTTAGTTAAACAATTGTCACTAAAATTCAGGGCAGTGTAATTTATGTCCACTCACTGGGGTTTGCAGTTGAATAAATACTTGGGTTTTTCTATGCTTTTATAGTCTTAACTTCATAATTTAACTTCTCTTCCTAATTTATTTAAGCTAAATTCTACTTTACAACAATACTTCTATTTGCCTTTTTGGAACAGTGTGGATAAAAAACACTTCTTCATAGTGATGCTTCCTGTGATTATTTATAACTGATGTAGATGATTTTGAAAAGCACTCAAATGATAGCCTCTAAATTTATGTGGGATATTATATTTTATTATATCACTTCGCTTCAGTGTTTTTGAGTGGTTACAAAAGAGACATTAGTTTCTCTGCCCATGAAAGAAATACTTACTGTTTTTTCACATGTATTGTGATGGCAGGAAATTGTCTTTTATTCTGAAGTCTCCCTTACTTGAGGCTTGAGTGACTTTGTGCAACTCAGATTGGAACTTGGCGCTAGCCTCTTAGCAGCCCCTTCTGTAAGCTCAGTTGCAAAACTGACATGACTGTTCTTTAGATTCTTGCAAGTGTTAACTGCTTACTTTCAAAAACTCATGCATTTTAAGGATTGAAAATAGATCCTGTTAGGGCAGAGAAGGTGAAAATTCATGTGTATTTTTATGGAGTTGTCTATTGATATATGTGAGCTAGTGTTAAGGGGATTATGTTAAAGTTCAGAGCAGCTCTGGCTAGCCATTTGTCAGGTGTTAAATGATACTTTAGCATTGCATAGTTGATAGTTAGCAGTTGCTTATGGTGTCATTTTTGGATTAAATGTTTTCATCAAGTCCTAATCTGTTGTCAAGGAGATCATGAAACATAGGTGCAAACACAGCTTCTGGAAAATGGGTATATGAATAGTTGTACAGTGATTTGATAACATTGCCTTTACAGTTAATCTTTTGAATAAAATATTTTTGCATGGTTCAGAACTAAGAACTCTGAAAAGATATATCCTAAAACATCTCAACTCTCCGTTCCATGATTTCCACTGACTTTCCCTCCTTCCAGTATCTATTGCTTTTTAAAAATCAGTTTTTGGCTGCGCTGGGTCTTTGTTGCTGTGTGCGGACTTTTCTCTAGCTGCAGTGAGCAGGCTCTAGAGTGCTGGCTCAGTAGTTGTGATGTCTGGGCTTAGTTGCTTCTCGGCATGTGGAATCTTCCTGGGCCAGGGATTGAACTTGTGTCCCCTGCATTGGTGGGTGGACTTCTCACCACCAAGCTACCAGGTTTGTCCTGGTATTGATCTGTCTTTGGTTGGTGGTTTAGTCATGAAGTCATATCTGACTCTTTGCGACCCCATGGACTGTAGCCTGCCAGGCTCCTCTGTCCATGGAATTTTCCTGACAGAACATTTACTTCTCCAGGGGATCTTCCTGATCCAGGGATTGAACCTGAGTCTCCTGCATTGCTGACGAATTCTTTACTGCTGAGCCACCAGGGAAGCCCCTATCTTTATGCAAATACAAATCAGTATTTCTATTTTTCTGCCTCCCAGTCCCCCCCCCCCTTTTTTTAACCGAAATAATGTTTTCTTAATTTAACAGTGTTGGAGATTTCACCCTGTACACTCTCCTTCCATCTGGAAGGCTGCAACAGGAGCTCTTAGTTCCCAGTGGAGGAGCAGAGTTCTAACCCCAGGACTGCCAGGAAATCTTCCTGCCCTTCCTGTTGCCCTCACCAGTGAGTTGTGTAATCAGGTTAAAGGTGTGGATCTGTGGAGAAATTACTGACATGAAGTTGTAATGAGAAAGCACACTTAAAATCTGTAGCAGATTTTACCAAATAATACTTTAAAAACAAAGACTTGAGTAAAACGGAAAATAATAGGAGAAATTGTCTCTCCCTGGAGTCTAAGCACTTACTCGCCTTCTGCGGTGGCCCACACTCTTGTCTGTGGAGTGTGCTTCTCTCTGGATCTGAATCAATCCACTTCTTACCTATCACTGTCTCTCACTGAGTCCTTTCTGTGATGAGACATCAAGAGTGCGAGCTTCATTAGATCCTGAAACCAGCTAATCCCCAGCTTGTCATCAACACTGTTGCAGACGTCTTCATGCTGTTTCTTTGCGACAACTTTTGGGCATTAACAACTGGTTGGGAAACTCCCTTGGGAGGGATAGCATCTAAAATCAAGGACGTGCGCTCATCTTCTGCGAGAACTCCAAAATTAAAACTTGCTGCTGAACAACCATCAACAGGAGAATATTGGATCCCACCAAAAAAAGATATCCCACGTCCAGGGGCAAAGGAGAATCTCCGGCAAGACGGTAGGAGGGGCGAAATCATGTTTAGAATCAAACTCCATACCTGCCAGCGATGCTCGGAGGGCTCAAACAAAACCTTGTGCACACCAGAAGACCCTACAGAGACTGAGCCAGACCTGCCTTGAGTGTTTGAGTGTCTCCTGTGGAGGTACGGGTCATCAGTGGCCTGCCACAGGGGCAGGGGCTCTGGGTGCAGCAGTCCTGGGTGTGGCATAAGCCCTCTTGTAGAAGGTTGCCATTAACCCCACCTTAGAGGTGTTGAGCAGATGACCCACAAACTGCAGAACAGTTATACCAAATAAATTCTTGTATGGTGAAGAAGTTCTGGGATCCACAACAGATTTCCCAACCTGGGGATTTGGCAAAGGGATTGAGAATCCCCAGGGAATTTGACTTTGGAGGCCAGTGGGATTTGACTACAGAACTTAGACAGGATTGGGGAAACAGACTCTTGGAAGGCACAGACAAAACCTTGTGCGCAACAGGACCCAGGAGAAAGGAGCAGTGACCCCATAAGAGACTGACCCAGACTTGCCTGTGAGTATCCAGGAGTCTCCAGAGGTGAGGTGTTGTTTGGGGGCAAACACAGCCCCGCCCATCAACAGAAAATTGGATTAAAGATTTACTGAGCATGGCCCCGCACATCAGAACAAGACCCGAGTTTCCCCCACAGTCAGTCTGTCCCATCAGGAAGTTTCCATAAGCCTCTAGAGGGCAGACAGAATGAAAGCCACAATCACAGAAAACTAGCCAAACTGATCACATGGACCACAGCCTTGTCTAACTCTACGAAACTGAGCCGTGCTGTGTAGGGCCACCCAAGATGGATGGATAATGGTGGAGAGTTCTGATAAAACGTGATCCACTGGAGAAGGGAATGGCAAACTACTTCAGTATTCTTGCCTTGAGAACCCCATGAACAGTATGAAAAGGCAAAAAGATACAACACTGAAAGATGTCTCCAAATCGGTAGATGCCCAATATGCTACTAGAGAAGAGTGGAGAAATAACACCAGAAAGAATGAAGAGACAGAGCCAAAATGAAAGCAGTGCCATATTGTGGACGTGACTGGTGATGGAAGTAAAGTCCGATGGTGTAAAGAACGATGTTGCATAGGAACCTGGAGGTCAGGCCCATGAATCAAGGTAAATTGGAAGTGGTCAAACAGGAGATGGCAAGAGTGAACATTGACATTTTAGGAATCAGAGAACTAAAATGGACTGGAATTGGTGAATTTAACTCAGATGACCATAATCTACCACTGTGCGCAGGAATCCCTTAGAAGAAATGGAGTAGCCATTATAGTCAGCAAGAGGGTCTGAAATGCAGTCAGTACTTGGGTACAATCTCAAAAATGACAGAATGATCTCTGTTTCCAAGGCAGACCATTCAATATCACAGTAATCCAGGTAATCCCCACTAATGTTGAAGAAGCTGAAGTTGAATGGTTCTATGAAGACCTACAAGACCTTCTAGAACTAACACCCAGAAAAGATGTCCTTTTTATTATAGGGGACTGGAATGCCAAAGTAGGAAGTAAGGAGATACCCGGAGTAACAGGCAAATTTGACCTTGGAGTACAAAATGAAGCCGGGCAAAGTTTGCCAAGAGAACGCACTGGTCATAGCAAACACCCTCTTCCCAACAATTCAAGAGAAGACTATGCATGGATATCCCCAGATGGTCAGCACCAAAATCAGATTGATTATATTCTTCGCAGCCAGAGATGTAGACAGTCTATACAGTTAGCAAAAACAACACCAGGACCTGACTGTGGCTCAGATCATGAACTCCTTATTGCCAAATTCAGACTTAAATTGAAGAAAGTAGGGAAAACCACTAGACCATTCAGGTATGACCTAAGTCAAATCCCTTACCATTATACGGGCAGTGACAAATAGATTCAAGGGATTAGATCTGATAGAGTACCTGAACTATGGACGGTTTGTGACACTGTACAGGAGGCAGTGATCAAGACCATGCCCAAGAAAAAGAATTGGAAAAAGGCAAAATGGCCGAGGAGGCCTACGGATAGCTGAGAAAAGAAGAGACGCGAAAGGCAAAGGCGAAAAGGAAACATACCCATTTGAATGCAGAGTTCCCAAGAATAGCAAGGAGAGATAAGAAAGCCTTACTTAGTGATCAGTGCAGAGAAGTAGAGGAAAACAATAGAATGAGAAAGACTAGAGATCTCTTTAAGAAAATTAGAGATACCAAGGGAACATTTCATGCAAAGATGGGCACAGTAAAGGACAGAAATAGTATGGACCTAATAGAAGCAGAAGGTGTTAAGAGGAGGTGGCAAGAACACACAGAAAAACTATACAGAAAAGATCTTCATGACCCAGATAACCACAATGGTGTGATCACTCACCTAGAGCCAGATATCCTGGAATGTGAAGTCAAGTGGGCCTCAGGAAGCATCACTACAAACAAAGCTCGTGGAGATTGTAATGGGAATTCCAGTTGAGCTATTTCAAATCCTAAAAGATGATGCTGTGAAAGTGCTGTACTCAATATGCCAGCAAATTTGGAAAACTCATCAATGGCTACAGGACTGGAAAAGGTCAGTTTTCATTCCAGTCCCAAAGAAAGGCAATGCCACAGAATGCTCGAACTACCACACAATTGCACTCATCTCACATTCTAGCAAAGTAATGCTCAAAATTTTCCAAGCCAGGCTTCAACAGTATGTGAACTGTGAGCTTCCAGATGTTCAAGCTGGTTTTAGAAAAGGCAGAAGAACCAGAGATCAAATTGCCAACATCTGCTGGGTCATTGAAAAAGCAACAGAGTTCCAGAAGAACATCTACCTCTGGTTTATTGACTATGCAAAGCCTTTGACTGTGTGGATCACAACAAACTGTGGAAAATTCTTAAAGAGATGGGAATACCAGACCACCTTAACTGCCTCCTGAGAAATCTGTATGCAGGTCAAGAAGCAACAGTTAGAACTGGACATGTAACAACAGACTGGTTCCAAATAAGGAAAGGAATATGTCAAGGTTGTATATTGTCACCCTGCTTATTTAACTGACATGTAGAGTACATCATGAAAAACGCTGGGCTGGATGAAGCACAAGCTGGAATCAAGATTGCTGGGAGAAATATCAATAACCTCAGATATGCAGATGATACCACCCTTATGGCAGAAAGCGAAGAAAAACTAAAGAGCCTCTTGAGAGTGAAAAAGTTTGCTTAAAACTCAACTTTCAGAAAACTGAGATCATGGCATCTGGTCCCATCACTTCATGGCAAATAGATGGGAAAACAGTGGAAAAGGTGACAGACGTTATTTTCTTGGGCTCCAAAATCACTGCTGCCATGAAATTAAAAGATGCTTGCTCCTAGGAAGAAAAGTTATGACCAACCTAGATAGCATATTAAAAAGTAAAGACATTACTTTGCCAGCAAAGGTCCGTCTAGTCAAGGCTATGGTTTTTCCAGTAGTCATGTATAGATGTGAGAGTTGGGCTATAAAGAAAGCTGAGTGCCAGAGAATTGATTCTTTTGACCTGTGGTGTTGGAGAAGACTCTTGGGAATCCCTTGGACTGCAAGGTGAGCCAACCAGTCCATCCTAAAGGAAATCAGTCCTGAGTATTCATTGGGAGGACTGATGCTGAAGCTGAAACTCCAATACTTTGGCCACCTGATGGGAAGAAATGACTCATTGGAAAAGACCCTGATGCTGAAAAAGATTGAAGATGGGAGGAGAAAGGAATGACAGAGGATGAGATGGTTAGATAGCATCACTGACTAGATGGACATGAGTTTGAGCAAACTCTGGGAGTTGGTGATGGACAGGGAAGCCTGGCATGCTGCAGTCCTCGGGTCTCAAAGAGTCAGACACAGCTGAGCGACTGAACTGAAGTGTTCTGATGATTGACCATGAGGTTTGTTCCAGCAGACTGGTAGAAGGCTTGCTGGGTCACGATTCCTCCCCTTCCTCTTCATTGACATGAATCATTTGAAATTTTAGTTCTCTTACTGGATTGACCAATTTCTGTTTTTTTAAAAATACTTTAGATTGTATGGAAACTCAAATAAGAAAGTGTACTTAGACATGTGATTTCAAAGAGTATTTAATTTATTTTTATCTTTCCAAGAGAAATCCAGCCTGAAGAGAAAAACTTAGCAATCCTGTAAGAACATTCACTTCCTATCCTAATGTGTCTTCCCCACATTGTGAATTAAAGTAGCCGCTTAGAAGGTAGAGTGGCTCTCTTTTATGTGGACAGCATTCCTGTTGTCGGTATTAAATAAAGCCACGTGAGTCTTCCTTCATGTTTGCGTTGGGCTTCACGTCCACAGTATTGATCATCTTTTGGGTCCTGCTTGTTTGTTACTGCTCTTGTATCCCATGAATGCATTTTCTGGAATTCTTAAGCAGCCCACCTCCACCTGTCCCAAGTGTGTATGAGAGTCAAGAATTATTTTGCCTTTTGCACTTGAGTAGTAACTATAGAATAGAATTCTATGAAAACAAAAAGAAACGCTTTTTTCCTTGGAACTTTCAAAGCATTGCTGTCTTGCTGTATTGATTTTGGTTCTTTAAGATCTTCTGTTGAGTTTGTAAATTTAGTAATTTAAATTTAATAATCCTTTGATTTCTTTGAATACTTCCTTGTTCTCTCCTTTTTTTTTTCTGGACATTCTGCTTACTTTACCTGCTAGAATTTCTTTCAGGATACAGATTAGAATTTTAACTTCTTTTCTGTTTCCCGTGTTTTGTTTACACAGATTCATTTCCCCTGTTTTAATAGTAACCCTCTTGCTGTTTATTGCCCCCTCTCATGTCTTTGGTTTTTTGTTGTCCATCCATATTCAAGAACTGAAATCATTAATATATTGGTGGATGTGTTTCCTAGGCACATCGGAAGTTTACTATTTCTCTAACAGGCTTTCCCTGTGAAGCAAAGTTCCCTTGTGCTTTTTTGTAATCCGTGACCTGGAAGCCACGGATCTGTTTTCTGTCCGTAGCGCTTGTGGCCTTGTAAGTCTGATGCTTCACTTAGGGTGATGCTTTAGAGAGTCATTGATTAGCAGATCATCACGTTCATGCATCATGTCCACCTGTTGATGCACATTGGGATTCTTTTCAGTTTCTGGTGGTTATGAGTACAGTTGCTGTAAACTTCAGCATGCAGGTTTTTTTTTTTTTTTTTTTTTTTGTGGACATTGTTCTTCATTTCTCTTTGGTAAGTGCTTAGGAGTAGGCTTGCTGGGTTGTGTGGTTAGTAAACTTTATAAGGAACTGCCGAACTCTTTTTTTTTCCCTGAGTTGCTGTGCCTTTCTGCATCTCTAGTTGCTTCACATCCTTGCTGGCAGTTGGTATTGTCTGGAACGTTTTCTCCCATCATTTTGATTTTCTTCCATAAAACCCTAAGGTTTTATCTAGACTTAAAGACCTCTCTGCAGTGGGACTGAAGGAGCTCCAGACAGCACTGTCTGTTTCCTGGAGAGGGTCTTGGGGGCTCCTGGCGGATTCTTTATAGGGTCCATGTAACACTGTTTTCTGAAACTGAGTGATTTGTATATTTTATGTGATCTGTGATTCTTTTTTTTTTTCCCCAGTATATTTTTGGAGATTTTAGCCCTGATGAATTCAATCAGTTCTTTGTGACTCCTCGTGCTTCAGTTGAGGTAAGACAAAATTTTGTTTTATTGAGTGCATGCATAGATTTAATTGATGGTTATATTTTAGATCGGGTTTTGTTTTGTTTTGTTTTGTTTTGATTTATGCCTTTTAATTAGGAATTCCAAAGTACAGAAAAGTGTGGAGGCTAACATGAAAAAAGGAGCGGACCCATCCATTGGATTTGACTACTGTTAACATTTTGCTATACTTGTAAATAGCAAAACATTACAGAGACAGTTGAAGCTTCTGTTGTATCCTTGCGTTCGCCTTATTCCCCAGAAATACTGAAACTCTGCCAAAAATGCACAGTACATTTTGTTTCCTGGCTGTGATCTTCACCTCTTACTGTGCAAGTATATGCTGTTTATTGTTTTGTGCGGTTAAAATGTCTCATCAGGGGCTTCCCCAGGGGCTCAGTAGTAAAGAATCTACCTGCAATGCAGGAGAAGTGGGTTTGATCCCTGGGTCAGGAAGATTCCCCTGGAGAAGGAAATGGCAACCCACTCTAGTATTTTTGCCTGAGAAATCCGATTGACAGAGGAGCCTAGTGGGCTACAGTCCATGGGGTCGCAAAAGAGACCTGCCTTGTGACTAAACAACAACAAAGTGGTTTCATACTGCATTCATCATTTTGTAGTTTGTTTATTTTAAGCTAAATACTCCTTAGATTTATTTGGACATTTTGTTCTTGTTCTTTGATTTTAATTGTTAAATTTTATTTTTGGCTGTGTCCTGTGGATCTTAGTTCCCTGAGCAGGGAATGAACTTGTGTGCCCACAGGAGTGAAAGCGCAGAGTCCTAACCACTGAATTGCCAGAAAATTCCCCGTTAACTGTTAAATATTGAACTTAGCTGTTTTCATGTTGAGGGGGACTGTCTAGGTCTTCAGTTCTTCCATTAGTACAGAAATGTGGCAGTAATCGTGTTTTGTCATGTCTCCTCATGCTCCTCTCTGGGTTTCTCCAAGAAGTATTCCTAGGAATGGAACTTTGGCGCCCTACAAGGAATAAGCATCTTTAGTGCATCTGCTTTCTAAGTGGTTTTAACAGTCTGCATTTCCATCATTAGTGCATGAGAGTCTTTGCTGTTGTCAGTCATGTCATACTGTTTGCGACCCCATGGACTACAGCACACCAGGCCTCCCTGTCCCTTACCATCTCCTTGCCCAAGTTCATGTCCATTGCATTGGTGATGCCATCCAACCACTCACTCTCTGATGCCCTCTTCTCCTTCTGCCCTTGATCTTTCCCAGCATTAGGGACTTTTCTACTTTTCTGTTGAATCAGCTGGTTTCATCAGATGACCAAAATACTGGAGCTTCAACTTCAGCATCAGCCCTTCCAACCAGTATTCAGGGTTGATTTTCCTTAAGATTGATTGGTTTGATCTTCTTGCTGTCCAAGGGACTTTCAGGACCTTCTCTTCTCCAGCACCACAGTTTGAAGGCATCAGTTCTTTGGTGTTCTGCCTTCTTTATGGTCCAGCTCTCACAACTCTACATGACTGCTGGGAAGACCATAGCCATAACTATAGGGATCTTTTAGACCCCATTAAAAAGAAAAATTTTTGATAATTCCCAGTCTGTCCATGAGATCTCCCAGGCAAGAATACTGGAGTGGGCTGCCATTTCCTTCTCCAGGGAATCGTCTCAACCCAGGGATTAAACCCACGTCTCTTGTATTGACACTTGGATTCTTTACCACTAGTATCTCCTGGAAAGCCCCATTCTCAGTATAGACATACTTAAAATTTTTGTTAATCTGATGGAGTAAGTAGATTTTTGTCGTTTTAATTTAAATCTCCCAGATTATAAACACTTGAGCACCATTACATTACTTTCATATGTCCATTGGCAGAGTAGATTTCTATTTCTGTTAATTACCTGTTCTGTATCTTTTGTCCGTATTTTTATCAAATGGCTTGTTTTTTTCTTACTGTTTTATAGGGTTAGTAATCTTTGGGAGTACATTTTAAAGTTTTAATGTCTTGTATTTCTTTTCCTCATAGTTTGTGGATTTTTAAAATATTAAGAATTTTTTTTCCTTCCCTGAAGTCATAAAAACATTTAAAAAGTTTTTAAAGTTTTTGTTTTCACTTCTGTATGTAATACAACTTGAGATTGTGGTGTTGAGTGTGTATGGGTGTGGGTGGTGGGGCTCTACCCCTCACCCCATAGCAATAGCAAAAAGATTTAAAAATACTACCTTCTTATTATTGACGGTCCTGAGTATTGACCTCACAATATGGTAGCACTGTTTTCAGAGTAAGTTGGTTTGGTTTTGTATCTAATTCAAATAAATTTCAGCTTTTTCTGTTGCTCAGTTTCCTTTTGTGTGTGAGATTATATATTTTTGCTTAGAAAATTCTCTGTTCTTATGAGTAACTGTATAGTTAAAGAGAGAACTTTGAACAATTCTTGCAGTTTTATTCTGCATTTTTATTATACCCAGTTACCATAAAGGGGTTTCTCAGAGCTGATGGAGGTTTGCTGCATCACAGGCACCACATGCGGTGTATGGAGTAAAAAAAAAAAAAAAAAAAATACACACACGTTTTCTGTGCTTGAACTCATTCTGGCATTCTAGTAATGCCCAGTTATGCTCTTACCAAGTTAGTAAACCAAAGTAAGTGTTTTAAACACACTTAGCAGAAAACAGCAGCATTGCCCTGGGGCATGCCAGGGGCTCTGTTTGCACGTCCTGGCTCTCCTACTCCCTAGATTGTGAGTACAGTCTGATTCCAAAAAACAAGACTTTGAGTGCCTTACAAGTTAGATTTTTATCACCAGGGGGCACCCTAGTGTCATCAGTGGAATAAAGGCTGTGTCTGGGAGTTTGCTGTCTTCTGTGACTGCAGAGGGACGTCATCGTGATTTGTGGCTTTCCGAGACACACTGAATTGCTCTGTGTGTCCACGCCAGTGATAAAGGCTGGGACACCAGATGGGAGTGTTGGAGTCGTGTGTGGAATGGCCTTGCACTTTAGGCTCAAGTGCAGCCCGCCTGGGGACACAGTGCTTTGCCGTGATGAGTGCTGGAGTGCCCCTGTGTGGTGGAAATATGCACTCCTCTCAAGTCCAGAAAGTGGTCAGTTCCTTTTGTTTTCTTGGGCTTCTCTGGCGTCTCAGACCGTGAAGAATCTGCTGGCAATGCAGGAGACCTGGGTTCGATCCCTGGGTCGGGAATATCCTCTGGAGAAGGAAATGGCAACCCACTCTAGTACTCTTGCCTGGAGAATCCCATGGACAGAGGAACTTGGTGGGGTACAGTCCACGGGGTCGCAAAGAGTCTGACACGACTGAGCGACTTCACTTTCACTTCACTTTCCTAAGTATTATGGAATAGCTAGGAGGGAAAGAAATTGGCATATTCATGATACCTTCCTGCATTTTGCAGAGAGCCCAGGCACTGGCCATTTTGCTGTCTCTTTTCCAAACAAGGAATGTGGTTGCCAGCTGTTAAGCCGGTTATTTAAGGCACCCTGTTAAAAGAGAGCCGTGATTCTCAGGCTTGTCTTTCCCAGCTGCTTTGTTCACTGTCCCCAGGCGTGGTTCCCGCCTGTGGCTGAGTGGACTTGCAGTGATGGTGAGCAATATGTGCAGATGGTCACGAAGACTCTGTGCTGGTCAGTGGACAAAGACAAGTGTTTATAGTATTCGATGTGCACTCTGCAACTCCTGTGAAACAGAGGGTGTGTCATGAGCCTTTTGTAGCTGACTGACATGTCCATTGGAGCCCATTTTTAATTTTTTACCTCATTTTTGGATCTGTTTAATAGCAATCAGTATTGGAAAGCTTTCTAATGGTGTTTTAAAATGAAGATATTTAATCTTACTGTCTCCCCATCTGTGTTATTTTGTTAAAAATAGTGTTATGAGAAGTTGCATGGATAAATAGCCTTTTAATGAGGGTTGCTTTAATGAAATAGCATGTGTTGAACTTTAACAGTTTTTTGAGTTAAACTCTGTTTTCCACTTCCCTGGGCAGCTTCCTCCGTACGGCGGGACAGTTCTGTGTGGCGCACAGGCTGCTGGTGACCTCCCCGACGGTAAGCACGCGCCATGGGGGCAGGCTTCCTTCCTTTCCCTTTCTGCTTGACGTTTTTGCTGTAAACTCCAGTAGCTTTAATCACCAAACCACTTTGGCTAATGAATTAAAGTTTATTCTGTGCTTCAGAGTGTCAGACCTCCAAGGTGAGTTTTGGAAATAATTGCTCATTACTGTTTGTTTCCTAAGGATCCTCTGGCACAGGTGTACCCATCACAGCCAAGGCTTTCTGTGCAGGTTCTGGAGTGGGCTCTCTGTCGAGTGCACCAGCTGTTGGGCCCAGAGCTGGCAAGTCTCTGAGTACGTGCTTTCCACCCGGCTCAGTGGCAGCTTGTTTCTCTTGTCCTGAGTTTGCGGTTATGTCCACGCCTGTCATCAAGGCTCTTGGGAATTCAGGTGACCTCTTCACCTCCTGTCCTGTTATGACTGAGTAGCTGGCTGTCTCTGTCCCAGACACTGAGCTGATCACTGGAGGTGATGCTTACTCAGTTGCAGCCCTCTCATATGTGTTACATGTCACTAACAGTAGGGTCCTCTCATCTTGCCGGCTGCCACTGCCCGTGTCAAACCTGTCTAGACCGCTTTCCAGTTTGCATCACGCTCAAGGTCCTCACTGGCCTTGGAGAAGCTGGAAGCTGAACCTTTTCTTTGAGAGCAGTGATTTGGTTCCCTGTTTCTATAGCATTGTCAGAAAGGACTTTATTATAATTTAGATTTAAGTATAAACCTTGCAGAGACCATGTAAACTTTTTATCTGCAGACAAATGAGAAAATGATTTTATCTAAAATTATTAGCAGCTTTATAAGAAACATAAGGTAGAGAAGAGTTCTAATGATGACTTAAGATGAGGATAAAATAAGAGATGTCAGAGGGACCCAGACACCCTTGCCGGGCCCTCCCAGCCTCAGGAGCCCCCTTGTTGTCTACGGGTTGAGGTGCTCCCTGACTTCCAGTACTTGGCACATAGCCGCTGTGCTGCCAGTGTTTGCTTGGGCTCCAGATGTCTCGCCGTCTTCCCTATTGTCAGAGCCCTGGTCCAGGTCGTGCCTTACCATCCTCCCAGGGGCTTCGGCTGCAGATGAAGGCTCCGCCTCCCTCAGACCCCCAGTGTCTCAGCACTTCTCCCCTCTGCTCCACTCCCTCCTCCTCGCTCTCAAGACGTCCCCCACCCCCTCCAGGCTGGAATCCCTGCTCAGTTACGCTTCTTGGCTCTTTTTCTCCCTTCTCCCCTCTCTCCTCTCAAGTCCATCTTTTAATCTGCCGAAAACACAGCTGCTCACATTGAGAGAGGCCAGCTTAAAGGCCCCTGTTCCCCAAGGCCTCTTCTGTCCTACTCTGTTATTTTTATTTCTGCTACAGTGCCAGCTCACTGTCCAGTATCCAGTGAACCTGCCTCCCTGTTTAGGCTGAGTTCAGCTGTGGGTGGCAGAGACCGCAGCTCATCCGTTTCAGTGTGCAGCAGCTGCACAGGACAGTGTCTGCAGTGTTGTAAACCCTGAGGATGGTTTTGGATGAGCGCTTTAGAGTGATTTGTTCTGGCACTTCCCACCACAGCACACACTAGGTGGGGGCTCCTAATGTGGCCTTTTTAAATTAGTCCCCAAAGCGGAAAGTAGCCTTGTCCCTCCTCCCCTCCCATCCCCTCCCCCATCTGGTTATCCTGCCAGCTCCTCTGACCTCTCTGTAGTTTCTAATCCAGATAGATCTCTTTGTGTGTGTGTTGAGGAGCATTTTGTTTTGTAAATTTATTTATTTTTATTTGAAGGATAATTACAGTATTGTGTTGGTTTCTGCCATATATCAACATGAACCTCCCTCCCACCTCTCACCCCATCCCACCCCTCTAGGTTGTCACAGGGTCCCTGTTTAAGCTCCCTGAGTCATACAAAGAATTCTTGTAAAGCTGTAAGGCTTTATCTCACCCACCCTCTGCTTCCATCATTTCCGTCTTTGATGTCTGTCTCCCTATAGATGTAATCCCCTGAGGCAGGGACCTTGCCTTACTAATCTCTGTACCCCTCCCCCTTGATAATAAACATTTTGCACATGGCTGAAAGCTCCATGATTATTGACTTGAGTCACTATGAACTGATTGGAGAAGTCAGCTGAGGAAGCCACTTAAGCAGTGATTCTCAGACAGATGTGGGCATGAGCATCTCCTGGGTGCCTCTGAGCATCTCGGACTTCAGGACCCCATCTGGGCACCCCAGGCTACTGTACTGTAAGTGCTGCAGTGCACAGGCTTTGAGAGTGCCATGTTAGGGTGTGATTGTTGGTTTGAGCTAATTTTCCTTTCCCCAACAAATCCCCTACCTGATGATCCAGGTGCTCCTGAGCTTGCAGGCCTTCCACCACTTTCCTGCCTGACAGGTTGGGCCTGTCCTGACTTCTCTGCCCTGGAGTGCATGCATGGTGTGTCCACAACCCGTGTTCTTGCGTAAGAACAGGAACCGAACTGTTCTGGGCAGGATGTGGTCACACTGTCCACAGTCTGGTATATTTTGGTAACAGCTGTAGCATATCAGAATGCTTCCGTTAATATCACATCACATTCTGGAGTGTTGTATGTTACGATAAGATTAATGATTGCGATGTGGAACGCACTGGGTTGTGAATAACCAAACTGCACAGGCTGCATGGTACAGCACATACTAACTTCACCGTGACTCCCGACGCACATCCCAGTCTCTGAACGGCGGCCTCCCTGCTTCAGCGACACCCGTCTTGGTCCACAGAGCAGCTCTGCATCCTTGCAGCCTCACTGGATGGAGCTCCCTGGAAGCAAACTGGACAGTTCACTTTTAGGGATAATGGAAAAATATATTTCCTTTGGTGATTGTTTTCAAAATAAGGAAACCACGAATCAGTGCTCAGGGACCAGAGGATTGAAATTGTCCTCTCGATCTCTATAGATGGTTAGCTGTAACCATCATCATGTTCTTTTTTCAGGAGTGTTTTGCTGTTGGGCTGGTGTATTCTCCCCACTCCCAGGGTGTGTGATATCAAACCAAATGGAGAATTAGAAAACTATTTAGGGCCCTGGCCCCTCTGTGGGGCTGTTTTTTCTCCTCTAAAAATACTTCCAAAGTAAAATATATTCAGTTTTCTGAGTAGAATATGATTATTTTGGTACTGTGATTTTTTTTTTTTTGCTTGAAATAAACGCCTTGAGAAAAAGTGGGCCCCTTGTACTAGACTTGAGAAGTCTTCAGTAGTGCATGAAAAATAAATTAAAAAACACATCCTTTCCTCGCTTGAAAATGTGTCACTATTTCATCAGATATAAGA
Source organism: Capra hircus (assembly GCF_001704415.2). Classification (NCBI taxonomy): domain Eukaryota; kingdom Metazoa; phylum Chordata; class Mammalia; order Artiodactyla; family Bovidae; genus Capra; species Capra hircus. The sequence continues at coordinate 12,300,832 of NC_030825.1, forward strand.
TGACATCGGTGTTTAGTTTCTCTTGAGAAACTCAGTTGATTCTGAAACTCACCCTAATTTTGAGATGTGATCTGTGAAAAAAAAGTCCATCTTAAATGGATAGAATATGTGGATTGTTGTCAGTGGGGAAGAGGTATTAAAGGATTTCAAGGAGATTTTTAAAGGTTTGCAGTCCTAACTTTATCTTTGGGATTTTTGGAAGCACCTTCCTTATCCATGGGGTTAATCCAATATGAATTAATTTAGGAGAAGTCACAGGCACTCATGAAAGACCATTTTGGGGCTTCAGTTAAAGTTGTTAATAGAAGAGTCTGGGAAATGGATAATTTGAAAGAGTGCTTTTGTATAATTCATGCTTTTTGAATTATTAAATTGGCACAAATTAGAGAAACTATATATATAATATATATATAGAGAGAGAGCGCGAGCAAGCAGTGGTTTTCAAGTCCCCAAGTTGGTCATGTTGATTTTTAAAAATTAAGTTTTCCAAAATATATATGCCGTAGTCTTAGGTATAAAATAAACTAATAAAATCAGATTGCATTGAGAGACATGTTCAGACAGGCAGAATAGCATTTGTTTCCTATTCAAAGTTTCATTTTAATTTCTACCTTAACTACTATGAGTGAAAAATGGATACCAGCTTCTGTATTTCATATCTCCAAATTAAATATAATTTTGTGGTTATTATTTATTTCAGCAAATTGCTTATTTAGCACAGAAATGTTTTAGCTTTGTTAATTACTGCAAGATTTTAAGGTTTCAGTTTCAAAAAGAAATAATTACTGAGACTTTATAAGTTGTATAGCTGTGTTCTTAGCTAGTGGGATATTTACTGATTATTTTCTTTCTAAACAGGACACGACTATCAGAGAATTGAATTTGGTGTTAATGAAGTAATTGAACCGAGTGACACTTTGCCGAGAACTCCCAACTACAGTATTTCAAGCACATTGAATCCTCAGGCCCCTGAATTTATCCTTAGCTGCACAACTTCCAAAAAGCTCCCCGATGACATTGATAAAGAAGTGAACTACAGCTCCGCCAATTGCCAGTACCCGGGCCCTGCCCTTGCCCTGGATGGTGGCTCTCATGCCGAGGCGGAAGCTTTAGAGAACGATGGTGTTTCAGGTGGTCTTGGACAAAGGGAGCGTAAAAAGAAGAAAAAACGTCCCCCTGGATATTACAGTTACTTGAAAGATGGTGGTGAGGGTGGACCTTCGGCGGAAGCCCTGGTCAATGGCCATGCTGGCCCAGCAGTCCCCAACAGCGTAGGCGCCGAGGACGTGGACTTGATGGGGGATGTACCCACGGCAGGGACCCCCCGGACTTGGGGCAGCCCTCAGGATGCCACGGACTTTGTCAGCGACGCTGGGCCTGCCGGGGCTTTCCTCGGAGCCCTGGATGGCGGGGCCAGGACTGCAGGGCAGCCCGAGGGCTGCCCCGGGGCCGACTCAGAGGCCTCCTGCCTCCCTGCCGAGGCTGGCAGGGACACCCTGTTGAGGACAGCTGTGGCTCAGCCCTCCGTGGGGACTGATACTACTGAGAACCTTGGAGTCACTAATGGACAAATACTTGAATCCTTGGGTGAGGGCACAGCTGCCAACGGGGTGGAGTTGCACACTGTGGAGAGCGCAGACTCGGACCCCGCCAAGGCCGAGAGCGCCCCACCTTCTGCGGATGCCCCGGCCTCCGCAGTGGGCACTGTGCCCGCCAGTCAGCCCGCCAAGTCGTGGGCCAGTCTTTTTCATGATTCTAAGCCCTCTTCCTCGCCTGTGGTTTCTGTGGAAACTAAGTATTCCCCTCCCGCCACGTCTCCCCTGGTCTCTGAAAAGCAGGCGGAAGTCAAGGAAGGGCTGGTTCCAGTTTCAGAGGATCCTGTAGCCATAAAGATTGCAGGTATAGTTCCAAAGATACAGGTCTGAGGCCGAGATGGGGGCAGACAAGTCTGCACTGTTATCAGCGATAGCAGGTTACCTGTGTGTTCAGACGAATTTCTGAACAACACCTGTGCCTTATGTGTCACTAAAAGTAAAAGGACGTATGAGCAGAATTGGTCGGGGAGGGATATCTTTTTCATTAAGTGGAAAATCCATGTCCGTTATCAGTCATTTGACAGATTACATTTCCATGCCTTGCCTTCTGACTGAGTAGTTGTGCTCCCTTGTGTGACTGATGGGTAGTCCTGTCTGTGTTCCAGTTATTACGGCCTCGGGGTTGTAATCCCTGAGGATTCCACTCACTTTAGAGTTATTTCGTAGGATATAAGAAAGTACTGTTTTTTTTTTTTCTTTTTAATGCCTATTTTAGGTTGAGTAAATGGATTTTATTCAGTTTTAGCACACCAAGGCCAATTCTTGACTGGAAAAGAAAAGCTGCAACAGTTTGGCCTGAACTTAATGTTTCATTTGATATTCTAAGGCTCAAAAAGTAAGGCCAGTTCACAATAAAACTGTAAAGCCTCATGGCTTGTGTTTCTAAAGTTAAGGTGGGAAGTCAGAAGCAGGAGTGCTTATGTTTTTACACATGCCTAAGAAGCTGGGGCTGTTCTTCAGGACTCATTATCCAAGGAGTTTACCAGTAGCCAGTACTTCAGGTTCTTACCCCATTGGCCCAGTTAAAATGAACTGTCTTTTTTTTTTGAGTTTATTGGCCGCACCGGGTGTTAGTTGCTGCCTGAGACTTTTCTAGTTGCAGCGAGCAGGGGCTGCTGTCTGAATGTGGTGACTGTGCTGCTTGTTTTGGTGGCCTCCCGTTGCGGAACACAGGCTCTTAAGTGAGGGCCTGGTGGGTCAGACGGTGAAGCATCTGCCTGCAGTGAGGGAGAGCCAGGTTCGATCCCTGGTTTGGGGTGATCCCTTGGAGAAGGAATTGGCAACCTGCTCCAGTACTCTTGCCTGGAAAATTCCATGGATGAGAAGCCTGGTAGGCTGCATTCCATGGGGTCACACAGCCGGACATGACTGAGCGACTTCACTTTCTTCTTCCTTTCTTTTAGTAGTTGTGATGTATGAATTTAGTTGCCCCGAGGCGTGTGGAACCTTCCTGCATTGGGTATTAAACCCGTGTACTCTGCATTGGCAGGCAGATTCTTAACCACTGGATCACCAGGGAAGTTCTGAACTGTCTTTATTTAGGCTTTAATGTTTGCTGGTTTAACATTTTGGCGTACCTGACAGCATTTGGCACCAAATGATGAGGGTGAAAGCAGTAACGAGATGCAGAGTGTGTGCTCTCTTATGAACGGCCAGGATTGCAGCAAAGGTAAAGCACATCCTTCTGTTGATAGTAAGATGACAGCAAACAACACTTGAAAAAGTTTTTAAATGAGCATTTTATTCCTTAGACAAAATATATTATTTTGAGTAATCTAGGTGTTGGATTTCTCTTAAAATGAGAAGTTAATTGATAGACGCATCAGCATTTTGGACTTTCAAAACAAATAACTTTTAGGTTATTTGGGTGAATTTTTTATTGTAACTTTTTAAAACGTGTTCATTGCAAGGGAAAGCTGTAAGAGTGAGGGGAGAACAGTAATAGCCTTTGTGTAGATCATTAAGTTAAATGTCATCTTAACCTGTAGTGGGAGATGCATGATCTGATGCTTTTAAAAGCGGACATTCTAAGTTTAAAGTCAGGATGAAAGTGAAAGTCACTCAGTTGTGTCCGACTCTTTGTGACCCCAGGCCAGAATACTGGAGTGGATAGTCATTCCCTTCATTCCCTTCTCCAGGAGATGTTCCCAACCCATGGATTGAACCCAGGTCTCCCCATTGCAGGCGGATTCTTTACCAGCTGAGCCACCAGGGAAGCCCTTTAAGTCAGAAGGCATTGTCATTTTGTTTGTATTCCTAAAATTGCTTCACAGAGGGTGGTGGTGGTTTAGTTACTAAGTTGTGTCCAACTCTTTTGTGACCCCATGGACCATAGCCTGCTAGGCTCTTCTGTCCATGGGATTTCCCAGACAAGAATACTGAAGGTGGTTGCTATTTCCTTCTCCAGCGGACCTTCCCAACCCAGGGATCCAACGAGGGAGTCCTGCATTGTAGGTGGTCTCCTGCATTGCAGGCAGATGCTTTATTGCCCAGCCACGGGGAAGCCCATTTCACAAGGAAAACCTTCATTCCTGGGAAATTTCCTCAATCTATTTAAAAGAAGAAAGAAAAGATTCATTTTAAACGTTTTAAAGGCTTCTAGTCAAATAACTTTAAATGTGGTTTGATACATAGTTTGCTGTGTGTGTTAAAATGTAGTTGACTTGCTAAAATCTGATGGTAAACTACTCTCTAGAACATTGTGAGGAAATTCCCTGGTGGTCCGGTGGTTAGCACTTTCACTGGGCCAGGGCCTAGTTTCAAGTCCTGGTTGGGAAACAAGTGATGCGGCTCCTCCAAAAGAGAAATAAAATAGAGCAACACTGGGGGCTCTTAGTTATTTGTATTCGTGCAGAGTATTGCTACAGTCTAATCACTTTTGAATTGATGGTCCTCATTACCTCCCCCCAAGATTTATTTTTTTAACCTTTTTTTTTGATTAAGTCAGTTATAAAAAATGTTTTCATTATCTGAGCAAAAGTGTGGTTCCTTTTAAAACGTTTCATTCTTTTGAGCCTGGTTATTGAACCTTAGAAATACAGAATGTAGTTGCTGACACTTTTCAGTATTTCTTGAAAAATAATGCAGTGATAGTCACACTGAGTAACTGTTGGAATCACACTGAGCTTAGGTAAAGTAGATTGTTCAGAATTTTTTTCCCCCTTTGTCATATTCCCCTCCTGAGAGGTTTACCTGATAAAAATGAAAAGGTATATTGAAGTGGTTGTAGGTCAGATCCCTACCACAGACGTAGCTTAAATGGTAGGCCCTCTTACTTTCAGCAGCATTTAACTGTGTGAAATTCTAGCTACATTAAAAGATCTGTTGATGTTGGCTGTCAGAATTTGACTTGCATTAACGTTTAAGCGGTTCTGCTGAGAATAATTTTTATGTGTATCATTTTATTTATTAAATTTGGGAAAGAAACAGGAAGGAATAGCAGTTTGAATAAGTTTATTCTCTCTGAGTTCTTAGAAGGATATCAGCATCCACAGGCCAGTTTTTGGCCCCAGGGTCATTTATTTTGGGTGTCCGCATTTCTGGATCATCTCTCTGCCCTGTCATTATGTCTGTGCTTAATGAATGCTGGCTAGTTTTGTATAACCACGAATGAAATGTAACTCAGATCAACTGTAAACAGAAAGTAATAGTCATACACAGCATTTTGGAGTGAAATATAGCCAGATTTCAGTTACTCATGGTCTGTTTATCCATTACTGCATTGCATTCTGCTCTTACGTTCTTTGGTGGCAAGACCATCTTCATGGTGTCGTTTGTCAACATTTTGTTCTCTTCGCCGTTTTTCTTAAGTGTAAACTCTAATTTAAGCAGGAGACGGAAGGGAAAAGCGCTTCCCCAACCTGGTGGGAAGCATGGACCTGCACAGGAGGCCTGCAGAGGCTTGGGGAGGCTTCCGTGTTTCAGGAAGTGGTTTATGTCAGTCTGAGAGGGAGTATATGCCATTTTTCAGTAGGAATAACTGAGCCAGGAGATGAGCAAAAGGAACGTGAAAATCTTAATTCTTATAGCTTGTGTTGAAACTAAGTGCAGAACCTGAGGCACACACCCATGTTGAGAGTAAGTGTGACAGATACAAGCAGCGGGGACAGCCTCAGCTGGTGCTGCCTCCAGAGCCTGGAATGGAACATACCCTGGTGAGTGATGAACACTAAAATCTTCCTGGGCTTCTACTGGGGATCACTTGTACTCTCCCAAACCTGAATTATAGCAAATGCTTTCAGATCACACACACAGTTATTTTGTTCTTTATGTTTTGCTTTCAAAACTATGCACCAGTGTATTCTGTTTTAAAGGTGTGTAAATAATGGTGGCAAGGAGCAAGACCAGGCCAAATGCCCAAATAGGAGCAAGAATTCTAGTCTCAGAGAACTATATAAACTGAGGTCTTAGACCGCTGAAAAACATTCTGTTCTGTGGGGTATTGAGGCTCTAGTCACGCCATTTATTATGAATTTTAGTAAAACGCACTTAATAGATGATCTTACACTGTTCTGGACCTAAAAAATTGTCGCTGGAGAGAGCAATAAAGTCACTACAAATTGGATCTGTATTTCTTTTAAACAGTATACCCGAATTGAGCTTTGCTTTGGTGGTTTATAAATCATATCTATATTTCTCCTGTCCTTGGGAAATAATTTCTCCAGTGTTTTTCATTCTCTTCAGATTCTCCCAAGCAGTCCAGACAGTGAGCATGCACAGGCCCTGAGTGGAGGAGGTCCACCACCTGTGTGTAGACTCACGTGGGCTGAGAGTTCAGTCCACATCTGACTTGACAGGTGTATGTCCTTGCAGGTATTTCTGTTCTGTATCCTTTATAGACCTCCCTATATGGGATTCCCTTTCCCACCAGGAGGAAATGTAAGTTGATTTGCCGCCAGTGGGTAAGGGCACATTCCGGTCACTTCACTGTCCTCCCCTTGCTCAGATAGCCAGGGCAGTGTGTGCTCTTCCACAGTGATGCAGTGAGGAGGGAAGCACTTGGAGAATGCTCTGAACACTTAGGGAGATGACAGAAAGGCGGGTCAGCAGCAGCAGGGTGTCAGCGACAAGCCAACTGTGGAGCCTTCAGAGTCAGTGAGAGTTCTTGCCCTGCATTTTCATGGATTTTAAACGGGAATATGACCTCTAGGTGCTGACTTTAGGAAAACAAAATTTGATACATAAAATATGTAAGAATAATCATGGCTTATGAACTTATACGTTTGACAGTGTTAGTATTGCCATTGAGTTTATAAATCATTTCATTTGAGTGATTTGTGGTAAGGTATGTGGTTTACTATATATGTCTTGAATTGTAAGAAAGGCTCTTAAGCACTCAATGTTTTTGCCTGTCAGCAGATTTCATAAGGTTGAACTTTAATTCAGCCATTTAAATGTTTGAAAATAACGGTTTCAATTTTGTATCTTCTGTGTGGTATGGAGTCAGTGCTGGCATTTTATGCCGTTCCTGTAACACCATTCCTCCGCAGACCTGCCAGCTCCTGTGGAAAAGATAGCTTGAAGAGAGCACCCTCCTAAAGTTACTGTCTAAACAGATCCAAGTAGTAAACTACACCAACAATGATGGATTGAAGAGAAGGCTTTTCAGGGGGAAACTTGTTACTATAGTCAACTTCTGATAATTTGCCCTGAAAGAAGGTAAAATAGATAACCAACACTGATGACTTGGGACCATAAGTCAGATTTAAAGTTTCAACCCCAGGAAATACCCTGCTCTCCCTCTCCTCTTTGGCTGCCCTTCGTGGTTTTGATTTTTTTGACCTCCATAATTACAGTGCTTATTGGACTTTAGCAAAATAGTAAACGGAAACAGTGATGTTGTTATAAAAGGAACTTAATTAAATAGTGGTGATATAAAAAAATTGAAAGTGATATTCATACTTGCTTGTCTGTAAATCGTGAATATTGACTTCTGAATTAGAGCAGTAACATTCATTCATTTTAGGAGGATTCACTAAACAGGATGATGACTGTTAGGATTAGCCTTGTCTTTGCGCCTGTGCTGTTTGGGCCGGAGGAGAGGAGCAGCACACGGCAGGCCCTGTCAGGTGTTAGCATCTGGATCAGTGTGTGGCCATCAGTTGTTCTGGGGGAGAAACACTCAATGCACAGTGTGTTATAAAACTGAACATTAAGAGGAAAATCTCAAGACAGTAAGATATTTAATCTTAATTTTTTCTACAGCCTTTCTTTCCTTTCAAAATGTGACTTTGTTAATGTGCACAGAAAGTATTCAAGACTTAACTTGAAGGAATTGAAGCAAACATTTCCATTTGAAGAACTGAAAAGTGTTGGTCCTCTCAGACTTCCATCCTTTAGTCCCCTTCCTTCTCTCTCGCTTGTTTCAGCCCTTTATTTTCTGAGCAGGATTAAAGGACCCTCTATGAGGAACTGACTGTGTGAGACATCATCCAGACCCTCCCCATTTCCCTGCAGGGGCTGCGCTGTCTGCCCCAGGTTACAGGGTAAATGAAGTGGTGGAATCGGGTGGCAGACCCTTGTTTCCTGGCTTGTCTTCCTGGACTTTTGCCCTTAGTCCACTTCTCTGTTGGAATTCCCACTCCTGCAGGGTTTCAAGGTTTCCCAGGTGGCTCAGTGGTAAAGAATCTACCTGCCGTTGCAGGAGCCACAGGAGACATGGGTTTGATCCCTGGATTGAGAACATCCCCTGGAGGAGGAAACGGCAACCCACTCCACCATTTTTACCTGGAAACAGTCAGAAGAGTCTGGTGGGCTACAGTCCCGGGGGTCAGAGTCAGGCGTGACTGAGTGACTAACACTTTTCACTTCAACTCCACAGGTCGTTCCACACAAACTTATGTGGAGTCGTTTGCCATAATCCGTAGCTATTAATCTCCAGCTTACTTCATCCCACGTGGCTGGTGAACACTGTGCTATCCATGGTCTAGGTCAGCGAGTCACGGTCGGCCTTGGAACACAGTAGGAGAGGAACAGCTGGAGGCTCTTAGCAGAGAGAGAAGCAGTGGGGAAGGAGGCGAGGAGACCTGATGGAGCCAATATGTGTCTGCTTGGAAGTTCTGTCGTTTAATCGAGTAGTTGCGTCTGACTGCGACCCCTTAGGAAGTTCTGTTAACCTGCAGTTACTGAACAAACCACTAGGTGATGCTAAGAGACTTAGCGTTGGGGAAGAAAGAGTGAAGCTTTTTTTTTTCTGTTTGTTTTTTTTTAACCTGCCTGCTCCTTAAAGTAAGCAACCCTGGGATTGGTTCAGGGGAAGGGTTGATGTAGAACTAAAGGTTCTGTCCAATCAGCACACACCATTGTCCAGATAAATGTTGGAAAGGAATCAGCTAGTAGTCAGTTTTAAATTGGCTGTGAAAAATAAATAAATAAATAAACTGGCTGTGTTCACAGATTCCATAGGGCTAGGATGTTTCCACCTGCAGGTGTTGAGATTATTCTGGGCATGTAGCTCAGTGAGAAACACGAGAGGAGAGGTGTATTCCAGCCTAGAGCAGTTAGTTCCTGACACTTTTTGCACCTGCTTCCCCTTTGAGCGTGGAGTTGGCCTTGTCATAAATGATTTTTTTTAACCTAACAAAATACACATCCAAAGCACTTTTGACCATGTGTAAATGTATTTTTTTTTTTGCTTGCTTGTTCAATAAGTTTATTGTTGTCTTATCTGAAAAGTCTTGATAGAAAATTGTGGTTTGGTTTAACTCTCAGCAGCTTGTTCCTGAGCTCTAAGGAAGCTTGCCTTCTTCTGAGCTACCCGATCTTTCTTCTGGGCAAGTGACATTTTGGGATGGTTCCACCTCTTCTTTTTAACTTCTTTCTTAGGCTGCTTCTTATACACTGGATTCTCTTGTATTGCAGCATGAGCTGTCTTATATATCTCCTCCACCATGTCTGGAGTTACGTTGTTCTTTATGTACTGAGAGAACTGTTTCTTGTAAGCATCTTCATCTTCTTCAGTCAGGTAACGCATGTAATCTGCAACGTTTTGCCCCATGATGTGCTTTCGGTGTACCTCAGCATTGAATTCTTTGCTTTCTGAATCATAACCGGGGAACCGTTCGGTACTGTGAGGGATAGACAGGCCTCCATCGACAGCTCCCTTCAGGGCCCCAAAAACCTTATTCCCAGTAGTAGTTCTGGCAAGTCTTGCATCCAAGTAACAGGTGAAGGCACCGGGTTGACCATCAGTGCTTTCCACATTGTACTCATTGCCAGTCATCTCAACTTGGCCTTCATAAATTTTGTCCATACCAAACCTATTAAGAAGCCTGCGGGCCAGCAGCAGGCCAGAACAATATGCTGCAGGATAATGTGTCAGGCCAACCTTCACACCATATTTTGGGAGTTCGTGAGCATAAGCTGCACAGACTATCATATCTCCTTCTATACGGGCATAAGCAATCTGACAAATGATATCTCTGTTCGTTACATGAACAATCATTCTGTATTTAGGTGCGTTGTACTTATTTTTATCTTGGATTACCAATCGTTTCCGAGCATAGTCAGTTTTGCCCTCTTGCCTTCTTCTGAATTTCACTTGGTATCTCTTGAAGTAGGCCTTGTTCTTGACAACTTTAACAAACCCCATCCTGCGGAACAGAACCCCGACTCCGCAGCTTGCCACAGAGCTGCAGAACCAGCATGGCTCTGGGGGGGGGGGGTGGGGAGCCTGTAAATGTATTTTTGAGGCCAGTAAAACAGTTGTGTGGAAGAGAAGTTTCAGATAAGGCCTTGCATGCATGTCCCTGGTCCTTTGCTTTCTGTTTCCTTCAGTGTCTGTATTGAATGGGAATTGATGCTGTCAAGCCCCTTCCCCTCGTAGCCCACCCCCACCTTGGGACGCTTTGCTTCCAGCATCATCAAGGAAGTTGATATTGCTATTTCGTCCCCCCGCGGCCCCCGTAAACCGTGATGAGTCTGCCCTTCCCCTCCCTCCTGCCATCCCGGGATCTCCTGAGCCCCTGCCGTCCCTGTGTGTGTTTCCTCTTGGTGGAAGGCACCACACTCAGCTGGAGAGATTTCTTCTGGTGCCATTTGCTGTCACGCCTCTTGTCTCCCTCCTCAGCCAGGCTTCCTGCCCCAGTGCCCTCCACTCTCGCTTTCCCCTCCTGAGGCCCTCCAGCCTGCGTCTGCCTCCACTGCTGGGTCCAGCTGCCCTGTCCTCCTTGATCACCGTGGTGGTTTCTCCTCAGCCTGTCACTTGGACGGGGGTGGTCCAGGGGCTCCATTCCCCACCCATTGCTCTCAGGACGTACGGCCCTGAGCTGCGGGGTCCCGTGTGCGTGTGAGTGGAGATGTGCCACTGGCTGGTCTGTGAGGCTCAGTGTACTGTTCAGTGGTGTCGTCCGGGCGCCCTTATTCGAGCCTCTGAAACTCAAACCAAGCCTCTCATCTTGTCATGGTCCCCCAGAGCCAGCAAAGAGCCTGCTTGTCTCCATGCATGCCTCCTCTGGGCGCAAGGCAGCCCGCTCAGCTAGAGACATTTTCAAATTTCTGGTGCCATTTGATGTCGCACGCCCTGGCTACCCTGGTTTCTCCAGTCCTTGGATCGGGTGGCGCGTCCCCTCCCCTACCCCCAACCCCCCAGTGGAGCCCTCACTGTGTCATGCCTCCCCGCCTGGTCTGCAGGCTCTGACACGGCAGGGCCACCGCTCGGTTGTCTCTGGGCCTGCAGGTCCTGGTGCCCAGGCAAGGCTTAATCTGCAGCAGCATGGCGTTTATCAGAGGTCCTTATGTTCGGAAGCTGGTTTTGAGGTTTATGACTGTGCCCCGTATGGAGAGCAGGGGTGGGAGGAGAGGACCTTGGCAAACTTAGTCTTAACTGAACAGATTCCATGGCCTCTCTTTTGAGTTGGTCACGTTTCACTTTTTGATAAATGGGAAAATTATTTTCTGTGCTTCCTCAATTAGAGGACAGAGGGCATTTTATCCTCAGAGGAGAGAGGGAGGAAGTGGGTGTGTTTGACATTAGAACCTTGCGAATTAATTTCTTCATTTAATAAGTGTGGGACCTGCCAGTGCAGCTGTGTGTTTGGGAAAGAAAGGCTTCTTTTGTTCTGAGTGTTGCCTTGGGGTCGGTGCCGATATCAAATTCGTGCTCCCTTGTTACATGTTCACGAGTCATTGGAGGCAGTGTCATGTGGCTGCAGGTTATGAATTTTGGGTACTGACTGCGCCTCCTGGCTCCTTTGAGGTCACAGGCACGCAAGTTAACCTGCAGCCCCGGTTTCCTTTTGGTGAAAGGGTATGGTAGCGCTACCCTGGGATCTCTGAGGATTAAGCACAGTGAGTTAACACCGTGAGCTGGAATGCACTTGCCGAGAAAAATTGTGGCTGTCACTGTAAAGGATTTGTAAGGGGACACAGGGGACCTTGTTGTAAAGCATTTCTATTGAAAGCATAAAACATTCTTTTATTGCTATTTTAAGACTGGGGAAAAGTGATATCAAAGATGAATCTGAGGATAACAAAGCTTGCTCCAAGTCTATTCCCTAATACTGTTAATACTGTTTTTTAAGCCTTTTCTGTTTCTCATTAAAACAGTTCTTGTGCTTCCTAGTTGATAAATGTCAGTGTTCAGGGAGGGGGGGCCAAATACCTTTGAAAATTCTAATCATTCAGTAATCACATGATAACGAGCTGAACGAAGCTTTGATGGAGCCTGCCTTCCCTGTGGGTGTGGCTGTGCTCTGGAGTAGGCAGTCAGCTCCCAGAGCAGGAGAATTGCTCCTGAGACGCCGTTAACAGCTTCACTGTGCTCCCATCTTTCAGAGTTACTGGAGAATGTCACCCTGATTCATAAACCGGTGTCATTGCAACCCCGCGGGCTGATCAACAAAGGAAACTGGTGCTACATCAATGCTGTATCCTTCTCAGATGCTGTCCCCAAGGCTGGCTTTCTGCAGCATCCTCTTCCCGGGGCACGTTTGACTTAGTTCAGCTTCTGTGGGGCGTCCACCCCACATTTTGAATCCAAAACTTTGGTTCCTTACCACCCCCCACAAAAGATGATGACTGTCAAAATCAAGCAAGTTTAGTTCTCTAAAATGGTCCTGAAAAAAAAAAGGGTGGGGGTTCCTGAATAGTAGGGTAGAGTGACCACTTACACTGGAAATGTTGTGCTAATTGACTTAATCTTGGTTAAGTCAAGATCTTGTTTATAAATTCCTTGGATATCACAAGGCAGTTATCTCAGGGATTATTTGGTTTGGTTCCTTTTGTGTTTACATATTTCAGTTGTTCAGTGTTCTTGGTTTATTTAGTTTTTTATACTCTTTCCACACTCTGGAGCATCAATTTCATTTCCTTTACGCTTCCTTACTGCTGTTATGTAGACACTGCAAGCCTTGGTGGCTTGCCCACCGATGTATCACCTGATGAAGTTCATTCCTCTGTATTCAAAAGTGCAAAGGCCTTGTACATCCACACCCATGATAGACAGCTTGTAAGTAAGCTGCTGAGAGCAAGTCAAGGAGTGGGCTTCCCCCTCTGATAATTAGATTCAGATAGCAAAGTTTTTGATTTCCTATAAATCAATCCTGTTAGTTCTTTTTTTTTTTTTAATTTACTGTTCATGATTTTGTATGGAAGTTAACCAGAAATGTAATTGTAACATTGTTTTATCTGTGTTCTTTAGTGTCAGTTGAATAAATTTTAATGTTTAGTAATTTGTATCACTCAAAGATTTAAGAATTCACTAGCCTTTATAGCATTGGTTACCTAAAGTTTGCTATCTTCATACAAGCTAATACTCTATTTAGCCATCAGGTCTCTTTAGTGATAGTATATCTTTTTTGAAAAATGTGCTGACTAAATTCATTCATGTCTTCTATTTTTGCTTTATATATCTAAACTGTCATTATTTACGCAGTATAAATTATGATATTGATGTTGATGTTGGAAAAAAGTGTACTAAACATTTTTCCCCCTGTTTAGTGTTCGGCTAATGAATGAGTTTACTAATATGCCAGTACCTCCAAAACCCAGACAAGGTAAGTGGAAACAAGGGTTTCTTATACCATTACATATGGGGAGCTATGAAGTCAGATGACTGAGACTGAGAAATTCAGTCTTGCTGGGGAAAAAAAGTCTTTTTACATGCAGCTTGCTATACCTAAGCCCTTCTTAAGTTTGGGCGGCAGTGGGGGGAATTTTGGTGATCATGCTTTTTGTCATTTCAAGACTTCGTTGGGTTGTGAAAATCTGTGTCCTGTTTCTGTTGCAGCTCTTGGGGATAAAATCGTGAGGGATATCCGCCCTGGAGCTGCCTTCGAACCCACGTATATTTATAGACTCCTGACAGTGATCAAGTCGAGCCTGTCTGAGAAGGTGGGAACTAACGTTCCATAGCAGGCATGAAGCTCGTGCCATACCCGTTGTGTGTTCGCTGCTTGCCCTCTGCTTTCAAGTGTGCGATGAAGCGGGGGTTCAGTGGATCTGGGCTTGCTCTGGAGGCAGTTGCTAGGATGGGTTAGAGTATGGAATGACAGTCATGGGGGTCAGACAACTCGTGTATCATTTACTGTGACCACTACTGCTGTGTGTTTGTTCCATAGATTAACTTACTTCCCCCTGTGAAGATAGATAGTGTGATAATTGTTTGCTTGTTACATTTGAGGAAAGTGAAGTCACTGTCCAGGGTCCCAGTTAGGAAGTGGTGGAGCCTGGCAGCCAAGCCAGCTCCTTGCCCTCTCAGGGACTGCCTTGCCACTGCGGGGCCGGGGGCCCTGCGCCACGCTGGCATTCGGGAGGGCTGCCGTCTTCCTCATGCTCCTGCTGCAGCAGCTCCTGGGCCTGTGACTTTCTGATGACCGATGTTCTTAATCATACACTGTACTGCTGAAGGTGTGGGGCTCAAGGCCGTGGAGGTCTTGTCCAGGGCCCTGACACATGGCCTTGAAAGGAAATCAGGGCACCCACAGCACAGTGAACTGGAGCATTTCCTTCCTCCCTGATAGAGTTTGTGATGAGTCAAGATGAGCAATGAAATGATGGTCACGGAAATGCTTTAGGAAACAGTGAAGGATATTCTGTTAAAACTAAGTGAAGTAACACTGTTTGAAACCCCGTGGTTTGAAAGAAGAGTGGATACTCTGGGCAGTCCAGCAGGATACCACCAGGGCCTCTTCCTGTGCTCGAAGCAGAGCCTTGAGCATTAAGTTCAGAATTTAGGGATGTTTCTGTGTTGGAAATGCACACATGGAGTCAGTGTGCCCTCTCCTCTCAAGGAGCTCATCCTCCAATAAGGGAGTTAGATCGATAATTTAAGAAAACAGGCAAGACAAGCTCTAAGGTAGATGCGTGTCCAGATGCTTTAGAAGCCATAGGATGCCCCCAGCTCGGGGTGGGGGGCAGAGGTAAAGCCGGGGGCTTCCTGTCGCTGAGCAGCGCTGCGATCCTGCAGCTGTTACATCACTGTTGGCTTGTTGGGGTCCCTGTGACCCCCCCCTCAGGGTTGATGCTTAGCTGGAAGATCTCACAGGACTCTGGAGCTGGTCCTTCAGTGGGTTCAGCATAGCCTGAGGACTCGGGCAGTGTCTGCAGGAACCCTTGAGACTCCCGTTCGGTGCAGCCACACAGTCCTCACTTAGGTCCTCCCATGCCACACTGGGACAGCGTGTGGGATGTGGTCCACCCAGGACGCCCCTTGGAGTCTCAGTGCTCAGGGGTTGTGTTAGGGGCCAGTCACATAGGCACCGGCTGCCTCGCACAGACTGAAATTCCAGACCCCCAGAAGGAAAGCTAGCACTCAGCTGAAACCACACTGAGCGATTTGGGCACGCTCCCTTCCTAGTTCCTGGAATGGTGGGAGCCCTCCCGAAACCCAAGTTCCCAGATGCCAGCTGAGGCCCAGCCCAGAGAGCAGCCCTTTCCCAGCACTGTTTGCTCTTCTCTGTGTCTTGGGCTGTGCCAGCCTTCGCCGTTTCCCACAGACACATACCAGAAGCCCCCATCCACAGCTTCAGTTACACGAGAGTAAGCAGATCTGCTCAGAGACCGCAAGCAGAAGAGCTTGCAGATCCTTGAAACACGCACATGGTTATGCTCCAAAGAGTGAAGTGTGAAGCGATCATGATAAATTCCATAATCAGACGAAACCATGTGAGATGACGTCTCTGTATGACGGTCTTGTGTGATTCATATACCACTGATTATACTGATGTGTGAAACAGGCAGCTGAGTCTTTAAATGAGTAGTTTTTCACATACAACATCTTTTCTACCTTGGTTGCCCATTGTCAAAAATGGAAGGAGACATACAGGGGCTACTAATTTCACAGCTTACAGCGTGCATGGTGACCCCTGGGATTGTGCAGTGGGGTGGCCTAGACATTGAGTTCATGTTTTTATCTCATTTTAATAAAAAAGCAACTTTTAAAATAACTTATCATGAAGGTAGTATCTATTTATTATAGGGAATTTCAGAAGTACAGAAAAGCAAAAATGAAAAAAGCAAACAAAACACCCTTTTTATTGCTTAGAGATAAATGTTTAATCTCCCTCCCTCTCCTCTTCTTCACCATCTTAATTGTCAAGAAAAAATCCATATGGTTTTGGGGGAACTCTTTATGTTAAATCTTATTGAACATTCAGGAGAAGGCTAGTTTGTATATGCAGATAATATACTCTGTGCAGGCCTTGGAGAGTAATCTGTTAAAATTAACACTATCCTATTTGACCTTCTCAGGGTCGACAAGAAGATGCCGAAGAGTACTTAGGCTTCATTCTGAATGGACTCCATGAGGAAATGCTGAACCTAAAGAAACTTCTCTCACCAAATAATGAAAGTAGGTTTCAGTGTGTTTACTACAGAAGTGTATAGAACATTTTTTAAAAAATCTTTCTTAAACAGATGCTATATATAATCTTTATATAATAAGTTGCCTTCCCCATAACAGTCATTCACCCTTCAAGAGTTACTTGTTTACTCATTAAGATAACTAATTACTTTGACATTACTTATTATGTACCACTGAGAATGTTATATTTTGTATATTAAAGAATTTGTCCAGAGCCTTTGCTTTTTCCCTTACAACTTGTAATTAAGAAAATGATTAAACATAAAGAAAAGCTGAAAGAATAGTTTGGCAATTACCTGTATGACTGATGGAGTCTACAGTTGTTACCACACTCTCCTTACTAATCCGTTTCTATCCCTGTTGCCCCACCAGAGGAGTTTTTCCCCTGAAAGTGATTCAAAATCAAGTTACAGATGGTGGTTTAGTTCACTTCTGCTAAAGCATGTGTCCCCTGAGGTAGGGGTGACTTTCTTGGTACCCTGAGTCTCCTCACAAGTGGAGGAGGCTGACTGCGACACAGCAGCAGAGTGTGCTCCTCCTTCCCACCCGTGTGCCCCAGGTGTCCCCTGGTGTCATCCACCCCTGGTCAGCCAGCAGGGACACGGGGCATCGTACCATTGCGTTTGTCCCCAGTGTACCACCCTGAGTTCACTCTGACGCTGCAGTTGACAGATCTGTGTAGGTGGCTCACGTAGAACCGTCTTTTATTTTTGTTCTTTGTGTAAATGTGTATAGTAGCCTAAGCAGATGGTCTGCTTTTCAGAACTAACTATTTCCAATGGACCCAAAAGCCACTCAGTGAATGAAGATGAGCAGGAAGAACCAGGAGAAGGAAGTGAGGACGAATGGGAGCAAGTGGGTCCCCGAAACAAGACCTCAGTCACTCGCCAGGCGGACTTTGTTCAGACCCCCATCACTGGCATTTTTGGTGGACACATCAGGTTTTACGCTTTTCTTTTTCAAAAATACTTGTTTATTTGACTGAGCTGGGTCTTATTTGTGGCATGTAGAACTTCCATCTTTAGTAGCAGCATGTGGGATCTAGTCCCTGACCAAGGACCAAACCCAGGCTCCCCGCATTGGGAGTGTGGAGTTTTAGCCGCTGGACTGCTCTGGAAATCCTGGTTTTATGCTTTTTCTGGAATAATTTAGCATTTGCATTTTTTAGGGTTTTGCCATTTTGCTGGAGGCGGTGGTGTAAGATTTGTCCTGAGAAATTTTGGACGGGATGCGCTGCCTCTGCACCGTGTGCCTGCTCTGTTCTTGGGCCTCCTGGCACCTTGCTGGCCCCACAGGACCCATGGTGGCACTCCTGTGGGAGACACCACCCCACCGGTCCGCCGGTGGCTCCTGGCCCCCAGCCCCCTCAACTCTGAACACACTGACATTCCCTCCGTCAGCTGCTCACAGCCTGGAAGGAAGAGAAAGACAAGTTAATGGAAATACATGTTTTGTTAAGACATTCGTGTATCTGATTGGAGGGGTTTTAGGCCCTGGAGCCAGCTGAGCTAGGAAGTTGAGGGAGAAGCTTTTCACATTCAGGAAGACGTGTGGCACCTCCTTGCCCCAGCGCCCTCAGGCCAGCTGCCCTTTGCTCATTCACGAAGTCCTAGAAGGAAAGTTTTTGCTTATTTAGTTACATTGGAGCTGTTCAGTACCACGTGATGTGGAGTTCAGTAGAACTTGCGCTGACTACAAGGACCTCCTTGCTCCTCCAGAGTCCTCAGGGACCTCATTACAGTTCAGTCTTCTGATCGCCTTCAGGAGTGGTTTTTTTTTTTTTTTTTTTTTAAAGTGAGGCTCTTAGCTCTCTGTTGTCCTAAATCAAGAAGTAATGCCCTTTTCAAGGCATTGGAAGTTCGGTCCCTCTGCTAAAACAGCTTAGGTCGAGTGCCTTTTAGCAGGCTGATGAGAACCTCATCAACTGATGATCAGGGCTCCCGGGCTGGTCCTTCGACCTTGAACGTGTGGTTCTTGTGCCCTCACTGTGGACTGGACTCTGCAGGCCCCATCCTGTTTTGGAGTCTGTTGTGTCAGTCTCCAACTGAAAGGTTTTCTCCTAAAATCCACCCCCTTCTGGGAGCTTTTCAGTTTCCCAAGGAGACCAGCACCTTTCTCCACCTTTCGCACCCTCCTGACAGAGTCCAGGCCCGTTATGCTTTGGGATCAAGGGAATAGCCGCTGCTCTCTGGGCCGCCTCCTCACGGGGGCCTGGAGGTGCTGCCGTGCTGTGTGTCGGGGAAGTGGCAGGAGAGAAGAAAACCGTGGAGGCTGCTGACCTGCCCTCCGCAGCAGTTCCTCGAGAAGTCTGACCACTGTCCACCCCTTTATTTCTGTGTAAACTGGGGAACTTGTGCTGCAGAGTCAGAGTTCCGTGTTGAGCTCCTTGCTGAGGCTCGGTGAGACATGGACGCAGCACACACTTTTACTCAGAAAAACTTAGACAAAGGAAAATGAAATGGAAAACCAGCTAAGGAAGCAAGGCTGAGCTGAGGCCGCCTCCCTGTCACACACACCCTGCTCTCCTTCCTTTATGGAGTCGTTTTCAGGGGTGAATGCTACCCAAGACATTCTGTTTATACCTTGGAGTTCACTCTTATTAAAACAGCCTGCGGGGACTCGCCTGCTGGTGCAGTGGATAAGAAGCTGCCTGCCAATGCAGGGGACACCAGTTCAGTCCCTAATCTGGGAGGATTCCACATGTCACAGAGCAACTAAGCCCGAGCGCCATGCCTCTGAGCCTGTGCTCTAGAGCCTGTGCTCAGCAACGAAGAGTAGCCCCTGCTTGCTACAACTAGAGAAAGCCCGCGCAGAGCAACAAAGACCCAGCACAGCCAGAAATAAAATAATAAAAATTTTAAAATCAGTCAATCAATAAAACAGCCTGCGAGACTTTGAGAGGATACAAAGAGAGCCAGCGCTTTGACTGTGGCAAGATCATTACCTTTGCTAACTGGTGCATTAAATAAAGTAGAGAAGGCCTTTGGAAGCCTTCCAGATTTCCACCTGGTGGATTGAGTTGCTAGAAATTCTTTCGAGGTAGTATTGAGCAGAGGTATATTAAAATTCAGCATAGTTTTGGCATTTCTGTCCTCTCCTGTCAGGTGACAGAGATGCTGGGAAATCTTGCTTGTGGCACCATATCTCGTTTGTTTTTCCTGTCCTGTTGCACAGCCTCCAGGGGAGCGGGAAGGCGGGCTCTTAGGTGTGCTGTGCTTTCACCCCAGGTCCGTGGTTTACCAGCAGAGTTCAAAAGAGTCTGCCACCCTGCAGCCATTCTTCACCCTGCAGCTGGACATCCAGTCTGACAAGATACGCACCGTGCAGGATGCGCTGGAGAGCCTGGTGGCCAGAGAGTCTGTCCAGGGTTACACCACCAAAACCAAACAAGAGGTATGTTCGCTGTCTGTCTGGGACGTTTGTCCTGGGGCCCTCTGTGGGGCGACAGGGGGAGCACGGGTCTGGAATGAGGAAAAGTGGGTTTCACCTCTGCTCCTCAGATCAGTTGTTGAGCATGTTTTGGACTGAAAGCTTCTACGTTTGTGAATGAAATGGCTGAAACATCATGGTCTCTGGTTCTGACTGTGGAACTGTAGTCATGTTTTTATTCATTCACCATTCGTGTAGTGTGTGAGACACTCAACTCTAGGTGCTCCATGGGAATGTAGAGACAGCAGGGCCATTTCCACCCTTGGGATCTCCGTCCAAATGGAAGTACAGGCGAGAAGGCGTCTGGAAACCAAAAAAAGCTGGGTGGTGGTGGCCACTAGGCTTGCTTCCCTAAAGCCTGACCCCCTTCACACACCGTCATCCAGACAGGTGGGCACTTCTCCGAAAGTTTGCTGGGTGTTTTTTCTGTGCTGCTATCTTTTGGACTGTGACTTGAACAAGTATTTTCTACTAAAAGTATTCTCCATAGAAACACAGGGAGCATCAACACGTTTGAAGGTACAGAACAGTACATAAAGAGGTTAAATTTGCTTCTGAAGATCATTTTAATAAGAAACAGCATTCAGTAGACACTTGAAAGTGCTTAAGGGCATTTCACATGGGTAAAACTGGAACTGTTATAAAACCAGTGGTTAGACCAAACGGCTTTAAGGTCATTTAAAGTGTCTAATGCAAGAAACACACTGGCCTCAGCTTTCTCCGTATTGTGAGAATTACTAAAAAATGAGTCAATATGTATGTAATTGAAGGTATTACTAAGTTAGCCTTTGGATTTTTATGCCAGTTTAATGCCCTAGGACAGAAGTTCTTAACTTGGCCTAGGGCCCCAAGCTGCGTCTGTAGGGTTGTCAGCATGTACTGAGGGAGGTCAGTGGCGCTCAGAAAGAGCCTCAGGAAGATGTGAGACGCGCCGCCCCGGAACGCTGAGTCCTGGCCTAGGCAGTGGCCCCGCATCTGCCTCTCGAAGTGCCACGGTGTGTCCGCTGTGCTCTGTCTCAGGTGGAGATCAGCCGGAGAGTGACTCTGGAAAAGCTCCCTCCTGTGCTCGTGCTGCACCTCAAACGGTTTGTCTACGAGAAGACCGGTGGCTGTCAGAAGCTCATCAAAAATATCGAATATCCTGTGGACTTGGAAATTAGTAAAGGTAACAGCTGTGTAAGGCAGAAGCGTTCACGGTGACACTCTGGTGATGCTGGAAACCAGCCAGCTTCTTGAAGCTTAAGCTTTTCCGTCCCCTGTCAGGATTCAGAAGGGCTCGCTCCTGATTTTTTTTGTTTTACGTATCTTGACTCCTTAATAGAGTTCTAGGTTAAAAGTCTCATGAAAATGGGTTTTTAAAGACAAAGTAAAAAAATGAATAAACCATATGAACATATTACTAGGTGAGAAAAATACCAAAATATATAAGAACTTTATGGATCAGTGGTAATAAATATTTTTACTTACACCGAATATTAGCAACTGTGGGAGCAGCCTGCTTAATTGGGCTTTCTAGAGGATGGGGAGCATTGTCCTCTGGCACCAGTGGCTCTGCTCAGAGCTGCGGCCCAGCCCCAGGTCTCCGCCAGGTCACTGGGGCTCCAGCTTGGGCACTTCGTGGTCCAAGCACCCCGTTGTCCTGCTGAGAGTGAGCTTGAAGGAAAACTTCCCTGGAAAGCTTCAAAATTTATGAGAGATGTTATGTGTGAAACTGCAGTTCCCTCAGGAGCATAACAAGGTAGAGGTGATGCTCAGAGTGTCCAGGTGCCTAGAGACAGAGGACATGGGTGCGGTCCGTGGGCTCCTGGAGGACCGGGCCTGCTGTCCTCCTTCCCTGCCTGCCCCGCCCCGGCCCGGCGACCTGCTGGGCAGCGGGCCTGGGGCCACCTGCTGCCCACGGGCCTCGTGCTTCCTCTCCCTCCAGTGGGCTCTGCTTTCAGTCCTGTTCTCGGGAGTGGCCGCCTTCTGCCTGTAGGTGTGCTTCCAGTGCCAGTTCACGGTCTGCTTGAGGACCAGAGAAGGGAAGAAATGCCAGCCGAAAGTCGTCTTACTGTGTGTTGGAGTTTTGTGATCTGGTGCACGTGGACAATGTTTCCCATCTTAGGCTTTCCAGGGCTGCTTTGTTTTTATCTTGCTTCTCTACTTTTTAGAACCCCTGCTTGTAAGGAGTTTCTAGCATGAGCTTGAGGCTCACTGCCCATGCCCTGACGGGTGGGTTCTGGTGACGTGGTTACTGCCTCTCTGCTCAGTTGTCCTCAGACAAAGGGCTGGAGTGCTGGCGGGTCTCCCTGGTCCACGGGGTGGTGACTTGTATGCAGGCCGCCGTCTGCCCCTTTTTCTGAGACCCTGATATGTCAGCCCTTTTATAGACTGAAATTGTTGATATTTTGTTTTTCAGAACTGCTCTCTCCAGGGGTTAAAAGTAAGAACTTTAAATGCCACAGAACCTATAGGCTGTTTGCAGGTAAGTAAACTTTGTACGACATGATATTTCCCTATTAAAGTGATGATTAAAAGGTTTTACACTCAGGCACAATTTTATATTGTTATAATTACCATTTAACGTAGAGAAAAATTGTTGATATCCCTCTGGACTTTATTAGTCTGGAAATCATTTGAAAATGTGTGTTTTACCTAAAATTTGGTGTATTTACAATTTGACAGAATGTCCTCCTGGCTCGCTCTAAAGCTCAATCCAGTGTAGGACCTCATTTCACGTGGTGTTTCTGTCTTGGAGCCAGAGGAGTGAGGTGGTCAGGCTGGGAACCCTCCCTACTGGGGATGAGGTGCCCATGGCCAATTGTGTTTGCTTTCTTGGCCATCTCTATTAGAATTTTCTAGCTTCTCTCCCACCCTCCTTTTGTGTTGCCTTCTGTGAGCCTGTTTGTAATGACTGCTGTTTACCGGCCCTCACCAGTTCGTTGACCTTTCCACCAGATACTTCTTATGTAGAACCCCATTTAGTTAACAGTTTCCCGAGAGGAACGCAGCGCTGTCCCCCTTTTGTAGAAGAACACACTGAAGCTGTGGAGGAGCACTCACCGCTCCATGCCCTTTCGTGGCAGAGTAGAGCTTGGCACTCCTGCCCTGGGTCCGCCCCCAGTGCTCGGAATGTGGGTGTGGGCCCTGGTCAGTGGTGGTTCAGGGGCCCTGTGAGAACATGTTGGGCCCGGTCAGCCTTTTCTTCCCAGTGGGTCCTGCTCCCTTTGACTTGTTCTTCTCCCCAGGGTGGCTCATCACAGCCTGGCCCCAGCCTGCTGGGAGCTGGTGGGCACTGCATTCCCCCGGCCTGCTATAGGCTAGGCGCTTGGAGGCCTCTCTGCGGCCTGCCTGTGAGACCAGAGGCCCCCAGGGTGCAGCCTGGCCCCTGAGGTTTGTGAGGTCCCAGGGCATGAACATGTTTCCCTGAGTCCCCGGCAGTTCTCCCTTGGGGTCCTTGCAGAGGGGGTGATGTCACAGGCAGGATTAGGAGGTCTCATCTCTTGGTCAAGGGGACCATGGTGAGAGCATGGACTCCACCTGCCTGCACCCCTGAGTCCCCATCATGAGCCTTCTGACCTCAGAAATAAGGTCACTGGATGGGTTGCAATTCTCTGTACAATGTGAGTAAAGAGGTACTTATTTAAAAATGGTTTTGACTGTGGGACAAAGAAAACGAGTTAGTACAGTGCATAAGCTTTTGAAAATCTCTGGTTCTCAGCTCTGCTTCTGTGACAGCTTGCTGGGTATCCATGACACGTCACCACGTTAGCTATGGGGTTATTGTTTAAGAAGCCCGAATACAGGTAGAGGCTTCTCTTCTGAATATTTAGAATGAAGTGTCTCAAAGGAAATGCAAATCAGTTAAATCCACAGGTCCTTTCAGTCCCAGTGTCCTGGTCACTAAAAAAAAAATGCCCAAAACTCTTTCCCAAGTCAGGTAGGCCTCAGAGGTAAAGTGCGGCAGCCTCTCCACTGGGGACCTGCGGGACAAGATGAAGCTGCCTCCTGGTGTTGGTCCCTTGGCTGGTTTCCCACCCGATGGCCCTACAGTCTTGCTCTCCTCATGTGACCAGTCACGTTTGTCACTGGTGGGCCAGTGCCCAGTGCCCTCTGAGCCCCAGCAGAGCCCAGGTCCCTGGCTCAGGGTGGGTTCGGGTTCCCTTACAAGGGGAGAGTGCACTGACGTTCAGGTGTATTTACTGCTGAATTCCATGCCAGACCGTGCCTCTCTGCCTGAGAGACTGTCCTTCCCGCCACTCACGGTAGCACACAGCTCCCCCTGGCCACACTGCCGTCCCCTTCCCCAAATGTCACCGGAGGCTGCTTCCTTCATGCAGGCTTGGTCTGCTGCCGGGCAGGCCATTCCTGGGCCCTCCTCTTCATGGAAAGGGGCAGTGCCTTTCCGAAGAAAAACAGAGCAGTGGCCAGCATGCCGTGTCTGCTGGGTGGTTCCACAGGTGCCCACTCAGCCCAGCTACCTGCCCAGGCAACCCTCCTGGGGCACTGCTGTCCTTGTCATGGGTGACAGTCCTCAGCAAACCTCAGATTCTTGGTTTTTTCATGTAGTGTAAGCCTATTTCTAAACCACCAAACAAACAGTCCTAATCTGTCCTATGAAAAAATTCATCTTGTTGTAATGTGCTTGGCATTCCTCCTAGTGGGTTAGGCTTTTCCACGTTTCCATGCTGTCCAGGATTCAGACACTCTGCTGAGAACAGTCTGGACATGGGGTTGGCTGGATCAGGGCCTAGGGTTTGGGTCTCAGTGTGCGGTCCCCCAGGGCGCCTGGCTGACGGCTCTGCAGGCAGTGTCTCCTGTGCATCCTGCTTCCCAGGGGGCTGGCTTCAGCCCCAAGTCCCCACAGGGCTCACAGGATGGGACGGCCCCATCATAAATTGGCATTTCTTCTGCGGTGTGGGAGGTCTTGAACGTGTTATTACAGTTTAGGTGTGTGACTCTGTGTTGTCACTTGTTGAGAGTTGTGAGTTTAGACAGCCTCGCTGTGTGTGTCGTGTTTCTCTGTCCCACCTGGCTTGGTGTTGGGTTTCGCAAGACTGGGGGGTGCCGTAGGCACTGGTGTGTGAAGCCGCTCTCACGGCGCCCGGCCCTCTTTTGCAGTGGTCTACCACCACGGCAGCAGCGCCACGGGCGGCCACTACACCACGGACGTCTTCCAGATCGGGCTCAACGGCTGGCTGCGCATCGACGACCAGACGGTCAAGGTGGTCAGCCAGCAGCAGGTGGTGAGGCCCGCCGCCGAGCGCACAGCCTACCTCCTGTACTACCGCCGCGTGGACCTGCTGTAGCTGCGCCTGCGCCGCGCGCAGACTCGGCACGCACCGCCTCCCCTCTTCTCTTTAGTGGCTCTTTAGAGAGAAGCTCTTTCTCCCTGTCGCAAAAATGGGCTAGAATGAAAGGAGACGCCTTGGGGTTTGTGCACAACATAGCTTCTGTTGACTTCTGACTTCCAAATCAAAATCATCTGGTGAAACAGACTGTCGCTTGATTCAAGAAAATACATGAGAAACACATTTCTGAAATAATGCTGATTCCTGAGTAAGAAGGGGAACTTGCGTTTGATTCCCGGTCTAATTGCATAGTAGAGTAAGTCCTGCACCAGCAACAACACTTGTAAATTTGTGAAAATGAATTTTATCTTTCCTTAAAAAGGATAAATTTTTTAATCCATCACACTTTTGCCCCTCACCCTTTAGTTTTTGATAAATGATAAAAACGAGCCAGTTACCAGAGAAGAAATAGTTCTTCAAAAGATAAACACAAAAAAAGTTGCTGGTTCCTAACAGGAAAAATACATTTTAATAATTGTGCGATGAGAAGCTGCTTACGTACACATTGCAGATCAAATATCTGGAGTTACGATGCCAGTCACATAGAAGGGTGATTGTAACTTTATTGCCATTAAAAGATTTCAAAACGCATTCATGCTTCTGTGTACACATAATGAAAAAGGAGCAAAATAGCGAAGATTGGTATTTCCCTCCGTCTGCTGTCTAATTCTGCTGTCTGCTCTTCTACAATGCCGCGTCTCTAATTGTACACAGTTAGTGATAGCTAGGAGTATACAGTTGTCGCCCATCAATAAAAATCACAAAGTTGGTTTAAAGCTGCATGTGTGGTGTTTCTTTGACAGCGAGTGCCTTTTCCAGTAACTGGAGTTCAAGCAGGCAGGACTGCACTGCCGGAATTAGAGTAAGCCCTTGGTGCAGCCTGCCGTGTTTGTGAACGCCAACCCAGCCCTCAGATGGTCGTTGTTCACTGTTCCCAGAGTTGCTAATGCTAGTGATTTGGATAGGTGGATTTTTTTAAGATCTTCAAATAGCAGAAATGGGGGGCTGGTGAGTGCTCTCCCCATTGTGTTGTCCCCTGCGTTGCTCATTTCACAGAGGTGGGGGGTGTGGGTCTTGCCCAAGCATCCCCGTCGTTGCCCACCACCAAGCCTCCTGACTGCGCCATGGACACCACCTCTGGACGTGGAAAGAAAGCCTTTCGAGATGGAAGAGATGGAGAGACGTCATGCATGTCAGGCATTCCCTGGCCCATGGCACCCTGGTTCTGGAAGGCCCTCCACAGGCCCCTCACAGCAGTGAGCTGGGGTCCCCAGAGAAGCGGATTTACGTGGTCCAAGCTCTTGCTTTTAGCACCCGCTGCTCATAGCCATGTGTCACTGTGAGCTTACTTTTGAACTACAGTGCTGTTAGAGCACAGGGAGCCGTACCCAGTATTGTGTACAGGACAAGTGTGTGTACATGTACGTAACTGAGTCACCATGCTGTACACCGGAAATGCAACATCGTAAATCAGCTGTATTTCAATAAAATATGTGCACATTAAAAAATTGTAGCACTAACATTGTCCTCTGGGCCTGCTTGCTATGTCGTTACTCTGCTCTGATTTGCTTAGCTTCTTAATGAGTCATAATCAGCTTCTCATCAAAATTATGTACGATTGTTGTGGAACATGTGGAGTCCAGAGTAAGTTTGGGGAAAGCAGCCTGCACAGCAGTACCCCCACCACATGGTAGGAGCCTCTTCCAGAGCCTGGCACTGTTGGTTCTACACTGTGATCTGCGAACAGGGGCAGGGCGTCCTCTGTGAGCGGCTTGCCTGTCTGAGGTTTAGCCTCTATAACTGGCGTTGGTTACAGTGTCCCCGTGAGTCAGCAAGCGTCCTGTCCAGAACAAGGCCTCCCAGTCGGGAGGCGCCATTCCCAGGAATCTGAAACAGGCCAGGACAGAACGCTGCTGTTGTTAGCATACTGCCTGCTTCCAGATCTTAGCACCCACCCTGTGTATTTCAGTATTTTCCCTCGGATGTCATTCAGGGATCTCTTCATGGTTTTCAAATTGCTAAGTCACCTATTTTGTCAAGCCCAAAGTATGTTGGAAATGACTGAAATATCAAGAAGCTTCCTTCAAAAGATCTTGTCTCTCTCAGAAGTGGTTGGAGATTAATTCAGTCCAGCAGCCCCTTGGGCGTCTCGGCCACCCTGTCCCCTGTGGAGGTGCTGCATTCAGTCTTGAGCGCTGCTGTCCCTTCTGGCACGTCAGACTCATAGATTCTGTGTCGTGTCTGGCAGGCAGCAGAGGGCTCCTCTGTTACCCTGTATACGAGTGTGTTGTCTGAAAGACCACCCATGGCCCCTACTCACTGACAGCTCTGGTCGTGTTTATGACACAGACACAGCTTTCCAGTTTTCTTGTGCTTATGCAGGATCAGCATGCCCGGCTGCAGACGAGCAAAGCTCAGGAAGGGGCCGACTGTATAGTGAGGAGATGCCAGCCTGGAATTCACAACTCTCTGCCTTTGGTCCCTGGAGGGACTGATTGGCCCTTGGGAAGATGAGATCATTCTAGCAAGTCCAATGCTTTCTAGGGTCCCACATGAACTGTGGGCCTCTCCATGTCCTTGAGATTTTGGACTAATGTTCAGTATGATGTGCTGCAGATTTTAGTATTTTTTAGAAGTCTGATAGACTTGTTTCCTTGGGTTTAAGGTCATTTACACTCGGACCGTGAACCTTGTTGTTCGGGTGGAAAATTGAGTGATTTGACGTGTCTTTGTCACTGGCTTTTAAAGCACTGTGTATGCTAGGCTGACGTTAGAAGCATTTCACTGGGGGTTTTTTCCTTACTGTGTGAAATAGGTGAACAAGACCCGGAAGTCTTCCAGGAAGAGTAAAACCGGGTGTATCTGGTTGGTGTGTTGTGTGCCCAAAGCCAGGGAAGTGCACGTGCCGCTTTTCCTGGTGGAAAATGGGCTCCATTCTGAGTGGAACGATGGTAGTCTTCCTTTCTCTTGCTTGTACGGCCGCGTTCAGCTGCCCGGCCCGGTGGCTCAGAGCAGCCGTGTCTCTTAAGTTCTCAGGTAGTCAGTCAGTAGTCATGGTCTACTTTCTGTAGTCAGGTAGTCACAAACAGTAAGTTTGTAGTCAGCAGATGCATCATTGTCTGTCTTTCCCTTTGTGGAAATTTCTAGAGATGGCTGTCATTGGCTGCTTGTACTCGACTGGGCCAACTAGTGAGAAAGCCAAGATTGCAGTCAGAGTCCGTTGCTTTGAGTTAACCCAGTAAGCCAGTGAGCTTGGTGCTGCCCAGCTCTCAGCTCACCTGCAGGAGTCGGTGCCTTGTCAGTGTGGCTGCCTCAGTCTCATGGTTTGTGACGCTTGCCTTGGGAAGCGCTTCCTGCATCAGGAGAGACCGAAGACTTTTCTATACTTCTCTGTCTCGGGAAGGAAAGAAACCTTGTTGACTGGCCCCAGCGAAGGCAATACCTTCGAAGGTAACAACCACAATTTCCTGAGGGTCATTGGGTTCAAAAGCATTTTGAGAAAAGTCTTAGTGTTTATAAAAAATCAACCACATCTAGTAAGGCCATGTGTGAACAGCCTTTCTGTACACACAATGCTGTGTTCTTTCTTTCAGTCATAGCAGATTGCCAAGCAGGCATGCTTTTTCCTCATTAAACTTTTGCTCTTGCTTCCTAGCATTTTTTTAAAATCTGTTTTTATTCATCTTTTGAAGTGACCGTTGCCATCTTATTTATATACCTTTTGGAGATGAATGTATTTCAAGATGAATGCTTGAAAAATGAGATTTACTTCATGGCTTGACTTCACCCTTTGGTGATGTTTGTTTTATTCAGGGATAAGCAAATGAACCATTGAACAATTGCTTGGTCCCCGATCCACTTTGCTGTACACCTGAGAACATTGTAAATCAGCTATACCCCAATATAAAATAAAAATTAAAAAAAAAAATCTGAGTTTTGTTTTCTTTCTCCTTGAGGGGAATGTACCTAGCTGCTGTGTGATTCAGGAAGTGTTGTTTTGACTCGGACTTCATGTGCATCGAGTGATATCGTTCAAGATGTCTTCATCTTTCATGAACTCCGTTTCCTCCTGGATTCCATTTCAGTGTCTGCTTTAATCTGACATATGTTGGATGGATTTACTGTTGGTTTCCTAGCAAGTCAATACGAGGGTAGCTTTGTTTATTCTCTGGCATCAAAGTACTCAGACCTGAGTGTGTTTGAAGCACTCCTGGGGCCCTTCCCGAGAAACCCCGTGTCCGTGTCGGCACAGTTGGAAATTAGGTGGACCTTGGCCCCAAGGTGTGTCTTGTCCTGTTTTGAAATCGTAACTGGCTTCTGTTTCTTTAGACACCTTAACGGACGCAGAGTGTTTCTGGTCTCAGCTGTCAGGCCTTCCTTGAGGCTTTGCCGAGCTCAGGGCGGCTCTGGGACTCTGGGGTGGGGTCAGGTGAGCCTGACCTTGAGCTCTCATCTGTCCTCCAAAGAAAGTCAACCTCCTCACGGATTTGCTGAGCATTGGAGATTCTGTACTTGACTGAAGAAAACAATATTTCCTCTGCTGTAGAAAAAAAGATTGCAGGTCTTTTACATGAGTATGGATTTCCTGACCAACCTGAGAGCGGACTCACTCCCTGTGGTCAGTAGTGGGCCCAGCTCTGGGCTCTGATGCCTGCAGGTGGATTGCTTTCTCCTCATCTTATCACCCGGAGAAGGCAATGGCACCCCACTCCAGTCCTCTTGCCTGGAAAATCCCATGGACAGTGGAGCCTGGTGGGCTATAGTCCATGGGGTCACTAAGAGTCAGACACGACTCAGCGACTTCTCTTTCACTGTTCACTTGCATGCATTGGAGAAGGAAATGGCAACCCACTCCAGTGTTCTTGCCTGGAGAATCCCAGGAACGGCAGAGCCTTGTGGGCTGCCGTCTATGGGGTCGCACAGAGTCAGACACAACTGACTCAACCAGCAGCATCTTATCACCTACAGCTGAAAGCAGTGTCCTCCTGTGCTGGGCGGAGAGTTCGATCAGTCAGCTCCGCCCTGTGGCTTCACCTTCCTGACTTTGCAGCGACCATCCACCCTTCACATCCCAGGCCAGCGAGGGGGTCCTCCTGGGGGGCATGCAGTGACATGAAATCCGTTATGTTTTTGTCAAGGTGTGAATTAACTTTGCAGTAGTAACACTCCCTTTCTAGGGAGCTCTCTTCTGTTTCTTAGTTCAGAGCCTCCAGGTGCACCGAGACCACGCCTCCCGGTGCCAGACGAGCTGTCCCTTGGGGCTCGTGACCTGGAGCAGGTCCGGGGTGTTGGGACCTGTGGTCGCTCCTGGGGCGCTCCTGTTTGCCGCCCCCCTCCCCGTCCCTTTCCCCTCTCTGGGCAGCCTTTCTCCTTTGGCACCTTCTCTTGGGGTGCTCACAGTAGCTGAGAGGACGTGGGGCTTCCTAGGGGCCAGGCCCAGCCATGGGGACTTCCGGGCACTCGGCCCTCTGACGTCTGGCAGGATTTCGTGCCTGTGCTGTGCGGCTGGGGAGTGGGCACCATCCTGAGTCTGCTTGGAACCCTGTGCTGTGCCGTGTGCCGGCGCCCACCCCTCCATCCCCAAGGCTTGCCCAGCTTGGTCCTGGCACTCGGGGGTGAACTGGAGTGGCCACCGGAGCCTGGTGATACAGCAGAGAAGCAGAAGGGTAATCCGGAGGAATGCTGCATGCTTATGGTACTAAAAGGAAAGAAGGGATTAGAAATTGGGGTGCAGAAGCACCCAGCCTGTGCTCTGAACTCCCCAGCTATGACCTTGGGGAGGTGGCCTGGTGTCTGAAGTGCCCAGGGGTGGCACTGCCACATGGGGCCAGGGACAAGGTTAGGCCAGGTAACAGGTGACATCTGTAAGCAGAGCCTCGGAGCTCAGCAAGCCTTGGTCACCTGAGTCCCTTCTGGTGTCATCACAGGGTCAGGTCTCATAACTTGCCTTTCAAACTTTCTGCCTTCTCCCTGCCTCGACCTTTGACCCTGCTTGCCTGTCCCCTCAATTGAATTCTGCTGTCCTGTCAGTTCTGGATGCTTCTGTTGAAGCCAGGCTTTTAATTTTTTGTTCAATTCACCACCACACAGAAAAAGGAAACCAAAAACTGGTCCCATGTAAGATTTGCATCTAACCTAAGTATTTTGGTCCTGTTAGTCCTAATGGTGACAGTATGTAATATGATTCAAAAGTCAGAAAATTAAAATTGACGTTCACCGCAAAAAAACAGTACACGAACAGTGGCAGCCCCAGCAGGACAGCCTCGCAGGGTCCAGCCAAGGTCCACCCTTCAGCCCCTCCTTGCTGTGGGCAGGACCTGTGACCTCACGGCTCATCCCAGCCCTGGGATCTGACCCCTTGGCCCACTGAGCAGCTGACTCACTGGGTCTTTGCAGGCCCCCAGTGCTAACAACCCAGGCAGGTTTGTGGCTTATGGAGCAGGAAGGGCTGGGCCAGATCCTGCCCCCTTTTCACGGAAATGAGAATAAAAACCTGGAGCGAGGGCAGGGATGGAGGGGGAGGGAGACGTTTGTTCTCTGCTGGCGTCAGTGGTGGTGGTTTGGAAAATCTTGTGAAAGGGAACCAAGTGGCAACCATGAGTCTGCATTTTCATATGGTTTGTGTTTGACTTGGAACGCCCGCAACAAAATCCTTTAATTTCACTCTAGTAAAAGTGATGCGTTGACTAAACCATCCTGTCTACCGAAGCTGGTGCTGAGGGGAGGGTGCTGGTGTCACATGGGGGTGGCAGGGCTGGGTTGGAGGTGTGACTTGCACACAGCCCAGGGCACATAGCATATTCACACTCCTGTGCAAATGTGTTGAGCGTTTCCAGCACCTGGGACCTCTACCAGTGGAGGTCTCACCGCTGGTATCACCTGTTTCACCAGTGCCCGACGTCCGTCATACGTTGCTTCTCACCCTCGGCGCCGTGGCCATCTGTGTGTGGGTGGCTGCCCTGTGCGTGGTGGGGTGTTAGCAGCCTCCTGGCCTCTCACGGTGGGCACCAGCTGTACTTCTCTTCCAGTTGTGACAACCAGAAACCTCACCATACGTGGCTGAATGTCCCCTGGGGCCCACATCACCCCTGGGTGGGAACCACTGCCGTAGGGAGTTTGTTTAGGATTTCATAGAAACATCACACAGCCTGTACCCTGTGCCTGCTTTTACCCAAAGTTATCTGCAGTTGTAATCACCCCAGTGTGGCAGGGTCAACGGTCTCTTGGTGTTGAAATCCCCAGAGGGGTGGGAGGAGGGCTTAAGCTCACAGAAACCTTGTATGCAGAACATGCCCGTTTTAGTAACAGGGTGTCCACTGATAAATAATTCTCAAAATGGTAAACTCTTCATAGTCCAGATAGAAAACCCTTTTCGTCCCGGTTACCAAATGATTCTCAAAATGATAAACTCTTCATAGTCCAGATGGAAAACCCTTTTCGTCCCGGTTACCGATTGAATGCTCACCTGATGGCAGATGCCAGGCTAACCAGGTGCCATGGATTCTTTGCACAATATCTTCCTTATCTACACCGAAATCTCAAGAAGGGGGCCAGACCAGTCTGTCAATGAAGGAGGGAGCAAGTTTAACTGGTTGGTGGCTTGCAGAGTCGCCTCGTTTCATCGACCATGGATGTTCCCCTCCCGCTTAGCCTCGGAGAGGGGCAGAAACTGGCGTCCCTGTTTTTTGGAGGAAGTTTGTGTGAGTGACAGATGCAGCCAGTGTCTGGATCCTGCTTCCTGGTCCTAGGCTGGCTACCCCTGCTGCCCACAGGAGGGCAACCAGGGCCGATGGCTGGTTCATCACAGTTCTGCCCCCTTCATCTCAGCCATGCATTTGCCACCTTGAAAGTCAGCTCCTACAGCTCAGTGCCATACCAAAACAGAACAACTCCCCCACAAAAAGACTGAAAGCAAATACCCTCATCCAGACATCACCAATGCTTGTCTCTGTATTTTGTCCCCCACCCCTGCAGTCTTTTTGTGTATTCCAGTTTCTCTACAGTGGGTATTTTTTTCCTGTGTAAGTTTTAGAAATTTTTTTTCCTTTGTGTTTGCAAGCCAGCCCAGGTAGCTGCTGGAGGTGCCTCTCTCATCCCCCACCTCTCTAAGGGTTCTAAGGTCTGAAGTTTGGCCGTGTTGCAACCTCAGAGGCTTATCTTGATGCCAGCTGTTGAGGAAGCATGTGTGTCCAGTCCATACCCTCTTGGAATTCAAGCACTGGTTTGAGAATTCATGTGAAGCTAAATTGTGTGCTCTGGAATGCAAGCATCTAGAACACAGGCCGTCTGGGCACCGTGGGCCATTCCACTGGGATGAGCTCAGCACAAACACCCTCAACCTAAGGGTTAAACTCTTACTTAAATGCTTAAGGGTTTCCAACTTCTGGGGAAATACGCCTGGGAAGAATGTCTTTGGGGTTTCATCAAACACTTGGAAAACAATCTGAAAACATTTTTCCAAACCCTAGATGGTTCCAGCCCTAATTGATCCTAAATAACTATGTCTACACAGGCTTCCTCCATTCTCGTCTGCATTCTTAACGCTGTAAATGCCCAGGAGACCTCCGTGCTGAGTATGGGACTGGTGCCAGTATGCTCTGCGAATCATGGTGCTCTGGCCAGTCTCTCTACCATCACAAAGGAGCCTCCCCCACCCCAGAAAGAGCCAAGCCTGCTGTTAACTGTTATGAGAATCAGAGCTTGGGGAATTTCAAGTGAATTTAATTCACCCATCATATTGTTAGTGGGTACCGAGTTGATGCCACGTTTTTCTTGTAGGTGCAGGGAGATAAAAAATGAAAGGAGATGGGAAGTTTGACAGCTCCCATTTTGACGGGCTCACAGTCTGAGGGAGAAAGCGGGACCCAGGCTCTGGGGAGGATGAAGTGATGAGTGTTGGTCAGAGAACAGGAGTCGGGCCTGGGAGAGCCCAGACGAGGGGATGTCTGGTCAGGTTGAGTTCAATTCTCAGTTCAGTCTCTCAGTTGTGTCTGACTCTGCGACCCCATGAATTGCAGCACGCCAGGCTTCCCTGTCCACCAACTCCCGGAGTTTACCCAGACTCATGTCCATTGAGTCGGTGATGCCATCCAGCCATCTCATCCTCTGTCATTCCCTTCTCCTCCTGCCCCCAATCCCTCCCAGCATCAAAGTATTTTCCAGTGAGTCAGCTCTTCACATGAGGTGGCCAAAGTATTAGAGTTTCAGCTTTAGCATCGGTCCTTCCGAAGAACACTCAGGACTGGTCTCCTTTAGAATGGACTGGTTGGATCTCCTTGCAGTCCAAGGGACTCTCAAGAGTCTTCTCCAACACCACAGTTCAAAAGCATCAATTCTTTGTCGCTCAGCTTTCTTCACAGTCCAACTATCACATCCATACATGACCACTGGAAAAACCATAGCCTTGACTAAACGGGCCTTTGTTGGTCATAACTTTCCTTCCAAGGAGTAAGCGTCTTTTAATTTCATGGCTGCAGTCACCATCTGCAGTGATTTTGGAGCCCAAAAAATAAAGTCTGGCACTGTTTCCACTGTTTCCCCATCTATTTCCCATGAAGTGATGGAACCAGATGCCATGATCTTCGTTTTCTGAATGTTGAGCTTTAAGCCAACTTTTTCACTCTCCTCTTTCACTTTGATCAAGAGGCTTTTTAGTTCCTCTTCACTTTCTGCCATAAGGGTGGTGTCATCTGCATATCTGAGGTTATTGATATTTCTCCCAGCACCCAGCTAGTGCTTCTTCCAGCCCAGTGTTTCTCATGATGTACTCTGCATATGAGTTAAATAAGCAGGGTGACAATATACAGCCTTGATGTACTCCTTTTCCTATTTGGAACCAGTCTGTTGTTCCATGTCCAGTTCTAACTGGTGCTTCCTGACCTGCATACCAGTTTTTCAAGAGGCAGGTCAGTTGGTGTGGGATTCCCATCTCTTTCAGAATTTTCCACAGTTTATTGTGACCCACACAGTCAAAGGCTTTGGCATAGTCAATAAAGTAGAAATAGATGCTTTTCTGGAACTCTCTTGCTTTTTCCATGATCCAGAGGATGTTGGCCATTTGATCTCTGATTCCTCTGCTTTTCTAAAACCAGCTTGAACATCAGGAAGTTCACGGTTCACGTATTGCTGAAGCCTGGCTTGGAGAATTTTGAGCATTACTTTACTAGCATGTGAGATGAGTGCAGTTGTGCAGTAGTTTGAGCATTTTTTGGCATTGCCTTTCTTTGCGACTGGAATGAAAACTGACCTTTTCCAGTCGTGTGGCCACTGCTGAGTTTTCCAAATTTGCTGGCATATTGAGTGCTGCACTTTCACAGCGTCATCTTTCAGGATTTGAAATAGCTCAACTGGAATTCCATCACCTCCACTAGCTTTGTTCATAGTGATGCTTCCTTCCTAAGGCCCACTTGACTTCACATTCCAGGACATCTGGCTCTAGGTGAGTGATCACACCATCATAATTATCTGGGTCATGAAGATCTTTTTTGTATAGTATTTCTGTGTATTCTTGCCACCGCTTCTTAATATCTTTTGCTTCTGTTGGATCACTACTATTTCTGTCTTTTATTGTGCCCGTATTTGCATGAAATATTCCCTTGGTATCTCTAATTTTCTTGAAGAGATCTCTAGTCTTTCCCATCCAGGGGGCTTAGTTTTCCAGTTGGTATGTCGTTTCCATAGGTACTGGGCATATAGCTCAAAGTCCACAGTCCGCCCCAAGATGGAGTCCTGCTTTCAAGATGGAGCCTGTTCTGTTTCCTCCTTCATTCCCCACTCTTGATGCTCTTAACTCATAGTATGAGCATCATTCATAGGGATATATTGCACCCTGACTCTCTGACCTTTAATTTGGGACAACGACATCAACCTTTGGGTTGCAAAGTTCATGATACATTGTAAAATAAAGGGTCCACAAAGCAGAACTATCAAGGCAACTATAACAACGGTAAATATAGTTTTCCACCAGTCACCCTTCACCCAAGATAGGACCAAAGTCCAAAAAGGAAGATTATCATCAGCCATGAAATTTACCTGACATTTCATGTCATCTAGGTTGGCTGATACATAGCCAGATGAATCAGGAATATATACACAACATTCAACTTTAATTATAGCACAGGTCCCTCTTTGTATTGAAACTGTGGTTAGTCTCAAGATGATACCAGCAAGTCCTTGTGGCAGCAGTTGATTGTAGAGCTTCCCCTCTTTTTCTTCTTTATGATGATCTTGGTTCCACGGGGCTCAGTGGTCCTTTTACATAGTCAGCTCGGCGTCCTCCGGGTCTCTGTGGTATGCTCTCTTCACCCTCATGTGGTGGATCCATACCTGCAACTTTCACTGCAGGAGGGCTGGTTAGAACCACAGTATATGGACCCTTCTAATGTGGGGCCAGGAGTCGTGTTCCCAGTCTTTGAGCACACCTGATCCCCGGGCACAAATTCGTGAATCTGTTCCCCAAGGGGGAATGGCACCCTTTCTTGTACAAACTTAGTTACCTGATTTATTACCTTACCCAGTTGCTCCATCTGCTGTGAAATCTCATCTCCCCTTACCTGAGGCAAATTTGTTGACACCTGTTTTATTACGGGATGGGGCCCCCCATACACAGTCTTGTACGGAGAAGAGCCGTGGGACTGTGGGGTCATCCCAAGTCTGAGCAGAGCCGTCGGAAACAAGTCCACCCAGGAACAGTCAGTCCCTTAAGATCTACTTGGAGAGTGTTGCTTTAAGTGTCCAGTTGGTTCCCTCTACCATCCCAGGACTCTGGGGCCTATATGTTGTATGTAATTTACACTTGATGTTTAAAGAGTTGCTTACTTGCTATACTAAATCAGTTACGAAAGATGGGCCATTGTCCAATCCAATGCTGGTAGGAAATCCAAACCTGGGAACTATCTCCCTAAGCAGGCACCAGGCTACTTTTGATGCTGTTTCAGTCCGGGTAGGAAAAGCTTCTACCCATCCCGAGAATGTACATATTATGACCAGCAGGTAATGGTAGTGTCGATGAGGTTTCATTTCAGTGAAGTCCACTTCCAGGTGTTCAAAGGGCAGCATGCCTTTTAGCTGAGTCCCTGGAGGTTTCTGTGCCAAGAGGCAACATTGACCTGTGAACAGGCAGTGTAGTTCTGAGATTTTGTCCTGCATAGGGAAGAGGCAGGGAACCAAGAAATACTTTCAAATTAGCTCTTCCAGTTTATCATCGCCTAGATGGGTCACTTGGTGTGTTTGGCTTACTAGAGTGGGTGCCAGCTCCTTCGGTACCAATAATTTGCCACTGGGCAATTCCCGCCCTCTCTTTTTAGTCTTGACGGCTCCTTCTGCTTTGGCTAGTTGGGTTTGGGCTTCAGTGTATTTTGGAGAGTCTAGCTCCGAATATGAGAGTCAGTTAGCTCCGCCAATATGAGAGCTTTAATCGGGGCTTCACTTGTCACCCTCAAGCCCTCGGCTGCTTGTTTAACAGTCTTATCTGTCAGTCTGTTCCCTGAGCTCAGAGGGTATCCTCTTTCTGACGTCCTCAGCAGTGTATAACTGTAACCCTTTCTGGTTCCTAGGCAGCATCTAATAGGGTCTTAATTTCTTTATTATTCTTAATATCTTTTTCAGTAGCTGTCAAAGGCCTCTCTCCTTATACAGAGCCCTGTAGTGTGGCAAAAGCATACCTGGAGTCTGTGTAAATGTTTGTCTTCTTACCTTTTGACAGCTGGAGGGCCTGGATTAGAGCATATAATTCGGCCTGTTGAGTGGACCAGTGTGATGGCAGAGAGCTATCCTCAATGATGATTTCTCCCATGACTATTGCATATCTCAACAGTCATTGTCCTTATTTCACCAGGCTGGTGCCGTTGGTGTATAGGACCAAATCTGGGTCCGGGATTGGCTGGTCTCTCAAGTCAGGGCTGCTGGCCTATTTCCTTGCAATCATGTGAGGGCCCACCTTCTCCCACAAGAAAGAGAGCGGCCAGATTCAGGGCCTGACAAGGCTTAGCAGTAACATGGGGTTCTCACATAACAGTCCCTGGTAATTGAGTAATCTGGGATGTCGACAACCATTTATGGGGGTCCCCTCGCAGGAGAGTGTTGACCTCATGCGGGACTTTTACAAACAAACATTGGCCCAAAGTCAGCTTGGTTGCCTCCTGAACCAGTAAGGCAACTGCAGCACCTGCCCATAAGCATCCCAGCCACCCAGTGGCAACATTGCCCAGCTGATTAGAGATAAGTCACTGGTCTGTCCTGTGTCCCCATAGTCTGGGACAACATTCCCATAGCCACCTTGTCCTTTTCAGCCACGTGAAGAGTAAACGGCTTAGCAAGGTCTGGCAGGCCCAAGGCGGGTGCTGCCATCATTGTACCGGGTTTGAGTTCTATTACCAGTGGGACTTGTTTTGCAACCCTGGGCTGGGTTGTCATCCGCCCAGACCTCAGGGAATTGTTGAGTTAACTTTCTCTCTCGACTGTTTAGCCTGTCCAGTTTCCCTTCTGGGAGATCGTGCAACCTCCATTCGTCTTGAGGGGTTGCTGAGAGGAAGAGTAAATAGGTGGTTGAGCCCACTCGAACAGTGGGTCTTTCGTGGGGGGAAAGGTCACTTGTGTCCCCAGTTTAGACAGCGAGTCTCTTTCTAACAAAGGTACTGGGTATTCAGGGATGTATAAAAATTCATGAGTCACTTGGTGTCCCCCCATCTGACATTTTCAGGGTAGGCTAGAGACACAAAGGCTGCATTTATCACCATCTGAGACCCAGCAGCCTCTGGGTCTATTGGCGTCTAAAGTCTGTAGGCCTCGCACAGTCTTTCGCAGAACGCAGAGGGTGATTCGCTTTCCTTTGAATCACTTCGGAGGGTTTTGCAATACTCATAGCTTTTCGGGTCCCCCTCTTGAGACCTTGTGAAATAGTCACCTGATATCTCTCTAGGTGGCCCCTCCCTTCCGCTGTGTTACAGTCCCAGTTAGGCCTCTCATCGGGGGTGACTACTTCTGCCCACCGCTGCGGGTTTGCAGTACCCTGAGGTGCTATTTCTCTTAACCATTTTCTGGCCTCAGGTAGGATCCTGTGTCTTTCCTCAGTACTGAAAAGGGAGACTAGTAGTTGGATTATGTCATCCTATGCGGGGTCGTGGGTTCAAAAAATAGCCTCGATTAGCCTAATCATGGCTTGTGGCTCCCCTGAGTATGGTGGAGCGTGTCTCTGCCAGTTTAATATATCCTTAGAGGAAAATGGCTGGTAATACTAGGCTACAGGGGCAGATGGTAGTGCCCCATGCGTCCTGAACTGGAGGCTGTTATAGCTCTCTGAGGGGCATCTGTAGTGGGGGTCTTTCCCCCTGTTCCTTGGCAGAGCGCAGCCTCTGTCTAATTGCTGCGTTTTCTTCTCCCTTCCCATAAGTACTCACCAGGAGAGGTGGATACAATCTAGGAGATCCAGCTGAGGTGGAATTCTGGGGGCACTGACCAGAGGTCTCCATTGCTGGGATTGGAGCCTGCTGAAACGGCGGCTCTACAAACTCCGGGAGAGCTGGTAGAAGAGCAGTGGCTGCTGCAGGAACTTCACCTGGTGCTGGATTGCACAGTAAGGCAGCCTCTGGTCCTGGTGGAGCACTGGGAGGCAGGTGTGTCATTAGCCAGTATGGGGAGGCGTCAGGTCAGTTCAGTTCAGTTGCTCAGTCCTGTCTGACTCTTTGCAACCCCAAGAATTGCAGCATGCCAGGCCTCCCTGTCCGTCACCAACTCCTGGAGTTTACTCAAACTCATGTCCATCGAGTTGGTGATGCCATGCAGTCATCTCATCCTCTGTAATCCCCTTCTCCTCCTGCCCCCAATCCCTCCCAGCATCAGGGTCTTTTCCATTGAGTTAACTCTTTGCATGAGGTGGCCAAAGTATTGGAGTTTCAGCTTAAGCATCAGTCCTTCCAATGAATACCCAGGACTGATCTCCTTTAGAATGGACTGGTTGGATCTTCTTGCAGTCCAAGGGACTCTCAAGAGTCTTCTCCAACACCACAGTGCAAAAGCATCAACTCTTCGGAGCTCAGCTTTCTTCAAGTCCAACTCTCACATCCATACATGACCACTGGAAAAACCATAGCCTTGACTAGATGGAGGAACTTTGTTGGCAAAGTAATGTCTCTGCTTTTGAATATGCTATCTAGGTTGGTCATAACTTTCCTTCCAAGGAGTAAGCGTCTTTTTATTTCATGGCTGCAGTCACCATCTGCAGTGATTTTGGAGCCCCCCAAAATAAAGTCTGACACTGTTTCCACTGTTTCCCCATCTATTTCCCATGAAGTGATGGGACCAGATACCATGATCTTCGTTTTCTGAATGTTGAGTTTTAAGCCAACTTTTTCACTCTCCTCTTTCACTTTCATCAAGAGGCTCTTCAGTTCCTCTTCACTTTCTGCCATAAGGGTGGTGTCATCTGCATATCTGAGGTTATTGATAATTTTCCTGGCAATCTTGATTCCAGCTTGTGCTTCATCCAGGCCAGAGTTTCTCATGATGTACTCTGCATATAAGTTAAATAAGCAGGGTGACAATATACAGCCTTGACGTACTCCTTTTCCTATTTGGAACCAGTCTGTTGTTCCATGTCCAATTCTAACTCTTGCTTCCTGACCTGCATATAGGTTTCTCAAGAGGCAGGTCAGGTGGTCTGGTATTCCCATCTCTTTCAGAATTTTCCACAGTTTATTGTGATCCACACAGTCAAAGGCTTTGCATAGTCAATAAAGCAGAAACAGATGGTTTTCTGGAACTCTCTTGCTTTTTTCTGATCCAGCGGATGTTGGCAATTTGATCTCTGGTTCCTCTGCCTTTTCTAAAACCAGCTTGAACATCAGGGAGTTCACGGTTCACATATTGCTGAAGCCTGGCTTGGAGAATTTTGAGCATTAATTTACTAGCATGTGAGATGAGTGCAATTGTGTGGTAGTTTGAGCATTCTTGCATTGCCTTTCTTTGGAATTGGAATGAAAACTGATCTATTCCAGTCCTGTGGCCACTGCTGAGTTTTCCAAATTTGCTGGCATATTGAGTGCAGCACTTTCACAGCATCATCTTTCAGGATTTGAAACAGCTCAACTGGTATTCCATCACCTCCACTAGCTTTGTTCGTAGTGATGCTCTCTCTGAGGCCCACTTGACTTCACATTCCAAGATGTCTGGCTCTAGATTAGTGATCACATCATCATGATTATCTGGGTCGTGAAGTTCTTTTTTGTACAGTTCTTCCATGTATTCGTGCCACCTCTTCTTAATATCTTCTGCTTCTGTTAGGTCCATACCATTTCTGTCCTTTATCGAGCCCATCTTTGCATGAAATGTTCCCTTGGTATCTCTAATCTTCTTGAAGAGATCTGTAGTCTTTCCCATTCTGTTGTTTTCCTCTATTTCTTTGCATTGATCGCAGAGGAAGGCTTTCTTATCTCTTCTTGCTATTCTTTGGAACTTTGCATTCAGATGCTTATATCTTTCCTTTTCTCCTTTGCTTTTCGCTTCTCTTCTTTTCACAGCTATTTGTAAGGCCTCCCCAGACAGCCATTTTGCTTTTTTGCATTTCTTTTTCTTGGGGATGGTCTTGATCGCTGTCTCCTGTACAGTGTCACAGACCTCATTCCATAGTTCATCAGGCACTCTATCAGATCTAAGATCTAGTCCCTTAAATCTATTTCTCACTTCCACTGTACAATCATAAGGGATTTGATTTAGGTCATACCTGAATGGTCTAGTGGTTTTCCCTACTTTCTTCAATTTAAGTCTGAATTTGGCAATAAGGAGTTCATGATCTGAGCCACAGTCAGCTCCCGGTCTTGTTTTTGCTGACTGTATAGAGCTTCTCCATCTTTGGCTGCAAAGAATATAGTCAATCTGATTTCGGTGTTGAGCGTCTGGTGATGTCCATGTGTAGAGTATTCTGTTGTGTTGTTGGAAGAGGGTGTTTACTTTGACCTGTGCGTTCTCTTGGCAAAACTCTATTAGCTTTTGTCCTTCTCCATTCCATACTCCAAGGCCAAATTTGCTTGTTACTCCAGGTGTTTCTTGACTTCCTACTTTTGTATTCCAGTCCCCTATAATGAACAGGACATATTTTTTTGGGTGTTAGTTCTAAAAGGTCTGTAGGTCTTCATAGAACCATTGAACCTCAGCTTCTTCAGCGTTACTGGTTGGGGCATAGGCTTGGATTACCATGATACTGAATGGCTTGCCTTGGAAACGAACAGAGATCATTCTGTCGTTTTTGAGATTGCTTCCAAGTACTGCATTTCAGACTCTTTTGTTGACCATGATGGCCACTCCATTTCTTCTAAGGGATTCCCACAGTAGTAGATATAATGGTCATCTGAGTTAAATTCACCCATTCCAGTCCATTTTAGTCCGCTGATTCCTAGAATGTCGGCATTCACTCTTGCCGTCTCCTGTTTGACCACTTCCAATTTGCCTTGATTCATGGACCTACCGTTCCAGGTTCCTAGGCAATATTGCTGTTTATAGCATCGGACCTTGCTTCTATCACCAGTCACATCCAAAGCTGGGTATTGTTTTTGCTTTGGCTCCATCCCTTCATTCTTTCTGGAGTTATTTCTCCACTGTTCTCCAGTAGCACCCAGGGAGTTCCTCTCTCGGTATCCTATCATTTTGCCTTTTCATACTGTTCATGGGGTTCTCAAGAGGTCAGGTCATCCCCGTCCAAATCCCGTAGAATTTACTTTTTTATCATTAGTCAATTTTCGTGCCATTAATATTTTTCCCTTTCCCTTCTGGATACAGACGTTTGTCCACGTAGGAGGGTCTTGGCTAACCCTAGCCATGAGTCAGTCTATGGATATTGATCCAGGTGTCCTGGCTCTCCTGTGACTGCTAGATGGACTGCTTACACTATTTTTAAGTTCGTGGTGTTCTCTGGTGGCCATCCTCCTCCCACAGGGGGCCATTCGACCTCCCAGAGTAGGTGGAGGTGGCTAGGCTTCATCGTCACCTCATAGTCTCCTCCAAATCCCTTCTTAAAATTTTTAATCATGTACTCTAATACAGTTGCCTTAGATTCACTTCCCCCCATCTTGTTTACCTTCTTGGACCTTCTACTTTTCCTTTTCGTTCTGTCTACGAAGTTCTCATTACCGTATGTACTTCTGATATTTCCACTCAATGACACTTAAATTGCCATTCTGCCTACTTCTTAATTGGGGTGAGAAGAGCCTAACCTGCCAGATCCCAGAGGGAGAAGGGGGATCAGCGTGTCTTCACCTGCCAGTCAGCACAGCCGAACCAGAACACCACGTGATCCAAGACTCTTTCTTCCTTAACTTTTAAAGTCCATTCTGTCTTGGTGGGCTTGATCAGGTGCGGATGAAAATACAGATGGGTTAAATATCCCACGTCCCAGGCCGTCTCCGGAAAAGCCAGTTTGTACTCACTTATGTATCCCCCTCCTTCTAGCCTGACAATTCTGAGGGGGTCAAGAATTTCATAGCAGATGGGACACCTCCTTGGGAAGGGAAGAATATGAGCACACAAAAACCAAGTTTCTTCTCCTAAAAATCCCCTGGTAATTGCTTGGTAATAATTTTCCCCAAGACGGCGTGGACACCACCTCCTAAGTGACCTTCACAAACTTCCTTTCTAAGCCCTAACATGCTCGTCAACCTGTGTACCAAGCAATCATTGCCACCTGCCTATTCCAGGCTCCTGTGGGTATGTACCCCTTCTAATCCCTCCCAGGGGGGTTATCAGGCCCCTCTTCCACCCTACCGGGTGGGTTCCTCCTCACCTGAGCGCTCAGTTCCCCTGCTGCCGTCCACTACCTGCTAACGTGAAAGGTATGGGCATTGAGAAGCAGAATCCTTCCAGAAGGGCGAGGCGCCTTCGCCCCTCTAGAAGATTAGAGCCACAAGGCCTCGGAGTAGTCCCAAATGGGACTTGTCTCCTCAAAGTGAGGAGTTTCCCGGCCCATGCACCCAATGTTGTAGCCAAGTGTTCTGGGAAACAAACTCACTCAGAAGGACGATGCAGACAGTGGAGTGCGGTTTATTACACCGGCGGGCCCAAGGCAGAGTCTCCTCTTAGCCTAGGACCCCGACCAGTTTTTCTGAAAACCTTATATACCCTAAGTGTACGTGCCAAACCCACCTCCCCAAATTCCCTGAAACTAGTCTGAACAAAGGAAAAGAAAGATACAATCAAAGTTAACCCGTGATTCATATGCCTTAAGCCTAAGTAGTTAACAGGGGACAATTATCAGTAGGCCTGTGGTCATACCCCAATAAGCATAATAGAATTTGTGATTCTATTTGGTTACACAGATAATTAGGATATTCTTTTAGACAACAGAGAGTCTAGGTATGAGCCCTGGGGCTCTTCCATCCAAGGAGCCCGGTTTTCCAGTTGGTGTGTCGTTTCCATAGATAACTGGGCATATAGTTCAAAGTCCACAGTTCGCCCCAAGATGGAGTCCTGCTTTCAAGATGGAGCCTGTTCTGTCTGTTTCCTCCTTCATTCCCCTTCTTGATGCTCTTAACTCATAGTATGAGCATCATTCATAGGGATAT
Source organism: Capra hircus (assembly GCF_001704415.2). Taxonomy (NCBI): domain Eukaryota; kingdom Metazoa; phylum Chordata; class Mammalia; order Artiodactyla; family Bovidae; genus Capra; species Capra hircus. The sequence continues at coordinate 12,345,533 of NC_030825.1, forward strand.
ATTGCACCCTGACTCTCCGACCTTTAATTTGGGAGAACGACATCAATCTTTGGGTTACAAAGTTCATGATACATTGTAAAATAAAGGGTCCACAAAGCAGAACTATCAAGGCAACTATAACAACGGTAAATATAGTTTTCCACCAGTCACCCTTCACCCCAGGTAGGACCGAAGTCCAAAAGGAAGATTATCATCAGCCATAAATTTTACCTGACCTTTGATGACATCTAGGGTTGCTGATACATAGCCAGATAAATCAGGAATATATACACAACATTCAACTTTAATTATAGCACAGGTCCCTCTTTGTATTGAAACTGTGGTTAGTCTCAAGATGATACCAGCAAGTCCTTGTGGCAGCAGTTGATTGTAGAGCTTCCCCTCTTTTTCTTCTTTATGATGATCTTGGTTCCACGGGGCTCAGTGGGGTCCTTTTACATAGTCAGCTCGGCGTCCTCCGGGTCTGCGTGGTATGCTCTCTTCACCCTCATGTGGTGGATCCACACCTGCAACTTTCACTGCAGGAGGGCTGGTTAGAACCACAGTATATGGACCCTTCTAATGTGGGGCCAGGAGTCGTGTTCCCAGTCTTTGAGCACACCTGATCCCCGGGCACAAATTCGTGAAGGGGGAATGGCACCCTTTCTTGTACAAACTTCAGTTCAATTCAGTTGAGTCACTAAGTCGTGTCCGACTCTTTTCAACCCCGTGAATCGCAGCACGCCAGGCCTCCCTGTGCATCACCAACTCCTGGAGTTCACTCAAACTCATGTACATCGAGTCGGTGATGCAATCCAGCCATCTCATCCTCTGTCGTCCCCTTTTCCTCCTGCCCCCAATCCCTCCCAGCATCAGTCTTTTCCAGTGAGTCAACTCTTCACATGAGGTGGCCAAAGCACTGGAGTTTCAGCTCTAGCATCATTCCTTCCAAAAAACACCCAGGGCTGATCTCCTTTAGAATGGATTGGTTGGTTCTCCTTGCAGTCCAAGGGACTCTCAAGAGTCTTCTCCAATACCACAGTTCAAAAGCATCAATTCTTTGGTGCTCAGCTTTCTTCACAGTCCAACTCTCACATCCCATACATGACCACTGGAAAAACCATAGCCTTGACTAGACAGACCTTTGTTGGCAAAGTAACGTCTCTGCTTTTGAATATGCTATCTAGGTTGGTCATAACTTTCCTTCCAAGGAGTAAGCGTCTTTTTATTTCATGGCTGCAGTCACCATCTGCAGTGATTTTGGAGCCCCCCAAAATAAAGTCTGACACTGTTTCCACTGTTTCCCCATCTATTTCCCATGAAGTGATGGAACCAGATGCCATGATCTTCGTTTTCTGAATGTTGAGCTTTAAGCCAACTTTTTCACTCTCCTCTTTCACTTTCATCAAGAGGCTCTTCAGTTCCTCTTCACTTTCTACCATAAGGGTGGTGTCATCTGCATATCTGAGGTTATTGATAATTTTCCTGGCAATCTTGATTCCAGCTTGTGCTTCTTCCAGGCCAGTTTCTCGTGATGTACTCTGCATATAAGTTAAATAAGCAGGGTGACAGTATGCAGCCTTGACGTACTCCTTTTCCTGTTTGGAACCAGTCTGTTTTTCCATGTCCAGTTCTAACTGTTGTTTCCTGACCTGCATATAGGTTTCTCAAGAGGCAGGTCAGGTGGTCTGGTATTCCCATCTCTTTCAGAATTTTCCACAGTTTATTGTGACCCACACAGTCAAAGTCTTTGGCATAGTCAATAAAGCAGAAACAGATGGTTTTCTGGAACTCTCTTGCTTTTTCCATGATCCAGCGGATGTTGGCAATTTGATCTCTGGTTCCTCTGCCTTTTCTAAAACCAGCTTGAACATCTGAAAGTTCACGGTTCACGTATTGCTGAAGCCTGGCTTGGAGAATTTTGAGCATTACTTTACTAGCGTGTGAGATGAGTGCAATTTTGCGGTAGTTTAAGGATTCCTTGGCATTGCCTTTCTTTGGGACTGGAATGAAAACTGACCTTTTCCAGTCGTGTGGCCACTGCTGAGTTTTCCAAATTTGCTGGCATCTTGAGTGCAGCACTTTCACAGCGTCATCTTTCAGGACTTCAAATAGGTCAACTGGAGTTCAATTCTAGTCTTTATCTATTCTATGTCCTTTGCCTTCCTACTTTGAATTTAGCATCTTCTTGTCTCTCTCTGCAGAGACTCATGCTGGAATTTAGACTGGAAATACCTTAAGCCCTAGAGATTGATTTCGGGAGAACTTAGAACGGAATTATGTCTTGTCTTCCAACCCCCAAACACAGTATGTCTCTCCATGTATTTAGGTCTTGTGTGATTTCCTTTTTAAGTGTTTCTTTGATTTCTTTCATTAACATTTAGATGAAACATAGAAATCAAGGGCAAATTTTGTTAGACTTACACTTAATTGTTTCATTCTGGGGGACCAATTGTAAATGGTATTATTTTAAAATATTCAGTTACTGTTTATTTATTGGTGGTGAATGAAAATAGGGTTGATTTTTGTATTTTGACCTTGTATCCTGAGATCTTGCTAAACTCACAGAAGCTTTTACACATGCTTTAAAATTTTCTTCATAGACAAAGATATACGCTTGTGGGGACAGTTCTGTTACTTTCTTTCCAGTCTGTATGCCTATGATTTCTTTTTTCTTGCCAGATTTCATTGGCTAGACCTTCCAGTAAAATGAGGTCTAAGAATGTGAAGAATATATATACTTTTCTTGTTTCTGGTCCTTAGAGAAGGCAGTTCTTTCACTATTAAATATGCTAGCTATGGGATTTTTGTAGATATATCTTTTACTGGATTAAGGAAGTTATTTTCTACTCTTAGTTTTTCAAGAGTTATATATATATATATATATATACATATATACATATATCACGAATGGATGTTGAATTTTGTCAAATGTTTTTCTTTCATGCACGAATTAATATGATACTGTTTTTTCTTCTTCAGAGTCTATTAATGTGATGGACTATGTAGATTTTTTTTTTTAAATACTCCACAGCCTGCATTCCTGAGATAAGCACCATTTGATCATAGAGTAGTATATCTTTCACAGGTTGCTGGATTCTATTTGCTAATATTCATCAAAAAATTTTGGGTCTGCATCCATGATTCATACTGGTCCATACATATTTCTTGCATTGTCTTTGTGTGGTTTGGGTGTCAGAATAATACTGGCCTCTTGGATGTCCCTGGTGGTCCAGGGGTTAAGACTTTGAGTGTCTGTTGTTAGCTGTGCACGTTCATTCCCTGGTTGGGGAAATTCCACATGCGTCATGGTGCAGAAAAAAACAAAGACAAAATGACAAAAACAACAACAAAGCAAAAAACTGGTGTCTAAAAATGAATTGGTAAGTTTGGTAAGTATTCCTTACTTGTGTGGGTCTCGTGTTACTCTGACTGTAAACATTTGGTAGTTTTCGCTAGTAACACCATCTGGGCCTAAAGATTATTTTTGAAAAGTTTTAAACAAGTTTAATTAGTAGAGATAGGAATACTGGGTAATAATCTATTTCATTTTGGGTGGGCTTTCGTCATCTGTGGCTGTTTAGAAATAGTTCAAATTCATCTCAATTATTCAGTTCAAGTGCAAAGAGATGCTCAAGGTATTCTCCCATTGTCCTTCTAGTGTCTCTGGGGTCTGTGGTGTTAACTCCTTTTTATCCCACATGTTGGCTGTTTGTGTCTCTATCTGTTGTCAGCCTTGTTAAAGATTTGTCAAATTTTATTGGCCTTTTAAAAGTACCAGCTTTTGATTTCATTGATTTTCCTCTCTTGGTTTAGTGTCACTGACTTTTGCTTTTCATCTTGATTCCTTTCTTTTGCTTGCTTTATTTTACTTTTGTTTTCCTGGTTTCTTAGTGTGGAAGCTTAAGTTATGGATTTGAGATCTTTATTATTTTTTTTTTAACATTTTCTAATGCTATAAATTTCCCTCTAAAGATAGCTTTAGCTGCATCCAACCAATTTGGATACTTTACATTTTCATTTTCAATTCAAAACATTTTCTACTGTCTCTTGAGACTTCGATGCATGTGTTGCCCAGAGGTGAGCCCAGGAGTTCCTCTCCCACTGCATGGGGTTGCTTTCTTGGGTTCCCTCCTCTTTCCTTCTCCCCTTACCGAGGTCTCCCTTCCCCCTCCCGTGACCAGAGAGCCTGAACCTTAGTTCTTGGCTCTGCCATGCTCTTCCCACCCTGCCTGCCTCTAGGACCAAGTGGCAAGAGGTCAGAGTGAGGGAGAAGCTAGTGGGGAGGGGGCTTGGGACTTCCCCCGTTGGTTCGGTGGTTAAGAATCCTCCTGCTGATGGATGGGGACATAGGTTTGATCCCTGGTCTGGGGAAATTCCACATGCCACAGGGCAGCTAAGCCCATGCGCCACAACTACTGAGCCCTTTGCCACAACCACTGCAGCCCACGGACCCTTATAGGCCATGCTCTGCAGCAAGAGGAGCCACCCTAATGAGAAGCCCGAGCTCCCCAACTAAAAGTGGCCCCCTCTCACTGCAACTAGAGAAAAACCTTGCGCCCAGCAAGGAAGACCCAGCCAGAAGTAAATGTAAAAGAAGCTAGGGTTGACCCCACGTTGTTGGGACCACAGCTTTTCTGATGAGACACTTTTCAGACTCGGAGGTTCTATATGCCTGCCCAACCACATCCCCGCTGCAGACTCCCTGGGGGCTGGGATAAACAACGGGAAAAGCAGAATAGAGGGAAAACAACTCGGGGCGTGCCCCCACATTCTCTGACTCTCCCAAGACTCCCTTTGGTGTTGCTCAGTCCAGAAACAGGGGTTCTGTCTGCTCTGTCTCTGCCCCACCTGGCGCATGGTTCCCTTCCTGCTGCCTGTGAGCTCAGACCAGGAGGTTCCAGGAGAAGGGTGGCAGCTCACCACTGCCCTAGGATGCTTTGCATTCTGGCTCCTTCCCCTGTCTGTCTGCCTCCATGTACTTCTGAGTCGATCCCAGTGAGAAAGCCAGCAAGGACAGTGCTGGTCCATCTTGATGGAATCAAACCACCTTGATTTTATTTTTAATAACAGTAATCACTGTGGGAGCTCGTGACAGCTGTCGAGGAACTCGGTGCATCCTGGCATCACAGGTACCAACCCAGGAAGTCATTTGGGTTTAAGGTTAAAAGCTGTTTTCCTCTACAGTAGCATAAGGTCCAGCCTGAACTCAGCTTTCCTGGGCGTGTGTGTCCACCTCCATCCTAGTTGTGCGTGTTGAGCTGGTTTTCATTGGAAAACGAGAAGGTCAGAGTGGACGTGGTCCTGAGGGAGCTGGCCAAGCCCATCATTCACAGAGGGAGAAACAGGCAGGAAGAGGGCCAGCGTGAGGGGTCCATCAGGGCCCGGCTGTAACGCCTCTGGAGGGCTCTTGGGGTCTCTGCTAACACAGCACAACTTTTCTCTGGAGTGAAAGTGCTTGGGTCAAGTCTATATCTTAAATACTAATCATAAGTGCTTCTAGTTACTAAGTACTTAACGCATCCGGACCATTACTCATTTATAATCTGTCATTAATCTCCACAGCAGCCCCAGGAGGTAGATTGTGCTTACCACCCTCATTTACAGTGGGGCATGAAGCCCAGAGAAGGCAACTGGCTTTCCCAAGGGCACACAGCAAGGGAGAGGTATGGCAGGGATTCAAACCCAGGATGGTGCCTCTTAGTCGGGAAAAACTGAAAAATCAAATCCTGAAGACACGTCCTCCCAGTGAACACTTGGGGCTGGCCAGCTTATCTTTCAAGGATGGACTTTTGGAATTTCAGTGTTCTGCAGATCAAAGCCTTTCTGGTGCATAACCAGGGAATCAGCCCATGTCTCAGAGACCTCGTAAAGTGGCTAGGTCATTAACCTCTCAGATGACTTCCATTTACTGGCAGGAAATATTAGTAAAAGAAGAGTTACCGTTGAAACGTTTGTACGCTGATGGTATTTTGTTTTGATTAAGAATTCTGGGAAGCCCGAGAGGCCTTCCTGCGCGCAGAGCTGCTGTTTCCCCGCCAGGGTTGGCGCCTTCTGCAGATGGAGCAAGACCCCATCATTCACGGGAACTTTAGAACCTTCCCTTCGGCTGACCCATCCCTGTCCCAGTCAGCAAGACTGACTCAGAATGGGCCAGACCCCCGCCCTCCCCTAGGGTTTTTCAGGAGGTGGGACCAGCGATTTCCCCCAACTCCCGATCATTTCAATCAATCTCAGAGACAGGACACGAGGGCGGGGGGACGGCCCTGGATCCCATCCAGGCACCAGAAGTGCTTCACATAGGCAGGATGTGGATTTGGTTGCCATCCTCAGTTAATAGAAAGTTAGACCATGCTTCCAGCTGCCCTCGGTCCAGAGTGAGCACTGACAGGGCGGCTCCAGTGTGGACTGCTTCACAGGCACACGCCTCCTCCAGGTCCACAGGATGCCCTGCTCTAGCAGGTGCCCGGCAGGTCGGGTTCCTACCTGTGATGATGCGGTGGAGGGTGGGGAGGCCCTCCTCCATCTCTCCTCCAGGATTCCCTGCAGAGTTGCCCTTCTGCTGCCTCTGTTGCCCCCTGTCTCCCTTCTTGTTTTGTTTTCCTTTCTCTTCCTTCCCTCCTCATATTTCTTTCATCGTCCTATTTTGCACATTCCCCCTAAGGTAATACATGCCCTCTGGACACATCTTTGTTAGACAATCAGCAGTAAGGAAGTAAACCCAGACCTCTATAATCTCATTGCATAATTCCTGTTGGCCTTTCTATATTCATATATATGTGTGTATAGAATACAGGACCCTTCTTCGGACAGTATATTTTCATGTACCCTCCCCATACTAAATGCTTTTATAACCACATTATCGTTTCTATACACATTGTAAACCAACAACTCCGGGCCATAACATTTGCTTTAAACAATCCCATTTACTAACTTGTTCTTTTACAGGGTGTGCTTTTGATGTTGTAACTGAGGAATCAGTGCCTAGCTGAGACTTTCTCCTGTCTTTTCTTCTGGGAGTTTTATAATTTTAGGTTCTGCATGTAGGTCTGTTATCACTGGAGTAGGTTCTCTTTATCCCTGGAAATATTCCTTGTTCTGAAGTCCACTGTGCTGCAGTATCAGCCCTGCAGCTTTCCTTCCATGAGCATAAGCGTGTTGGTTGGTCTACATTTCTCCCTCTCTTTGTTTTCAACCTCTCTGTATGTCTGTATATAAAGTTAGTTTCTTATAGACAGCATATAATTGTGTCTTTTTTGTACAGTCTGACAATCTCTGCATTTTAATTGGAGTGTTGACATCATTTACATTTAATATAAATAACATTGTTGAGTTAAAACCTGCCATCTTGCTGTTTGTTTTCCATTTGTTTTACCTCCTCTTTGTTACTTTTTTCTCACTTTTTCTTCTCTTCTTTCGGATTAGTTGCATAGCTTGTCTGATTCTAATTCATGTCTGTCATTGTAGATAGTTTAAAAGTTGAAGTTTTATTAGAGAAGTACAGAAAGTAGCGACTTTTTTAGTTAGGAACACGTACTTTAATCAGTTTTTACAATAAAAAAGTCTTCTTTTTTAAAAAAAAAGTTATGACACACACACACACATAAAGAGAGTAGCCGTTTTCCCTAAAATAATGAGCCCAATCATGAGATAATTGGTTAAGGAAAAGGTCAATAATAATAATAATGCATATTTGGATTTGCCTCTGGTTACCAATTAGGAAACAGAATAATCCCACACTGAAAGCCAAGAGCATCTTATTCCCTCAGCTCACAAGTGTGGAGTCTATGGTTCTAATTCTCAGAGGGGCAGTGCCGGGAGCTGGCGTGAGGAACCCCACCCGAGGCAATGGTCATGAGGAAGGAAGCCAGACAAAACGCAAAGGCGTGATCTAGCTTCAGGGGTTCCCCCTGAGTTTTCCTGAACAAATACCCGCCAAAAACCAGAGTCTGCCTGCACACCACCACTTTTCTCTGGAAAGAGTTAACTCAGGGCTTCAGTTAACAGTCTCCTGCAGAAGGAGTGTCTCAGCTCAGACCCCTCTGGTGGCTCTCTAACTTGCCTGACAGTTAGAGACTTTTACAATTTGTGGATTGTTTATAGCCCCCCAACCGCAAGAGGCACAAAGCTTAAAGCATCTTAAGATACAGAGCCTTTTCTAAGAGCTGAAAATCATATTGGTGATGGGTTTTCACTGTTGGCTCAATGACTGCTGCCAGGCCTCCATATTCTTTATCTTTTAGACACCTGAAGGATATTAATCAATGTAATAGGGATATAGAAATAGGAATGTAGTAGTTTTGATGTTAGCAACACTAGACTTTTGAGTTAATTACTTTTCTTTGTTATATGTCACTGCACTCCTCTTGTGTCCTTGCTATGTAAGAATGTAACTTTATTTAGTGCTGAGAGTGGCACCAGACTTTGGGAAGATCAATACAAATAAGTCTTCTGGTTGACAAACCCTTATCAGAAAAAAGGCTGTAAAATGTTAATTGGCCCTCTGGCTAGAAGATGATGTAAATCACCTAAGACTTGTGTATACAATTAGGTATGTAGAGAGAAAGCCTGGTTTTGATAAGAGCCAGGGCTGCTGACGCTGCATAACTTTATATTACCCATTGATCTCTATGTACAATCAAAAAGGTATAAAAGTCCTTTCTAGACAATAGAGGCCGGGCCAGTCCTGGGAAGACTGGTTTCCCCCGTGTCTTACTCCTTTTCTGGCTGAATTCCCATCTGGGGTGTGGAGGCTTGCCATGTCTACTTACTTGCCCCAGCTTCTAAGATCCACGCGAGAGGGAGCCCAAGGTGGGGCACCCCCCGCTATTCAAGAGGACGCTGGTAGGATGCCAGTGGCCTAACATAGATGGTGCAAGCTCCTTATCTGGAACTGTACTGGCTTTCCACGTAAACCAAATTATTCAGCCTCTTTTCTCCACTTAATTTTCCTCCTACACTATTTCTTCCTAATCTAATCTTATATTAATAAATAAATAAGTTTTTTCTCACCCACGCCGTCCCCGCTTCGAATTACCGTGGATCCAGCGGGGCTGGACCCCGGCAGGGCAGAATGGAGAGTTCTGGAAATTTAGGGGAAATGAGTTGACTGGTGAAAGCCCCGTCCCTGGGAACGACGAGCTCCCCTTGGCTCACCTTCCCCCACCATGCTTCTCTTCCCTCCCCTTGTGCTAAGCTTCTCTCCAGAGCCGTGTGTTCCGTGCTCCAAAACTTCCTGAGCCAAAGCACAGTTCTAACTAGTGTTTTTCAGTTCTCATCATTGTTAAGTCCAGCTCTTGGGTTAGCTGACGTCTCTCCAGTGTGCAAATTTTAGGGCATGTTTTTGTGGGGGCGTGAAGGACAAGGCTCCAGACACTACACTCAGAGCTTTACCTACATTGGTTCATCTGCTCTTTCCAGATGAGGAGGTCCCCTGTGAGGTCCCCACTGTTATCAGCTCCGCCTTGTGGCTAGTGAACTGAGGCTCCAGCCCTTCCAGCAGGGGTGGAAACATTCTACTTGTGATTGTAGTCTTTCAGTGTAGACATTTGTTGGAACCTGGTCAGCTGTGTGGTTTATCAGATTTGAAGTTGACCTCCAATAGGGTTGATTTCAAAACGCCTCTGCAGCCCCCTGCTGGTGAGGTTGGGTAAGTGCAGGCCATGCTAGTAGTGAAAGGGGATCAAATGAGAACTTGGCGATGAACCTTCCTCTTTTGTGTTTCAGGGTGCCTGACACTTCCCTTTCTCAACTGAGGCTCCTGTCTGCCTCTAGGGGACCAGGAATCCTTCAGGAGCTCAGCAGGAGAGAGGAGTCCGAGTCTTGCTTGGAATCAGAGATCAGAGGCCTGAAAGTGGACTTGGATAAAGACAAAGGGTCTTCTAATTCCCTTTAGCTCCCACTTTTGCATTAAGAGCCAGTTATCACCAGAAAGTCTACAAACAGTGAATGCTGAAGATGGTGTGGCAATGTGGAGAGAAGGGAACCCTCCTCCACCGTTGGCGAATATGTGAGCTAGTGCAGCCCCTATGGAGACCAGTCTGGAGGTCTCTTAAAAACAGAACTGCCATATGACCCTGCAATTCCACTCATGAAGATGATACACAAGAAGGGCCTACTATATAGCACAAGAAACTATTCAGTTCAGTTCGGTCATGTCCAACTCTTTGCGACCCCATGGACTGTAGCATGCCAGGCCTCCCTGTCCATCACCAACTCCTGTAATTTACTCAGACTCATGTCCATTGAGAAGGTGATGCCATCCAACCACCTCATCTGTCGTCCCCTTCTCCTCCCACCTTCAATCTTTCTCAGCATCAGGGTCTTTTCAGATAAGTCAGTTCTTCGCATCAGGTGGCCAAAGTATTGGAGTTTCAGCTTCAGCATCAGTCCTTCCAGTGAATATTCAGGACTGATTTCCTTTAGGACGGACTGGTTGGATCTCCTTGCAGTCCAAGGGACTCTCAAGAGTCATCTCCAACACCATAGTTCAAAAGCATCAATTCTTTGGCATTCAGCTTTCTTTATAGTCCAACTCTCACATCCATACATGACTATTGGAAAAACCATAGCCTTGACTAGACAGACCTTTGTTGGCAAAGTAACGTCTCTGTTTTTAATATGTTGTCTAGGTTAATATGCTGTCTAACTTTTCTTCCAAAGAGCTGCTAAGTCGCTTCAGTTGTGTCCGACTCTGTGCGACCCTGTGGACTGCAGCCTACCAGGCTCCTCTGTCTATGGGATTTTCCAGGCAAGAGTACTGGGGTGGGTTGCCATTGTGTCTTTTAATTTCATGGCTGCAATCACCATCTGCAGTGATTTTGGAGCCCCTCAAAATAAAATCTGACACTGTTAACCACTGTTTCCCCATCTATTTCCCATGAAGTGATGGGACCAGATGCCATGATCTTCGTTTTCTGAATGTTGAGTTTTAAGCCAACTTTTTCACTCTCCTCTTTCACTTTCATCAAGAGGCTCTTCAGTTCCTCTTCACTTTCTGCCATAAGGGTGGTGTCATCTGCATATCTGAGGTTATTGATATTTCTCCCAGCAATCTTGATTCCAGCTTGTGCTTCATACAGCCCGGCATTTCTCATGATATACTCTGCATGTAAGTTAAATAAGCAGAGTGACAATATACACCTTTGATGTACTCCTTTTCCTATTTGGAACCAGTCTGTTGTTACATGTCCAGTTCTAACTGTTGCTTCCTGACCTGCATATAGGTTTCTCAAAAGGCAGGTCATGTGGTCTGGTATTCCCATCTCTTTCAGAATTTTCTACAGTTAATTGTGACCCACACAGTCAAAGGCTTTGGCATAGTCAATAAAGCAGAAACAGATGGTTTTCTGGAACTCTTGCTTTTTCCATGATCCAGCGGATGTTGGCAATTTGATTTCTGGTTTCTCCGCCTTTCTAAAACCAGCTTGAACATCTGGAATTTTACGATTCATGTATTGTTGAAGCCTGGCTTGGAGAATTTTGAGCATTACTTTACTAGCGTGTGAGATGAGTGCAATTGTGTGGTAGTTTGAGCATTCTTTGGCATTACCTTTCTTTGGGATTAGAATGAAAACTAACCTTTTCCAGTCCTGTGGCCACTGCTGAGTTTTCCAAAGTTGCTGGCAGCATCTTGAGTGCAGTACTTTCACAGCATCATCTTTCAGGATTTGAAATAGCTCAACTGGAATTCCATCACTTCCACTAGCTTTGTTCATAGTGATGCTTCTTAAGGCCCACTTGACTTCACATTCCAGGATGTCTGGCTTTAGGTGAGTGACCACACCATCATGAGTATCTGGGTTGTGAAGATCTTTTTTGTACAGTTCTTCTGTGTATTCTTGCCACCTCTTCTTAATATCTTCTGCTTCTGTTAGGTCCATACCATTTCTGTCCTTTATTGAGAAACTATACTCAGTATTTTTTAATAATCTATAATGGAAAAGAATCTGAGAAGCAATATATCCATATGTATAAATGAATCACTTTGCTGTGCACCTGAAATTAACACAATGTTGAAAATCAACCATGCTTCAGTTAACAACAACAACAACAACAACGAAAGAGGCCCATTGAACTTGACCTTCAAGCTGATAACCAGCCAGAGGGGAATAAAATTCAGGGTCCGCCAAAGGGGTATCCCTCCTTCCCAGCTTCAGCCAGGTGAGGCGAGGGATGAGAAAGAAGTGGGGAGGCATGTCCTGAGCTGCCCCCTTGCGTCCCCCCAAAGTTGATGGAGGAAGGTAGATTAAGGGGGAGGCAGAAAGCAGAAGGACTCGGAGCTACCCCCAGTGCCACACAGAGGGGAGACTACCATGTTGCAGGATGGGGGACCCCTTTTCGAGCGCTTGTCTAACACTAGGAAATGAAGTCAGAGGAGACACGTGTGCTGACAAAGCAAGAGACTTTTTGGGAAGAGGCACCCGGGCGGAGAGCAGGAGGGTGAGGGGACCCTGGAGAGCTGCTCTGGCACATGGCTCAGCCTTGGGTTTCATAGTGATGGGATTAGTTTCCGGGTTGTCTCTGGCCGGTCATTCTGGCTCGGTCCTTCCTGGTGGTGCACACGTTGCTCAGCCAAGAAGGATGCCAGCACGGATTCTGAAAGGTGGTAGGACACGTGGCATTTCCTTTTGACCTTTCCCAAACTCTTTTCAGTGGTGGTGGCTTATTAGTTCCATGTTCCTTACCAGGATCTCCTGTTGTAAAATGTCCCATGCAATGCTTACTACAGTGCATGGCTTGTGTGTGGGTTCAGTCAGCGTGCTTCCCCTAACAACCACGTGCAGGCCCAGCTCCAACATGGGACAGCGCTGTGTGTCCAGGCTGCTGTGGGGCGGCCTGGTTAGGAGGGAGTAGCCAGAGCTGAGCCCAGGTAGTGTTGCTGTAGCGTTGATGGGGGGCTGGTAAAAAGCTGTGTCCACATGCCGACCCCCAGACCGGCAAATGTGACCTTGCTTGGAAAAAGAGTCTGTAGGTGTGATCAAGTGGCCCATCTCAAGAGGAGATCAGCCAGGCAGGCTCTACGTGCAGTGATCACTGTCCCTCTGAGAAGAGGAGGGGCCGGGTGAGGACGGAGGCAGAGGCTGGGGAGAACCCCCGAGCCACCGGAGACTGGAAAGGGCAGGAGAGGTTTCTCCAGAACCTTAGGAGGGAGACATACCTCAGCCACACCTTGTTTTCAGACTCCTGGCCACCAGAACTGCGAGAACATCAATTCCTGTTGTCTTAAGCATCCCCTCTGCACCCCCTGCAGTGTGTGGTCATTTGTTCTGGCAGCCACAGGACCCTAATCTTGGCTCCAGTGTCTTGTAAAAAGATCTGGGGGTTGAGTGGATTACCCCTGCCCCGGCAAAACCACAAAGACCCGAAACAGCTCCTGCCCCGTGAAGCATCATTGTAGGAAGGAGAGAGTCGAGGAAGATGCACCCATGAGAAGCTCCAGATGGAACATCTCAGACAAGTGACCTGAGACTCTGCAAATGAGCAGAGATGCTGTCAAGGGACAGAGACTGGGGCACTGCTTATTGTCAAGTTTAAACTAGTTACCACTCCCCGCACCACCCCACCCACCCTGTTCTAGAAGATAAGCACACACTTCTGAGCGGAAGTGGAGTGAGCATAGCTGCCTCTCCCACAGGGGTGAGAAGCACATGGAGGAGGAGGATAGCATGAAGATGCCTTGGCCACGGTCACGTCCAGTCTGGTCCCAGCTTCTGCAGGCCGTCCAGGGCTTCCCTGATGGTGGAAGGCGGCTACTGCCCACCAGAACAAAGCCTAGGGCTGGCCCCCATCCAATGCCTACATCTGGAACATGTTACATGATTGCTAGAAAAATAACCAGACGAACCCAGGACATTTCTGGTAAAGAGGCTCCGAGGAAGCAGCTCTTGGAGCAGATGACTCAGGCTGTGCTCAGGGCTGTGTGGTCTGCGAGCCACGCTGCCTGGAAGCCATTCCCTGTGCCCTGGCTGATTCACCCTGCAAGGGGCATCGCAGAAGGCTGTGGCCTAGCTCCGTGGCCGCCCAGATACCTTTTGCAATCACAGTGAATCATGGGATCTGCGTTAATGTTCTGTGGCTGCTGTAGTAAGTGACCCAACCTTAGAGACTTAAGACAGCATGTGAAATGAAATGCGCATGCTCAGTCATGTCCAGCTCTTGCGACCCCATGGACTCCAGGCAAGAGTGCTGGAGTGGGTCACCGTACCTTTCTCCAGGGATCTTCCTGACCCAGGAGTCAAGGCCACGTCTGCTGCATCTCCTGCATTGGCAGGCAGGTTCTTTACCGCTCAGCCACATAAATCAGCACAAACCTACTGTCCTGCTGGTCTGGAGGTCAGAAGCCTGAAAGGGTCTCACGGGACTAGTCAGGGTTCCTTCTGGAGACTCCAGGAGAGAATCTGTTTCCTGAATCCCTTGGCTCATGGCCCCCTTCTCCATCCTCGGAGTACGTTCCGCTGATTCTGCCTCACTCCTCCTCCTCCTCTGACTCTGACCCCTGCCTCCCTGCCTCTCAAAAGGAGCCTTGTGATCACACTACACCCACAGGATAATTCAGGGTAATTCTTCATTCCCAGATCCTAATCACCTTAATAAAGCCCCTCCTGCAAAGTGTGGTGACTGGACTAGTGTTCCCCCAGATTTCATCTCCACTCAGCCCTCAGAACATGACCTTATTTGGAAATGCGGTCTTTGCAGATGTAATCAAGTTGGGGTCCTACCTGAGTGGGTTAGCCCCCATCCAGTCACTGGTGTCTTGTAGAAGGAGGGAAATTTGGACACAGATGCTCAGGGAAGACAGCCTTGTGACTTCAGAGTCATGGATGGGAGGAACGTAGAACCCAGGAAGCCCGAGGATCGTCAAGACCGGTGGAAGCCGAGGAGGCGTGGGCTTCATCCCTGAGGGTTTTGGAGCAAGCATGGCCCTGCCGATGCCTGGATTTTGAACTTCTGGCCTCCAGAGCTTTGAGAGCACAAGTCTCTGTTGTTTTACACCCCACCCCCATTTTTGGTTGTTTGTAGCAGCCCTAGGAGACTGATGCGTCAGCTGTTTTTCGCTCAGTTGTGTCCAGCTCCTTGCGACCCCATTTACTGCAGCATGCCAGGCTTCCCTGTCCTTCACCATCTCCCAGAGTTTGCTCAGACTCAACGTGCATCGAGTCGGTGATGCCACCCTTCCGTCTCATCGATGCATTCCAGGCTTCAGTGATCAGGCTGTGCTCCTCCTGGGGGTGTTACTCAGCTCATCACAGAGCCTTTGAGGGGAAGGGAACGTCCATGGCAGGGAGGAGCTGGAGACGGCAGTCAAGCCAGATGTGAAGTCTAGGTCTGGGACTTCCCTGGTGGTCCAGTGGTTAAGAACCTGCTTTCCCGTGCAGGGGACGCAGGTTGGATCCCTGGTCTGAAAGGTCCCACATGCTGTGAGGCAACTAAGCCTGTGCGCCACAGCTACTAAGCCCATACTCTGGAGCCTTGCTCCACAGCAGAAGCATAGGCATCGCGACGAGGCGCCAGCGCACACCGCAACTAGAGAAGAGTCTGCACGTCACGACAGACACCCAGCGCAGCCCGAACTCAACACGAAAGACGAAGTCTAGGTTCCCTGCCTCAGGCCTTAGCTCAGGCGACTGACAACTTGGCTAGGGCTAGGGGTCCGAGGCCACTTGCCCAGGTGCCTGGCAGTGGGGGCTGGCTGGCAGCTCAGGCACAGTCTGGGGTCCTTGGCTACCCCCACCCCATCCTCTCATCCTCCTGTGGGCTAGACCGGGCTTCCCCATAGCATACCTGTCTCTGGGTCTGAGAGACCAAGAGCAGAAACTGCAGACCCCGTGGGTCCCAGGCTTGGAGCGGGTGCCCCATCCCTTCCCCCACAGCTTGTTGTCCAGAGTAAAACCATACGGCCAGGCCAGGCCCAAGGGAGGAGCATTAAACTCTGCCTGGTGATGAGCTGAGGGCTGGAGAGACAGGGGGCGAGGATGCGGGGTCCCCGCCCCACTGACCACAGGGCCGTGACTCCCGGGAGACCTTTCCAGCTTTGGCCTGAGTGGAAAGCGGGACCCAGTCAGCAGCAGACCCGCGTTACCCAGCTGACGACACCGACCTGGAACACGTGTGTGCAGGGTGAGGCCGTCCTCGCAGTTGTCCCTGGGTCAGACCCGCCAGGGCTTGTGCATCTGCAGGTCTCACTGACTCACCAGCCAGGGCCTGCCAGGGGCTCCGGAAATGTGTCTTCCATGAGGGCCATTATTTAATAGGAACACAGAAGCCACCCCATCATTTGGAAATAATCTCAGTTTGTCTTGGTTTAGGCAAGAAGGAGCACAGAACCTGGGCATGTTTCGTATAATAATAGATCACAGGGTGTGAATGCCTCCAGTTGTTGTCATTGTTGAGTAGTTTCTTGGGAGTCAGAGATGATTGTATTTCAGTCCTTGAACATTTGGTGCGTGCCCACTGTGTGCCCAGCCCCATGCTGTAACAGGAAAGAGTGGATCACCCCTCCCTGTTCCGGTCACCTATTGCAGAACAAGAAAGCACCCCCTAAACTTAATGACTCAGAGCATCACCAGTCAATCGTTTTGCTGGGTCTGAAGGACCTGCATTCATGACTGCACATTGGTGCTGCCTGCCAGCTCCCCTCCCTGGGGGCAGCTTGGGCTTCCTCCTGGCATGGTGGTGGGCTCCCAAGAACATGTGTCCCACAAGGAAGAAGTGGAAGCTGCCAGATTCTTAAGGCCTGGCCCAGCATCCTTCTGCCATATTCTTGGTCTCACAGTTTAGAGTCAAGGGAACAGCATCCTTCCAAGACTCATGGGAAAAAGGGATTTGTAGATGTAATAAGGTGAAGTTCTTACTGGATCAGTGTGGCCCTAATGCACTGTGACTTGGTGTCTGTGTACAGAGAGCAGGGGACACAGTGGGCAGATGAGAAGCTGGAGGGGAAGAGCAAGGATCCTCCTCTCGGGGCTCAGAGGGAGTCCGGCCCTGCCGACCGCTCGATTTCAGACTCTGGCCTCAGATACTGTGAGAGAACACATTTCTGTTATTTTGAGGCACCCAGTTTGTGGTCATTTGTTCTGGCACACCCCAGGATGCGGATACACTGATTTACCCTGCTTTTCCAACTTTGACCAGAAACTCCACTTATTTGACTGTTTCCTAGGGTGGGGGAGATTAAGGGAGGTGTCCCATAGGCGGTAGTGCTCAACTTGGACGATATTTATAAAAATAGTGTTGACAACTCAGAGGACATGGAGGAAAGGGATGATGCCAACAATTAACTCGTTTACTGCAGTGGCTCTGGGGAATTCCCTGGCGGTCCAGTGGTTAAGGCTCCAAGCTTTCACTGCAGGGGATGTTGGTTCAGTCCCTGATCGGGAAACTATGATCCTGCATCCTGAGCTGTGCAGCCAAAAAAAGAAAAGAAAAAAAAACACTACAAAGGCTTTGTCAAGAGGGTCTGTTACTATTCTCATCTCACAGATGGAGAAACGAGGGATGGGAAAATCAAGGCATTTGCCCAGGGTCTCAGGACAAGAAGGACAGAGCTTGGCTTCAGTGTCCAGTAGGAGATCTGGAGGTTTAGGTCCTCCCCGGCCGGAGGGGTTCCCATGCTGGGGGCTGGAGGGAGACAGGCTTCCATTCTTTTCATCCCTCAGTCCCCCGGGCTGGCATGGAGCATATAGCAAACACACTAGGGGACGCTGTTCATGAGCGAATAGGCGGCATTGGGATGCTTGGCTCCATCTGCAGGCTGACAGGAAGGTTTAGAATCTTCTGGAAATGCCACACCCTGGGTGTGATGCCCAGGGCCCAGCCTGCTCTGGAAAAGCCTGATTGTCACTGGAGAGAAAGCAGTCACCAATGCAGCAGCCGCCAGAAGAGCTGAGCTTCCGAGGCATTCTCAGCCACGGTCATCAGGCCCCCGGCTCTGCGCCTGGGATATCAGGGAGGAGAGAAGCAGGCTTCCGAGGCGTTCTCAGCCACGGCCATCAGGGCCCCGGCTCTGCTTCTGGGATATCAGGGAGGAGAGAAGCAGGCTTCCGAGGCGTTCTCAGCCACGGCCATCAGGGCCCCGGCTCTGCTTCTGGGATATCAGGGAGGAGAGAAGCAGGCTTCCAAGGCGTTCTCAGCCACGGCCATCAGGGCCCCGGCTCTGCGCCTGGAATCTCAGGGAGGAGAGAAGCAGGCAGGAACCCTGGCGACGGTGGCAGCCCAGGAGTATTTCGGATATGGGTTTGCCCTGTTCCAGGTTAATGATTTCAAAACCAGCATGAGCAACGAGTCTCGCAAAATTGTGAAACATAGTCTCCCCCTTTTTGTAAAGATATTATCATACTTCCATTTTGTTGTTTGCCTCCAAGAATGAAGAGGTTCCAGATGGATAATCCCAAAGAACAATAACAAAGAAAGAATAACAAAAAATAAACTCCCCTGTTCGAACATTAGATCTGTTATCAGGTTTAAACTAAAGATGTTATCCAATGTAAGTATTGGGGAGGAATAAAAATCCTACCCCTCCTCCTCACCTAAATCAGGATAAAAATTTATCTTTTTATGTAATAGAAATCTGAGGTAAGTAGTGGGACTGATATAGAAACCTATGTTAGTTATAGATGGCCAGGTGCCACTACTTAAGGCTTCTGTTCCCACCATACCTCGTGGTCTAAAGTGGCTGCTGCACTCCAGCCATCATATGCATATTCCAGGCAGGAAGGAAGAGGAGAACTCTGAAGTCTCCCTTGAGGGAGACTTCCTTGAAGCCACACTTAGATGTAGTTCTACAGACAAGAGAAGGTGTGAGGCTGGCTGGGAAGTATCCTTTAGCTAAGTGACAATAAAAAATCTTCCTATTTTTAAGGAAGAAGAGAGATGAGCTATCTGGAGGCAACTTGAGCATTCTGTCGCTACTAGGGAATTTTGTGGTTCAAGGGATCTAGCATTGAGACTGAGCCTTGGGAAGCTGGTATTATGGCCCCAGGATGGCCACACACTGTGTTGTCTGGGCGGTGATGGTTTGGCAACCTTATCACTTCTTATAAACTTTTCCTTGGCTGAGGAGGAAGGGTTCATGAGCGTTCCAGGGTAGTTGTTTATACTTCAAGACCACGAAAGCATTTCCATCCCAAATCCTGTAACAAAAAGCTCCCTGAAGGGTCCAGCACTTTTCTAACCAAAGAATTTCATGGGCTACTCTTGTCCATCCTAGAAGAAATCAGTCCTGAATATTCATTGGAAAGACTGATGCTGAAGCTGAAACTCCAATACTTTGGCCACCTGACGCGAAGAACGGACTCATTGGAAAAGACCCTGATGTGGGGAAAGATTGAAGGTGGGAGGAGAAGGGGACAACAGAGGATGAGAGGGTTAGATGACATCACCGACTCAATGGACTTGAGTTTGAGTAAACTCCGGGAGTGGGTGATGGACAGGGAGGCCTGGCGTGCTGCAGTCCACGGGGTTGCAAAGAGTCAGACATGACTGAGCGACCGAACTGACTAACCTGACTCTTGTCTGACTACCTACTTGCTTCAGGAGGTATCCCTTGCTAGCAGGAAGCTCACAGTTGGCACTCAGGGCCTGAATAGATTCAGGAAGAGACAGAAAGGGAGGAAGGGAGTGGGGGAGAGTGATGCTGCATTGGACCTCTTGATGATAAATTACCACATCACTGATTTGTTAAAAGGTCAGGTTTTGGAATCCACTGGCTCCCAGCCTCTGTATCGCTTACTGTGTTATCCTGGGCCACTTATTTATGTGTGTGACTCTCAGTTTTCCTCTCATTTGATGAAGATGCCCCAGGTCCCACCTCAGAGCACCGGCATGAGGGATGGGAGATGGGACTCATGGAGAGCACTCAATAGTGACGACAAGCTTGGGTACCTAGTTCTCTACTGTGAGCTCAGGGCTCACCCAGCACCCAGGCACCCAGAATGGAAGAGAGCTGTGGGGGGCTGTGGCCCACCATCCTCTTTGGTGCCAGGAGTTCCCCCAAAACCTCCATCCCAGCTCCCCTGGCCGTCTCCCCAAGGATGCCCCAGGATCTGCCCCAGATGTGAGTCTTGCCTTTTGGGGCTCCTCATTCTCTCCCCCTAGATTCAAGTCCACACTGATCAGAAGGCCCACTCAGATCCCCACCCCCCAGCCTCACCTTTCCACCGCGGTCCCCGTGTCTCCTATTCATCCTTCCAGACCTGTCTGTCTTGGCCATCTCTCTGCCTATCTCTCTTGCCCATCTGTCTGCTTCCTTGGGGCAGCTGTTCCTCCCCTGCTCAGGTCACTGACTCTGGCTGCCCTGGCCTCTGGGTGAACACCACTAACCAGGTCCTGTCCCTCGGTCACAGGGTTGCAGTGATGTCTGGGTTTCCTGGTTTGCATTCCCCCTAAACAGACTCCAAAACAGGATGTGAGTGCAAGTAGTTTATTGAGGAGATGATCGCAGGAAACGCCAGGAGGAGGGGAAGGGCCAACAGAGGGTGGGCATCACACCAGCTGTCACCTCAGCACCTGGAGTGTAGCCCCGGGGGTCTCTGGGAGCCAGTGTCATCACCCTGAGGGGTGCAGGAGCTGGGGCATTTACACTCCAGTTCTTACTAAGTTATTGGTGTGATTCCATGCTGATATTGTGCCATGCCCAGGGCAAAGGAGTATCTGTGCCGGCAGCTGACAGGACAGGGCATGGCAGCATCTGCCAAGGTTGGACGTGTGGCCTGAGCACAGCTAATCATGTCTTTCCCTGGGATTTTGCTTCTCAATTTGAAGCCAGGCGGGAGGTGTGACCTGTTGAATCATAGCTACCAGTGGCCACCTACTCTGCCTCATGGACTGACCAGAGGTGCCAGGCAGAGCCCAGAGAGGAGGGGGAGGTCAGGGGAGGGGAGGGGAGGGGTGGTGACCATCTTCTCTGAGGTCCTGGTCCCGGGCGTATCTGAACCTGTCTCTTCCCGGGCCTCCCACTCATAGGAGCCGACACACCACCTCTTTTTCTTCCTCAGTCTGTCCTAATTACCTTTCCATAACCTGCAGCTGGCCCTGCATCACGTCTGTTTGTGAAGCCTCCGTTCACTCCTCGGTCCAGACACCCGCCCCCTCTGGGCTCCTTGGAAGCCTCTAGATCCCTGTTGCTGCCCTCAGCACAGAGGACGCATTGACCATCCACCCGGGGTCCCTCCGTCAAACGGCTTGTCTCATGTCTGCTTTATTCATCTCTCTCTTTTTTTTTTTTTCCAGAATGCCTGGTCCAAAGAAAGTCCTCAGTAAATGTCATCAAATAGAATGAAAAATGAACTCCAGCATTCATTTATTTTTAAAAATCTATTTACATTTTCTGCTTGTATTACTTCTTGTGGGGTAACTCAAGGTGGATAAATTTGCTCTTCACTGTTGGCTGAAGAATTCCTTTCATTTGCTCAAAACTACCTCTCTCGAACTTTAAGGGGGTGCCCATCGTATTCTGGGACTTGGTGTTCACTTTTCCTACGTGAGTCATCGTTTTTATATAGTTAAATAATACCACAGCTCAGCCTTTGGCTTCCCAATCTCTTCTTGTAAGAAGCCCTCCTCTTTGCGTGGCTAGACTTTCTTGGCTCTTGCCTCGTCTGCTCCTGCACTGGCCCGCGTGTCGGCATGCAGTAGGTGCTCAGCTGACACTCAGTGGCTAGAAGAATGAGTGCACAGATACCCTCAGCGGACAGAGACTCCTGGGCTCGCCTTCCCAACCTTCAGGTCCCGTCATAGTTGGGGTTCCCAGAAGCAGGTGCGGAGCTGCAGATTTGAGGGCAGGCAGCTTATTTGAGCTGTGGAAGGAATACAGGAGCTTCCCAGGTGGCGCAGTTGGTAAAGGATCTGCCTGTGAGTGCAGGGAAACCTGGGCTCGGTCCCTGAGTCAGGAAGATCCCCTGGAGGAGCAGATGGCTAACGAGCTCCATTATTCTTGCCTGAAAATCCCACGGACAGAGGAGCCTGGAGTCCTGCAGTCCATGGGATCTCAGGAGTCAGACATGACTGAGTGCGCGCACTCACAAGGAATACAAGAAGGAGATGAGTCTAGTGGTGCAGGAAGGGCAGGAACGTAATGTCTATAGCATTAAGCTGATGGCCGCTGTGTGACCAGCTAGAGAATCTCCTGGGAAACATCCACCTCTGAGTCATCCCAGCTGAGAGCGCAGGGTCTGGGGTATTTACACCCCCAGCCCTGTTAGCCATGGTTGGCCAATGTCTCAGGGGCATTAAATCCCAGGCACTTTGGGGCCTTGACTGTGGAGTGACATCTCCTCCCAACAGGGCCAGTCAGATTCTCTCTCTAGGAAGTTGGAACTGGGAGACAGCTGGGTACACCCTGCGCTGGTCCCTGGAACAAGGGAGATGTGAGCTCCCATGCTGGCGGGCTGGCCGTGAGACCACAGGCGATGAGCAAGGCCAGGCTGCAGAGGGAGAGGGAGGGGACCCCTGCTGCGAGAGGTGAGAGCTGCGCAGAAAGTTCTGACAGCACGTTTCCAGGACTAACTCTCGTTCTCTGAGGGTCTTGGCTGTCCTTGAATGCTATAGTAACCCAGTATCCTACCAAGAAGCCCCCTCTGTGGTTAAGCGACCTCAAGTGGGTTTCTGTTACACGCCGCTTCAACTGATCAAGATCTTCCCCTAGGTTTACATCCCCCACCAGGAGTCGCCTGCCAATATAAGATGTGGAAATCACCCTTGGGCCCTTCCTCTCCAACAAGTCAAGCAAACCCATCCCACTGAGATCCCAGAGGGCCACAGAACTGGCACCTGTCAACACAGAGGGGTCACCACCTTTCCTACTTTTTTGGTTCTTCTTTCTAAACTAATACCCATCACAAAATGGTACCCCCGTGTCTCCTTGACTCATGTTGTTAGAGGTCTTTGATGCTGAATTCAGGCTCAGTGGCTTTGTGCAGCTGCTAAATGGGTGTGGCAGGAACAAACAAGAAGCTGGAACTCCCCAGCCCTGGCGCTTGGTGTCCAGCTCAAGGAGACTCCAATGCAGACAACTGGTAAGAAGAGTTCAAGACCCATCAGTTCTTTGGCAGCCACCTCGAGAGACAGGAAAGAGAGACTCTGATCTTTGCTGTGGATGATTAAACTCGTGGCCATCTGCAAACCCCTCTCTTCTGCAGACGTGTGTGGTCCTCGCATCAGCCCACCTTGGTTCTGAGAGACCAGGCGGACAAGAGGATGGAACCTCTCCAGGCCCAAGCGTTCCTTTTTCCAACCTGGGCTTCATTATGACCAGACGGCCTTTTCCTTGGTCTCAAAGTCTCCGTGACTGAACTGCTGCCTGGGTGGCACATCGGCTCCTTAGCTGGATTCCCACGGGTGTATGTAGCCAGTCCCTTCCCAAGAGGACCCTTGGGTGCCTCTCAGTTCTTTCCCGTCCAGGACTTCCCAGGAGTCCACGTTGCCCATGACACACCGTTTTATTTGAATTGAAATGCAGTTTTTTGGAAATCAAAGTCTAAGATTGCACAATGATGGAAAAGTTGATGGAAATCAAACCTCTGCCTTTGTACTCTGTTGGCCCTAATAACAGTAATATTAACTAACACTTGCTAAGCGCCAGACCCTGTCTGACTAGTTTCCTTATATTAACCATTTAATGCTCATGGCAGCCATGGGAGAGAAAGATGCTGTTATGATCACCCCATTTTACACACGGGAAGCTGAACAAAGGCCAGGCCTGGAGGTGGAGGAGCCAGGATTTGAACTCAGCCCTGCTGGTTCCAGAAAGCTGCAGACCTGGGCTCAAACTGCCCCTTGGGTGAGCCAGCCTGGGAGGCGATTGCAGCTCAGAGAGGTCAGGTGACTTGAACAAAGACACAGAGCTGGTGGAACCAGGATTCAAACTCGTCCATCTAGCCCCTCCTTCCCCTAAGAAGGATTGGTTATCTCTCACTGAATGTCTGCTCGGTGCCAGGCACTGTTTGTTTGTTTTCACATATTGCGTCTGTTTTTTTAATTAATTGATTTGGCCACACCACATGGCTTTTGGGATCTTGGTCCCCCAACCAGGGATCAAACCAGGGCCTAATGTAGTGAGAGCGCAGAGTCTCAATCCCTGGACCACCAGGGAATTCCCTGTTGTATCTGTTTTAAAACTTGGGGAGGATTTAAAACCAGCCTGCAGATTCTCTGATCTGTACCTGTTGAAAAGTTTGGTCTGTGCCCTCTCTTCTGTGCTTTGACCAAGGGTGTGGGAGCAGTGACGTTCTTCCACCGCCAGGCCATCAAAGGTCCTGCATCTTTTGCCTGGTTCTGTTGGGAGCCTTGCTCTGGGGGAAGTAAAAAGTCTGACTGCATGGAAAGGCTGCATGGAGCTCCTATCACGAGAATGACAGCTTGGGTATCCGGCCAGGTGGGACCTTCCAATGTCTGCAGCCCAGCCAGCATCTGACTGCAGGCACTCAATGAGGCAAGGAAGAACCATTCAGCAGAGCCCATCCCACATTCCTGACCTGTAAAACCATGAACACAGTGATGTTTCTTTCTTTTTTCTTTAGGTTTAACTGTTTTTTTTTTAAACTTTTAATTCTGTATTGGAGCATAGCTGATTAACAATGCTTTGATAGTTTCAGGAGAAGAGTGAAGGGACTCAGGCATACATATACAAGTATCCATTCTCCTCCAAGCTCCCCTCCCGTCCAGACTGCCACACAACATTAAGCAGAGTTCCGTGTGCTGTATAGAAGGTCCCTGTTGGTTATCCATTTTAAATATAGCAGTGTGTACATGTCAGCCACAAACTCCCTAGTACCCTTCTCTCCATCCTTCCCCTGGCAATCATAAGCTTGTTCTCTTAAGTCTGTGAGTCTGTTTTTGTTTTGTAAGTAAGTTCATTTGTATCAAGGAAAATGGTTGTTTTAAGCCACTACCTTTTGGGATGGTTTGCTACAGAGCAGCAGTGACCCTAACGTGCCGTTTGAGAAATATTAATCCCACTGAGATGTTAGAGAGAAATGAATTTGCTGAGAAATGTCTAGTGGGTTCACACTGTGGCACATCCAGCTCCCTGTTCCCCTCAGACCACTTGGTTCAGGGGCTAAGGTCTCTGACACGAGTGCTTGCCAGAAGGCAGCAGGCAGCTCTGGGCAGACAAGGAGCAGGTGCACAAATGCAGAGGAGCCCACAGAGGGAGAGGAAAGAAGCAGTGAGTGGAGGAGGTGGGGTGTTGGCAGTTCCTTGGTGCAGAGGGTGGGGCAGTGGCAGCCCGTCTGGACAGGCACCTCGGCTTGGAGGTGACATTATAGAAAGGTGCCCTCAGGTTGCAACTCTGCCAACGGCGCCTCTGGAACACCTGAGCTGGGGATGGTGTCCCCAGAGCCATCCAGAACTAGCGAGGAGCCCACAGAGCAGCTCCCAAAGGAGGCGGAGGCCCGAGTCAGCCAAACTGGAGATGTTTTGTTGTTGACCACCCCCATCCGCACCCCCACCTGCATGCTGGGCCCGTGAGAAATCAGTCTGAGTAGCTTCTCTTCCCCTCTGCTAGGGCAGGAGCCGCTTTGCCCACTCCTCCCAGAGCCCCAGCGTTAATGGTGCTCAAGGCGGCAGCAGGTGCATGGTGCGAGCCTGAGTTGAAATCCCAGTTCCTTGTGGCAGGTGGGAGTGCGCCTGCGCGCAGGGAACCAGCGAGGGAAGGGGCGAAGCGAGGCCTTTACAAAGCTGCCCTGTGTCCTGAGGCTTAGGTGCAGTGTCGCTGTTCAACCAAAGTTTAATTGAAATTGTAAATGTAAAATAAAAGTTCTCCTCTAGTGAAAAAACAAACGAACAAATCCCAGTACCTCCACTGGGGAGCTGTTCAACCTTGGGAAAGTTACTTGCATTCTCTGTACTCAGTTTCTGGGTGGTAGCACCAGCTTCGGAGGGCTGTTGGGAGCAGGGGGTTTTGCCAGGATGATGGGTATGAGGCTGGGTACCTGAGAGGCATCTGCCAGGAATACAGCTCTCTCCTCCCCTTGGATCTGCCCTTTGTCACATCGAGGATGCTGGTAATGAAGCAGTCTGTTTTGCTTACCACTAAATGCCCAGTGCTTGGGACAGAGCTTGACACATAGTAGGAACTTAATAAGTATTGAATGAATAAGTGTTGAGCTGAGAACGATGCTTCAAAAACTGAGAAAAGGAAGAAAAGTAAAAGATGAAAATAAAATGAGTTAAAAAGGTAACTTTTTTAAAAATTGCATTTGAGCTGCACCTAAATCTTGAAGAGTTTCCAGCTTTCTGAATCCTAGTCACACATGCCTGGCCAATCACTGAGGTTCTTCCCTTATATTTAACTCATCCCCCCTGCCCACCCCCCTCCCCGCACCAGCCAAGTGCTCTGAACCATTGACACTCCAGACTCAGATCCCAGTCCCAGAGGGGCATGTCTGTGCCTGCTCACTGCTGTACAGCGCCGGGGCCAGTGCAGAGTGACTGGATGGGGCTGTTGGGGAAAAGCTGATACTGAGTGATATGGTGTCTTCACTCAGGAATAAGCAGCGTGGTGAGGACAGGCTCCCTCGGGCACCGGCACTGCCCGCATACAGTTCAGTTCAGTCAGTTCAGTCGCTCAGTTGTGTCCGACTCTTTGCGACCCCATGAATTGCAGCACACCAGGCCTCCCTGTCAATCACCAACTCCTGGAGTTCACCCAAACTCATGTCCATAGAGTCAGTGATGCCATCCAGCCATCTCATCCTCTGTCGTCCCCTTCTGCCCCCAATCCCTCCCAGCATCAGGGTCTTTTTCAATGAGTCAACTCTTCGCATGAGGTAACCAAAGTATTAGAGTTGCAGCTTCAGCATCATTCCTTCCAATGAACACCCAGGACTGATCTCCTTTAGAATGGACTGGTTGGATCTCCTTGCAGTCCAAGGGACTGTCAAGAGTCTTCTCCAACACCACAGTTCAAAAGCATCAGTTCTTCAGCACTCAGCTTTCTTCACAGTCCAACTCTCACATCCATACATGACCACTGGAAAAACCTAGCCTTGACTAGATGGACCTTTGTTGGCAAAGTAATGTCTCTGCTTTTGAATATGCTATCTAGGTTGGTCATAACTTTCCTTCCAAGGAGTAAGCGTCTTTTAATTTCATGGCTGCAATCACCATCTGCAGTGATTTTGGAGCCCCCCAAAATAAAGTCTGACACTGTTTCCACTGTTTCCCCATCTATTTCCCATGAAGTGATGGGACCAGATGCCATGATCTTCGTTTTCTGAATGTTGAGCTTTAAGCCAATTTTTTCACTCTCCTTTTTCATCAAGAGGCTTTTTAGTTTCTCTTCACTTTCTACCATAAGGGTGGTGTCATCTGCATATCTGAGGTTATTGATATTTCTCCCGGCAGTCTTGATTCCAGCTTGTGCTTCTTCCAGCCCGCATATAGTAAGTCCACATTAAAAGTGGGGGGCACTGGGGAGTCCTTTAGCTCCTATGGCCTTGCTTTCTTCCTCTGCTGACCAGGGCCTTGGCTACATCTCTCAAAGGTGATTTCTTCTGGTTCTAAATTCACTGAAGCGTTTACCTGCACTGCCGGCTAGGGACTTGGGGCAGTCTCTTCTCCAAGCCTCAGTTGCCTGATCTGTGAAATGGGATCATTTCCATCTCAATGGATTCCTGTGAACCTATACTGAAATAATGACGATTAAGGATTAGCTTGGGCCTCAGCTTTACTGCGTTCATCCAGTAACATCTTCCTGTCTTCATTTGCACGTTGGGAAGGTGTGTGTCTATGTGTATATGTGTGTCCGGATGGCAAGAGTGAAGTTTTCTATCCAGGTGTAGAGGATGGGGATAAATTTAGCAAATGTATTCTACACCCTAGTTGATGGGGCCCACACCAGTCCCGAGGAGGTAGCTTCTCTTTTCCCATTTTCCAGTTGAGGCACACAAAAGTGGAATTTGGTAAATTTGCAAACCCCTAGTGGAAAGTGCTTGGCACCGCGCTGGATGCACCGTTAATTTCTCAATGGAAACGCTATTTTTATGGTCATGATGAGGAAACTGAGCGCTTCCTCCTTTTCTCAAGCCGAGTTTTTATTTTATTTTATTTTTTAAATTAATTAATTAATTTATTTATTTAATTTTTTTTTATTTTAAAATCTTTAATTCTTACATGCGTTCCCAAACATGAACCCCCCTCCCACCTCCCTCCCCACAACATCTCTCTGGGTCAAGCCGAGTTTTTAGGACGCGGGTGGTCCCGCTCTCCCTCCGAGGCCCCCGAGCTCGAGGCGCCAGCGCCTCCCGGAGGCCGCCCAGCTCTTAAGTGGGGCGAAGCCGGGAGGGGCGGGGCCACGACGGCGCGACCCTATTAGGGCCGCCGGGGGCGTGGCTCCTGGGTCCGGGCAGCCTACAAGAGGCGGCGCGCACGGTCCTCTGACCCACTGCATCTTTCGGCGGCCCGAGAGTCCCTCATCCTGCGACCTGCCTGCTGTGTCCGCTGTGCTTGTGCTGCTGTTGCCGCCACTCCGCGCAGGAGACGCCGGCGAGGAGGTGGTTGAGCCCTGCGGAGGGAGGTGAGTGTGCCTTAGATTCCTCTCTCTGCACCGTGCTCTCCACCCCCTCAATCTCCTAGGAGCTGGAATAACCAGAGCAGATGTCATCTCTTAGGGTTTACTGTGCGCAGGCAAGTTAGCTGTGCACGCCTCCTGCATTTCAGAACCGTGCTCGGCGGCATGCCCTTCCGCAGATGGAGAAACTGAGTCTCAGCGAGGGCAAGTTGTCTGAGACCTCACATACTAGAAGCTAGGGAGCCTGGGACTCAAAGCAGGTCTGACGCAGAATCGTGCTCCCTGAGGCTGTGTGTATTCTTGCCTTCCCTGTGCAATTCGCCAGCATCTATTGCATCCCTGTGTACACCGTGGGCGTCAATAAGTGGAGAGCATGTGGCAGGAGTTTGAATGTGTTCTGCCCACGTGTGGAGGCTGAGGTGATCCTGGCGGCGTGTGTATTCTGCTGGGCAGTTTATAGAGCCACGCCCCTTTACGATAGTGTTTGCGACAGACCTTCCAGGTAGTCTTCCTCTTCCCCTATTTCAGAGGAAGGCACTGAGAGGGTCAGGGAGGTGAAGTGTCCGGGCAGAGTGGAGGCTGGGACCCAGTTCCGTCTGCCTCCAAAGCCCCATAAAGCTGTGGATGTGTCCGGGCGTGGCACATGTCCAGTTCCTACAGGTTTGGGAAGAATTCCCGGGCTTCTTCAGCTAGAGTAGGTATCTGTATAAACTTCTGGTAGGGGGAACCGCTGGCAGCTGAGGGCTCAGCTCTGGGGTCTGGGAGATCTGCGACCCCCAGTGGAAGAGCCAGGGCCAGCCCCATGGGCAGTGGAGACCCGGAGCCTCCCTTGAAAGGGCTGGGCTGGTGGACAAGCCAGCTGGCTAATGCCAGCTCATCGAAGTCCAGTTTGAATTGGGTGTCCGTTAGCTGGAAGGTGAGTTACTGCTCTGGTCAAGGGAAGCAGCTGGGAGTTGACAGATGCTCAGCTCACCTTCCAACCAAGAGTGGGCTTGTGAGTTTCCACTTTGAGCCTTTGGGCTCCTTGCCCTGGCAGATTAGGGTGAGCCTGCCTTCCCCAGAAGGGTCACGGCATCTAGGGTCTAGAACCTGACAGATGAGAGGCCAGGATGTGAAGGACAGGATGAAAGGCATGCCCCCTTCTCCAAACAGATCCAGAGGGGGAACTCTTGGGCCTATTTGTTTTGTGCACTTGATGGCTGTGTGTGATGCTGTTACCTCAGGTCTATCTGTCTGCACTTAGCCTTCATACTTAAGGGCTGAGTCCTGCCTCCTTTAAGACACTTCTCTGTCCAATTGCTAACTCCACCTCTGAACCTGACCTTCAAACCTGAGGGATTGTTTTGTTTGAGAGGGGCTCCAGGTAAAACACAGTTAGCAGAGTTGGGGCCAGCCCATCCCTGACGATGCAGGCAGGGAAGAGAATGAAGAGAGTGATCTTGATTTTTACAGTCTCTTAAAAAATAGGAGTAGGAATAGTAATGATCGTGTTTGTAATCCTATCAGCAGCTGACATTCATCTGGCACTTACTGTGGGCCAGTCATGCCTGGGGTTTTACATGGATGACCGCTGACTTATTTGTGAGCTGGACTGTCCTCCTTTTTACAAGGAGGAAAGTGAGGCTCCGAGTGATGAAGGCATGTACCCAACATGACATGGGCAGGGTCGGGGAGAGCTGCCATCCTAGCCGGGTCCTCCCTCAGATCCTGGAAAAAGATGCTGGTCCAATGACTGGCCACATGACTGTCAGCTCAGAGCTTGCTTCTGGGCAAGGCTTCTGCCGTGCGGGTTCTGAATTCCCCGGCCCCGGTTAGGGGTGGGGCTGGAGAGGAGACACTGACATGGGGGCTTGGGATCAACTCTGCCGACAGGTACCTGCATCAGTGTGCAGGGCCCTGCTGGGGAACCCAGAGCAATGCCAGCTGCTCCAACAGCCCTGCCTCTGGACTGCCAAGCAGAGCTGGCTGGACGGGGAGGGGCTGGAGCCTCAGGAGCGGAGCATGGGCCTCTGAAGACCCCCACACTTCATCCCTCCCTCAGCGACCCTACATCGGATACCTGGGTTTTTCTGTAGGTTGCATTTGAAAACCAGCTTTTAAAGGCAGGACCTCTAAATGTGACCTCTTTGGCCTCATGGGAGCTGGAACATTTCTTTTCTCTGTCACCAGAGTAATTTACTATGTATGGGAGGTGCCTCTGTGTCTGCTTACTCCCGACCTAGGAAGACTCCCCCCCACTTTTTTGCAGACTCACTGGTTTTTGATCAGTCCCAGATGTGCAAACCCAGCATCACTCAAAGGAGCTGATGGCTTGTCGAGAAAGGAAAATAGAACACAGGCATCATTTCATTTCATCTTCAGTTCACTGAGCTGACTGCGATGGGGATCTGGAGCCCCTCATCAGGTCCTACGGGAAGCACACTCCGTTCTGGAACAGGGAGGGACAGGCCGCTCTTCTATTTTATTTTTTTCCCTTGGAAAAGATGATTCTAGTATTGTAAAATACTAATAACATGAGATTTATCATTTTAAAGTACACAGTTTGGTGGCATCTAGTACATTAGCTGTGTTGTGAAACTATCAACACTGTCTAATTCCAGGACATTTTCATCACTCCAAAAGGAAACCTTACGATCAGTATTAACAGTCACTCCCCATTCTATCCTCCTCAGCCCCTGGCAACTGCTCATCTGCTTTCTGTCTCTCTGGATTTGCTTAATTCTGGACGTTTTGTGTAAAAGAAACCACCCGGTATGTGACTTTCTGTGTCTGGCGTCTCTCACTGAGCCTGACATGGTCAGGGTTCATGCGTGTTGGAGCCTGTGTCCGTGCTGGGCCCTTTTTTGTGGTCGAACACTCTTCCGTGGTGTGGGCAGGACAGACCATCCTTAGTTGATCCTCTCACCCACTGCTGGAAGTTTGGGCCATTTCCCCCTTTCGGCTGTTGTACATAATGCTGCTGTTGACATCTGTGTACACTTTTTTTTTGGACACCCATTTTCAGTTGTTTTGGTTCTTCCCCCAGGAGTAGAATAGGTGGGTCCCATGGTAACCTTATTTTTACCTTATTAAGGATCATTTGTCCCTTTTTCTTGACTTTCGTCTTGAAGAGGCATCAACTGAGATCATCTCCTTCCAGAAGGAATCAAGGCCCTCTGCCATGAGCGTAGAGAATGGGGCGTCTGGGTGTTTTTGGGGAAGTGTTCACAGTATCTCCCCACCCCTCACCCTGGAGAGCAACTGGCAGAGATTCCTGTCAGAGATGTTGTCCTGGGGACATCTTGTATCCCAGGCTGTACATTTATGAGTACTTGGTGATAGACAACCCCCCAACCCAAGATTGTGGGGACAGACAGTTTCTTGTGGTCCAGCCCCGGGGAAATTTATCTTCTCTGATTGCCCCAAGTGCTGCGTCAGCTTAGAAAAAAAACCACAGATTCAGGGGAAAAAGGAAAAGTCCTAATGAGGATTATGCAACTTTTGGACCATCATTTTAAAAAAATATTATAAATTATGAAATCCCACATTTTCAGTCCAAGTTTCTGGACCATTTCCCACTGTGAGTGCAGAATGGTAAAATCCTGGAAGGAAAAGAATCCAGCTTCCATTTTGTTTGTAGTCAAGTGGTCCGAGAATGGACCCTTCCCTGACGTTCTTTTGGACTGAAAACTTCTGGATCTGTCTAGAACTAGGGACGGGCATCCAGCTGACCACAGCTGCGGCTGATTTGATAAGACCCTAGAAGTTCTTTTACTGGTGGCTCAGTGGTAAAAGGAGCTGCAGGAGACGGGTTTGATCCCTGTGTTGAAAAGATCTCCTGGAAGAGAGCATGCACCCCACTCCAGTGTTCTTGCCTGGAGAATCCCATGGACAGAGGAGCCTGGCGGGCTACAGTCCATGGGGCCGCAAGGAGTCAGACACGATTAAAGTGACTTAGCATGCACACACAGAAGTCATTTTAGAGCAAAGAGGCAGTGTGCCTGGCAGGGAAGGTGACAGTGGATGGGTGGAGCGTTCAGGGGTGCGCTGGGAGGGGGCCATGTTAGTGCAGAGGCCTGGAGGAGGGCTCCCCTGGCACCCTGAGACTGACAGGAAGCTCAGGGGTCCGGGGGTCAGGCTCAGGGTAGAGGAGCCTGCATCTCCTGCTCTGAGCTGCGGGGCACAGGGGAGTCATGGTGTGGCCTTCGTACCTGAGAGCAGGTCACGATGGGATGATCGGTGTCCCCTGCAGTGTGTGAAGCCCACCCCAGCCCCACGGTGACTGAGCCTGTGTACTGACCCAGCAGCAACCCACCCTTTACAAAACTGACCTCCCTTTACAACAAAGACAGGGCACCCTCTACAATGAGGCCTCTGGTCCTAGCTCTGCTCCATGTTCACCGAGGCTCATCTCACTTCTGCCTTCTGGCCACAGCAGGAGGGATCAGGTTTTCTGCACATGCTGACCATAGAAGGCCCCTCCTCCCCACTTTTTAAAAAAATTTTTGGCTGCCCTGCACAGCATGTGGGCTCAGTTCGCAACCAGGGATCAATCTGTGTCCCCTGCATTGGAAGTGCAGAGTCTCAACCATTGGACCACCAGGAAGTTCTGAAGGTTCCCTTTTTAACATAAATTTCTTTGAACTCCCAAAGCGAACCAACAAATAAAAATAAGAAATATGAACTAGAACAGGGAGATGGTAGGAAGGTGGGCAAAGCTTGGGGTAGCAGGTGTGACAAGGGCTGGAGTTTGGGAAACACTGGACTAAGGTGCAGCATGGGGAGATTTGAGAGGCCGGTGCCACCAAGAGTAGTGGTTCTCAAAGTGAAGTCCCAGGGCCAGCAGCAGCACCCAGGGGAGCTGTCAGAATGCTGATTCTCAGCTGCACTGCAGACCTCCAGAAGCTGTGGAGGTGGGGCCAGCAATCTGTGCTTTAGCTTGACTTCCAGCACTTTCTGGTGCAGGCTCCAGGGTGGGACCCACTGCCCGGGAAAGCCTGGAAGACTTTCCCTGGGCAGGGGCCCAGAAT
Organism: Capra hircus; assembly: GCF_001704415.2. Lineage (NCBI taxonomy): Eukaryota > Metazoa > Chordata > Mammalia > Artiodactyla > Bovidae > Capra > Capra hircus. The sequence goes on from NC_030825.1 coordinate 12,379,028, forward strand.
GGGGTGGGCGGGGCGGCTGATTGGGGCGGACGGTTCTGTTTACAGGACCTGATGTGAGCACAGAGAAGTCATGTGGCAGGGATAGAGCCAGTGGCTTGGGAGCAAGAGTGACCTCTTCTGTCCAGTGTCGAGGCCCCTGAGAGCAAGTTGCTGGGTGTTCCTAGGCCTTTCTTCCGGAATGACGCTGGGTTTGCTGGCACCCATTGCTCTAGGGCTTGAGCAAGTGTCCTGAGGGTTCCAGCCTTTTCCTTCAGCAGTGTTTAGAGCCCATGTGCCCTGGAGCTTGTGGAGTCCGTCTGTTGGTGACCCCTAAGCGGCCCCTCTGAAAGAATGGGCTGTTTCCTCTCCAGCATTCAAAATACATCTGTGTGTCTGTACATGTCCGCTGCGTCTCTCCATCCTGCCCCCAGCCGGCTCCCAACACAGCCAGTCTGTTCTCATGGGGGGAAGCACTGGCTGCTTTAAAAACACTGTTTATTCCCGGGAACCGTCAAGGCCAGGCTTCCCGGGGACTGAGATATTTTCAGCTTTGGCATCGCTGGACAAAGTGCCCTCTCAGACCAGGATGAACCGGGCCCTGTCTGGCAGAGTCGCTGTCTGGCCCAGGTGGGAGGCCCCAGCCGCACAGGGCTTTCTCTGGGCTCCAGCACCTTCAGGTTCACCTCGAAGGGCTGTCGGAGTCCAGGCCCCGGACTTGTCTCAGTGCTGATATTCAGGGGAGAGCCCGGAGGGTTTTATCTTCACAGTGCTCTTCTCCTGCTTCTGTGGAGGCATTCTTCCAACAGAAGCCAGAGCCTCTTTAACTCTTCACTGAAACTTTTTATTAAAGTTCAACATGCTGGAGAAGAAAGCACATGCATTCCTGCACAGGGGGATGGCGTTTTCTCCAAGTAAGGTGACAGAGCCTGACTCCCCCCCAGGCCCCTCCCACAGCCCCACCCCCGAGGGGAACCATTTCTGCGCTTCTGTTGGGGTAGGTTGGTTTTGCCTGGTTTTGAACTTTACATCAAGGGCAGCATGGATGTTTCATCACTGGAGTCTGGCCTCTTCAGTTCAGCGTTAGGTCTGTGAGGTCCATCTGCGGAGCTGCATCTGCCGGGTTCTCAGAGCGTAAATCAGACCCTGTCACCGTCGGCTTCGTCTGCTCTGCACCTGAAGTGCTCGCCCATGCGCACAGACACACACACACACACACACTCACACTCACACAGACACAACCCCACCCCCCATTCCACTTTGCATTTAGAGTAAAATCAACACTCTTTGGTCAAGGCCCTCGAGGCCCCAGGCTGCCTGGCCCTGTTTGCCTCTGTGACCCCATTCCTCCCTGGTCACACTGCTCTGACCCTTCTTGTCCAGGCCAAGACAGTGACCATCTCAGAGCCTTTGTCCTTGCAGTTCCCGCTGCCTGGGGTTCACTCCAGCCAGAGTGGTCACTGCCCCTACCTCTGTCTACCCTCACCGTCCAGTGTCCCAGGCTGTCTTCCTCCAGCCTTGGTATGGTCTCCTCTGCTTGCTGTGATGCCCACCCCCCACTGCACCCCACTCCTGGGGACAGAGCCTTGCTCACTGCATACCCCAGGGACTCCCTAGCTACCTGAGGGCTTGCCCTGGGGATTTCCCCCGAGAGGCCGCGTGCAGAATCCATAGTCTGGTGCTATATAGAATGCTTGACTTCGGTTCAAGGCTGTGACTCACCCTTGCAGGTACCACCTGACACCAGTGAGTCATGCGTTTCAGGTGGGAGGATAGTCCCGGTGCTGCCAGCGCCGTAGCCTGGAGCAGAGGTGTCTGGGATGGCTAGTTTCACCCTCAAGGAGCGGGAAAGAAACACTAATTGAGCACCAGTGAGTCTCGGGACTCTGCTGCTGGGCTCCTTAGAACCACTATTTCCACAATCTGCAAATTCTCCCCCAGCCCTGGGAGAAACTCAGTACTTTGTTTTGCCTGGGAAGAACTGGATACTCCGAGGGATTGAAGGACCTTCTGGGCGGCCCCCAGGTCTACGTCATAGAGTCAGGATTCAAACCGGGTTTGACCCACTGTCCACACTTTTCTTCGATGTCTCCTGAGAGTTCTCAATTTCTTGTTTTTGGGAGCTGGAGGTTTCCTGCCATTTATCTAAAGATTTCTGAGGGCACTGTTTCCAAGGAAACATCCACATGTCTACGAGAAGGGAGAAAAGGGCCCCAGGCGTCATGTACTGGGTATTTGAAGAGTATATTAATTTATTATCCAGTCACTTTAAAGTGGCTTCTCATATATTATCTTGGCTTGCATTGAACAAACCTGTTTTTTCTTTTTTTGTTCTGCACAGAGTAGATTAAGCGAATGTTTGTTGAGTAAGTGTGCTCTTTTTGTTCAGAATTGTGTATGTTCTCTGCATAGTATTTAAAAAACTGAATGGGTTTTATGTATTATATTCAGTTAAACATACTGAGTTGAAAAATAAAAAAATTAAAGAAAAGAAGAAAATAAACATACTGAGTTGTTGCCCTGTGTATCCCATAAGGACATATCTTTTGCTGAGGGGACAGGAGAAAAGAAGGTGCCCGTGGGGGTGGCCTTTTTTGTTAAGCCTAATGTCCGTCTTTGTGGGGTTGGGGGCAGAGCAGTTGACAAAGGAAGCGACAGTCCTCCGTGGTCTTTCCCTAAGTCTGTCTAGAAGGGTTTACGGAAAACTGGCTCCCATGGAGGAGGGAGATCCCTGCCCTCGGCGTGTCTGGTGCTTACCCAGCCGCTCTTCCAGCCCTGGGATTTGCCCGAGACAGGCTGGGGTGTCCCGCCCCCCTCCTCCCAGCCGCCACTTCATTCCTGGAATTTCTGGGTGGTTTGTGGGTCTGACTCTCCTCTGCCTTCGGCCTCACTCACATTCTGAGTTCTCCTTTGTGCTCCTGAGGGAGCTTGGAGTCCTGATGCCCCTGCCTTTGGGGCTAGCTGTGGGGGCTCCTGCTGACATGGGGGCACAAGTCAGAGCTGCCCTGATATTTTGGAGGGCAAGGCAGGCAGGGAGTCAGAGCATGGCAGGCTCCTTGCCGTTGTCCGCAGGCATTCTGCACGACTGCGAGCAAGTTGCTCGTCTGCGTTGAGCCTTAGTTTCCTCAACTGTAAAATAGGGATCATAGTCATAGTGACCCTAACAGTCTGCAGAGAGGGTAAAAGACAAGATTCTGGGAGTAGAGGACCCAGAACAAGGTCAGCCACTTTGTCCTCATTCATCATGTGTTGGCTGGGTGATTGGTGAGAAATGTTTGTTGAGCAGTTAATATGCCACGAAGTTTCGGGTTGAGTAAGACCCAGTCAGCCAGTGCTGTGCTGGAGCTGGCTCATACTGGCTTGTGGGAGCCGATGGTTAAGTTTCTGGAAAAGTTGTGGGCCAGTTCAATCCCACCATCATTTTTTTTTTAAATTGAAGTATAGTTGATGTCCAGTGTTGTGTATGTCTCAGGTGTATAATACAGTGATTCAGTTATACGTGTGTGTGTGTGTGTGTGTGTGCATGTGTGCGCTCAATTACTCAGTCATGTCCTACTCTTTACAGTCCCGCTCCTCTGTCCATGGGATTCTCCAGGCAAGAATACTGGAGTGGGTTGCCACGCCCTCCTCCAGGAGTTCTTCCCCACCCAGGGATCTGTCTCCTGGGTCTGTGGCACCGGCAGGGGGATTCTTTACCACTATGCCACCTAGGAAGCCCTACATACACGTATTTTCAGGTTTTTGCTCTTATAGTTTATTACAAAATACTGGGTATAGTTCCCTGTACACGCAACCACCATTATATGTTATATAAACTTACAATGAAATAAATCTTATTTAAAATAAAAATAGTAGCTAGTCAAAACATATTGCGTCCTAATCTTTTACCCTGCCTCACTGTTCTCTCTGTTCTTGGGGTGGTTGCTGTCTACTCCATGTGTATGGTGGAAAAGTTGCCTCACAGTGTGTTATCGTGGGACTCTTTCCAGAAACTCCATACTCAGTGGCCCTACATCAATGGCTTGAAATTGCCGTGGTGGGGATATTTACACCAAGGGAATGGGTAGACACTACAGATTAGGGTGAGTATTTCAAGGTTTTCCAAATGTCCGTTATTAAACATTTGCCAGTCTAGCACTGGTTCCAGCCCCTCGAGAAGTGCCAAGTCTAGCTGGCAAGGCAACCAGTGTGAGCAGACTTGAGGCAGGCTGCTGGCTCCTTGACACCCAGGGCCCAGCTGAGCCCTGGAAGGAGACCCAGCCTCAGGGCAGCAACGGCCACTGAGCCGGGTAACTGTCGCTGTGAATCCGGTTTCTGGCCAGCTGATCATGTTCGTGCTGCAGACCCTGTCTGTGACATCTCGAGTCATCACTTCCCCAGGAAGCTGAGAGAAGTGGCTAAGGCCCCAGGCATGTAGGGAACTGAAGCATATTTCAGATTTAAGGGAGGCCTGTTTTTTTTTTTTTTTTATCATCCCCACCAGCATTAGACATCTTATAGGAGTTTTAAAAACTAGGTTTGTCTCAAAGCAGAGGCTTTGAAATAAGAGAGAATAGCCTTTTTCACTTCATTCACCTTTATTAATCCCAGTCTTCCTCAAATCTCTCCAAACAATGGGTCTGTGGAGCATTTAGCATCATTATTATTGCCATAGCCAATACGATTAGCCATTAACCATGCAGTGAACCCTGTAATGTTGTGACCCTGTAGTTCTTTGTCTTCATCCCTTGATCCCAGCCTGCCTCCTCCCCTCACAGACAGATCAGTCTCTGCTCCACAGGAAGACTCAGTGGAGGATTCAAAGGGTCACCACTTTCCGGAAACCTCCGGGAGCTGAATCACGCCTGCAGACCTGTCGATCTTGTTCACTGACGAAGATGCCAACGGTGTTCTATAAATATTTACGAAGTGAATGTACAGATCTCCTCGTTCCGACGAGGTCAGACTTTGGCGATTCAGCGGTGAACAAGGCGGACAGGTCTGGGGCCATGATTAAGCTGGGACCCCAAAGTTGAGTCCTAACCCACGGGCAGGAATTCATCTGCCGGGCCCCGGTGGGGGCGTGGCAGGTCGGGGTCACAGGCTGAGCCGCGGGAACAGCGTGTGCAGGAGCAGAGAGCTTGGCACAGCCTCAGGGCTGCCGGCTGGCGGGTCCCATGAAGATTCATCTTTCTGGCAGACTTTCCTAAACACAGGCAAAGGCAGCCTGGGCGGAGTGACACCTCCAGGTTCATCCACATTCTCTTTCTTCATTTTGCTCCTGAGAGTTGAGTTGAGTGTCAGGAGACCCCGAGGTGGATTGGGGGCACTTGGGGCTGTGGGTGCCCTTGACGTCCACAGACTCTTAGGCGGCGCGGAGGGTGATGGCAGAGCTTTGTGGCAGCAGCCAAGTGTACAAAGCCCTCCACGCTTCCAGGAAGTGGGATCTCAAGTCTTGGTTCCACCCCAGTCCAGCCCCAGACCTCACTAATACCATGGAAGATCACCAGGCTCAGTTTTGTTTTCCAGAAAACGGAGTGGAAAACAGCCAGAGCCCAAATGTATCCCGCAAGTTGGGGAGATGCTGCAGGAATCCGACCCCAGATTGAGTGGCTGTAGACCGAGGGGTTTGAAAGCTTTGTCAGTGTCTCCCCGCCCCTGCGTCCCACCCCTGGTGCCCTTATCTTGTTTGTGGTCTCTCAGGCTGGGAGTTTCAACTGCCGTCAAGGAGACCTCTCCTAGACTGCATTTCTGTCAACTGCGGCATTCACTTGGGTGTTTGATGCTGTTGGTAACAGGCCAGGGACAGAGAGTGGGGAGGGCTTCCCTGGAAAGGAAGCCTGCATTTGGCCACCCTGGGAGAAGCGGGGGGGCAAAAGAGCCAATGAGTGTTGGCCTCCATCTCCAGGCCCCAAAGGGAGCTCGGATAACCCGCTTGCCTAAAGTGTGAGCCCCTCGGGGATGTCAGGAGGGTTGGAGGAGTGCAGAGAGAGTCAGAGTGGGCATCATATTTGAGTCAGAGGCAGATGGAGGTTGGGTGGGTGCTAGGCTCGGTGACGGGGCATGTCATGGTGCAATGTCACCGTGACGTAAACGTTTCACTCCCCTGGGGATGACACATGGGTACCTTCTTCTCGACAGAGTCACTGGCTGACCTGGAGTGGGGGTGGGGCCTGTCTCCACTGAGCCCAGCCATCTGCCCAGGAAGCAGAGAAGGGTGGGGAGGGTCAGAGTGTGAACTGGGTTGTTTGCGGGGGTCCTGCCCTGTGTGGGTGGTGATGAGAAATCCCCAAGGAAGCTCACCCCGGGGAAGGCGAGGTGGCATTGAGGAGGGGGCTCAGAGGCCAGACGGAGCTGCGTTCCAGCCCCAGGTTTTCTGCTTGCAGTTGTGTGACCTTGGGTGTGTTCCCAAAGACCCCAGGGGCCTTAGTCTCCTCATCTGTCAGATGGGAGCAGTAGAACCCAAACCCCTGGCTCATCAGGAGGGTGGAGTGAGGAATGCAGCCATGGGCACATGGTGGGCCTCCCTCCAGGTAAGCCCCCACCGGCCTCCCTGGTAGGAGCCTGTACTTGTCATTGGAAAGCCCCAGGTGGCAGTGTGTGGGTCTCCGCTGGAAAACTTTAAAAAAAAGTATTTTATTGAAGTATAGTTGGCTTACAGTGTTGTGTTTATTTCTGTTGTACAGCAAAGCGAGGCAGTTACGCATCTGCTGCTGCCGCGCCGCTTCAGTCGAGTCCGACTCTTCGACCCCACAGACGGCAGCCCGCCAGGCCCCGCCGTCCCTGGGATTCTCCAGGCAAGAGTACTGGAGTGGGCTGCCATTATATATATTCTTTCTCGTATGCTTTTCCATTCTGGTTTATCACAGGATGTCGAGTATATTTCCCTGAGCTCTGCAGTAGGACCTGGTAGTTTATCCATCCCGTGGATAGTAGCTTGTTTCCGCTAACCCCAGCCTTCTGCTCTGTCCCTCCCCCACACCGATCCCCCTCAGCAACCACAAGTCTGCTCTCTGTCTGTGAGGCAGTTTCTTTTAAATTACAGATGGAAGGGGCTGAAGTGCTTTGTTCCTAAGTTCTGATCGAGCTGTTTGGGCAGCAGAAGTTGAATAGTCTGTGCAGACCAGGGGGCTGGCAGGGCCTGGTGAAGTCGCCTCGGCCGATGGCCTTGTGCTGAGACACAGCACCAATCGCCTCCACCCAGGTTCCAGCCGCGATCTCAGTCTCGGCCACCCGATTTGCCTCTCTGTTGCCCCGTCACCCCCTTCCATACAGCCACCAGCGGGATGTTTAGAACCTAATTCTCATTTATTATCTGATGCTTGTATTAATACTAGTCTGCTAGGGCTGCCAGGACCAAGCACCCCAGACCAAGCAGTTCAAACAACAGAAATCCATTCTTTCACCCTCATGGAGGCCAGAAGTCCAAGATCAAGGTGACGGCAGGGCTGGTTTCTTGTAGGCATTGCCTTCAGCGTGTCGATGGCGGTCCCCTCCCTGTATCTCACACGCTCATCCCTCTGTGTGTGTCTGTGTCCAATCCATCCTTCTCACAAGGACACCGGCCATACTGGAGCAGGGCCCACTCACATGGTCTCATTTTAACTTAACCACCTCTTCTAAGGCCCTGTATCCAAATCCAGCCATGGTCTGAGGAGCTGGTGTTGGGACTCCAGTGACGGAATTTGCAGAAGGCATAGCTCTGTCCATGATTCTGTGTTTCCCTCTGTGTGCCAGCCCTGTGCTGTGGTCTGGAATAAAGCTGTGGGACACCAGGCCTGTTACTGCTACAGTTCTGCTTGAATCTTCCATGTTCTTCTTGGCCCAGACTTAGAACCCATCAGGGTCCAAGCATTGCCCCCTCCAGAGCATGGCTCCCCCAGCCCCCAAGCCCGCCCCTCCCTGCCCCCGCCCCAAGCTGCAGGCACACCAGGCCACTTTCAGACCCAGCAGTGCCACCCGACATGATGCTATGAATGGCCCGGCCCAAGACAAGTCGGCATGTCTGTGCCAGCGACTGTCTCGAGGTAGAGAAGCCACTTGGAGAAACGCCTCTTTTCACTTGTGTTTCTCCCCAGGGGAAGGTTTGGCTAAACCCCGTGGTTCTCCCAACTTTGAAGCTCCACCCGAGCCTTCATCAGCTCTCTCCTGAACCTTGGAAGGAAGGCCCCGTCTGTGGGGCATGGACCATGTGAGGCCATTGAATGTTCAGAGTGAAGGCGACTCTCCAAGTCTTCTGGCATAAGGTCGCCCTTGTTCAGGAGAACATGCCAGGAGGGTGCCCTTGAACCAGCAGTGGTTTCATTGTCTTTCATGCTTTGGCATTTTGCTTTCTTCTACTCATTAATATTTTTAAAAACTTTGAAGTAGACAAGTCCAAAAGATAGAGGGCACTCACCGGTGAGGTCCGGCCCCCAAGGACGCCCAGCTCTGGCTACCACCTCACAGTTCCAGCCAACTCACCTGGTCCACCTTGCGTGAACTGAGCTTATGTTTTGCCACGTGTTCTTGAGCTTTTAAAGCAGAAACAATATATTAAAGATAAAGATGAGTCCCCTCATAGTCTCATTCCTGGTTCAATTTCCTTCCTGGAGTGAACCACCAACATGAACTGGCTTCACTGTACAAACATGTGCACGCACACCATATGATATATGTACAAACACATATAATACACGTCTGTTTAATAGACACATACGTATACATGCATGTCCACCTATAATATCCACAAACTTGTCCAAACATGGTCTATATGCCTTAAAATGTACATAAATAGTACAAACACATATGATACATGTCTGTGTAATATACACATACATATACATGCATGTCCACCTATGATATCCACAAACTTGTCCAAACATGGTCTATATGCCTTGAAATGTACATAAATAGTACCATTAGCATCATACTCTACAACTTTCTTGGCCCAACCTCGGATTAGAGCTTTGTTGCTGCGGACAATCCCAGAACACCAGGTCTTTCTTTTACCTGCTCTATACTATTCCACCCACGCTGACCCACACCTATTTTACCCCTCCCTCTACTGAGAGTTATTTGAATTGTGCCCACTGGTGATTTAAACCAAACCCAGGTTTTGGTCCAGTTGAGTCATGTGAACAATTCCTGTTTCATGCCTTTGGGGGTGCCCTGCCCCTCAGGATGCTGAAGCGCAGAGTAAAGCAAATTGGATGTTTCTGTGACGACCGAGTGGTCGTTTTGTGATGTCAGTCTTGTTCCTGCTTTGTCCCAAATCTTAACCCGGCGTCAGTACTTTTTGGCATCCTTTTCAGCCTGGCCTCTGCAGCTGGGAAATGGTCATATATGGTGGTGTGACTAAGCGGGGAGGTGGCAGGGACCCTGGGAGCGTCTGCATTACTGGCTTGATTCCCACGGGGCGAGTGAGCACACAGAAGCCCTCCCGTGGGCCCTGCGGCTCTGCCCCAGAGGGAACTCCTCGGCCAAGAGGCCACAGAGCCAGGCCTCCGCCTGGATGTCGGCTGCTTTTATCTGAAGCGTAAGCCTGGTCAGGACCCTGGAGAGTTTCCAGGGATGGAGATGGGAACTGCCATGTTCCCATCGCTCCAGGCTCTGTGCTCAGCCTCTCGGGTGCCCAGGGCAAGCCCCAGAGGATCCCCGCCTTCCACTGCCATCTTGCAGCCCCACTCCAACGCAACCAACAAAACCCTGGCTGTTGCTCAAGTGGGAGATGCCAGGGGGGCCTCCTGGGGTTCTGGGTGGGCCAGCCTCCAGGCTGCCTCCCTCCCTGCTCAGCCAGCAGTCTCTGGAGCCCTCCTTTCAGCTCTCCGTGCTGTCTTCAGCCAGGCCTATCCCACTGGTCAGGGCTTGGGGGCTTCCCTGCCCGTCTCCCAGCCTAACTGGGAGCCCCTTGAGGCCAGGGAAGTGCCTTGTTGTCCTCCTCTCTCAGTGTGCAGCACAAAATAGGTGCCTATAAAGGTCACTGGGTAACTGACCGACTCTCCCTGGGGGTGAAACAGAGGCGGGAGGGTGAACGAACAAGGGTGAACGACAGGCCCTGTCTTGTCTTCTTGGACCAGACAACAAGCATCAGGAGGACCACACTTCGTGACCTGTAGTGTGACCCCTGGCCCCCCAGGGTGAGAGGAACCAGGGCAGCAAGCTGGAAAACCCCAGGCTCTCAGGGACATCACACCTGGGTTTGAGTCTTACCAGTAAGCAGCCTTTGGGATCAACTCTCTGAGCCTCAGCCTCCCCATCTGTAATGTGGTCGCAAGGGCACACCGACCTCCTGGGTTGTCGTGAGGGCTGGAGATGACATGGATGAGGCGACTGGCCCCCACAGAGGCTCAGGAAGGGCTCTGGGAAGTAGCACAGGCACAGCGGAAACTCAACCTAATAAATTATCTTCGGGCTGGGGAATTTTAGAATTAGTAAGTGTGTTCCAAGACTAAGACAGCTTTTCCTAAGATGCCTGCCAAGGAAGAAAGGTTAGTGAGAGGCGGTGTTTGGGAAAAGGGCCCAGAGCCCAAAGGCAAGGATGGATCATGAAGATCCTTGACAGGTCATAAAATGACAGCGTCAGGCACTGTGGATCTCAGAGGGGGTGAATCCCAACTGATGTGACCGTGAGGCGTGCACCACAGCCCCCGGCCTGGCACGCGTCAAAAGCTAGGGTTCCAGAAACACTCCTAGGGATGCACAGCCCCAAGAGGGGCTGGGAGGCCCGGGAGCCCCAGCCACCATCTTCCATCCCTTCCTTGGCCCCGCTGATGCAGCTGTTGGGTACTAATCACCCATATGAACCATTCACTCAGCAGCCAAGAGGGTCACAGCCAGCAGTGCCCATAACAGGCCCACTGTCAGACAGAAGCTGGCCGAGGAAGGCTGCACGCTGGACTGTTTGAGGGGGTTGCCAGGCAGGGACAGGGTGAGAGTGGGGTGCACAGGTACTCCTGGGAGGCCCTTCTCTTTCTCTGAGGATCAAGTTAGCAGAGCATGTGGCTGGGCCCTAGGAGGCTGTGTCGCAGGGTGTGATGGTTACACACCCCATGGAAGGGCCGTGACCAGAGCAGCCTGTGCAGGGATGGGTCTGGGGGTGCCTGACGGCCAGTTTGGGAACTGAGTCTTACTTCACAGGGACTAGGAAGTTTGCTACCCCTGTTGGTTCACGGCACATCCTTTGCTGACATGAAATGGCTTTAGCAGTCTCTTTCGGGGGCAGGAGATGGAGTTTAATTCAGGCCATAGACTCACCGGAGCCCTGAATGAATCCAGATGCTGACTCAGAGTGAGGAAAAGGAGGCGCCACGAGCAGCTGAGTCTGGGAGAGACCGAGCCAGGATGTCCATGTGGCATCGGGCCGCTTGCCGTGTTGGAGGCTGTTGGCTTGAATCCCAGCTCCACCACTTCCTGCCTGCCGGACCTTGCTGGTGTAGCTTCTGGGAGCCTCAGTCTCCGCATCTGCACAGTGGGGAGAGAGGGGTGCCCGGTCCACTCTCTGCCGTGGCGGGTTTGGCACTGACCGACTTCTCCGGCCACCCTCTGCTTCCTTTCAGAGCACGAGAGCGCCCAGCTGTCTCAGGCACCCAGGCCACCCGTCACTCCCTGCCCTCACTGCCAGAGTGGAGCCATGAGCTGTGTCCTGACCGGCGTCGTGCCCTTGGGGCTGGTGCTGCTGCTCTGCGGAGCCCAAGGCTTTTTCCTGCCCAATGTCACACACTTAGAGAAGCTGCTCAGCAAATACCAGCAGGACCAGCCCCACTCGCGGGCGCGGAGGGCCATCTCCAGGACGGACCGGGAGGAGATCCTCATGCTTCACAACAAGCTGCGGGGCCAGGTGTCACCGCCCGCCTCCAACATGGAGTACATGGTGAGCTCCGGGCCCGGGGCAGGTCCGGTGTGGGGGCTCGGGGCGGGGGCTGGTGAGGGTCACAGGCTGGGCTCTGGCCTCGGCGCTCACTTGGCAGTTGGTGGCACGCCCGTCGCACGCCCAGCACAGACTCTCAGCCCTGGGGCTGTGCTGGTACCGTGGCCTCCGTGCAGCGTGGCCTCCACCCCACTCTTCAAGTGCTCCCTCTGTCCACACAGCGAGGGGCAGCTGAGTCTGAGCAGTGGGGCTTTCTGCTGGGAGGAGGAGGCCGAGAAGGGACACTGGAGGGTCCCCTGTACCTCAAGAGAAGCCCCCGCACTTAGGAACAGAAGGAGCAACCAGCTCCAGGTGCCCGTCCCCAGCTCTACCTTCACTCACGTGTCTCCATGTCTGGTTTTCTCAGCCCCATGAAGTGGGCACCGGGGTTCCCCCCAGCTTTACAGACTGGCCCGGGATCACACAGCTGGCAGAGGCAGAGGTGGATTCCGACCTGGGTCCAGCTGAGTCCAGGACCCACACTCTCGTTCACCTGTCCATGCCTAGTCTGAACTCTACCCCACCCTGCTGCCCCTATAGGTACCTGGAGCTCGTTCTCTGGCTGTTTCCATCCTCCCTGCCCATGGTGTTCTCACCTTGATTAGCGGGGCAGCCTCAGCCCTGGAGGGGGACTCACCTCCCATCTTGCCCTCTGAATCCTGGTATCACGTTGTAATTCCTCAGTCTTTATTCTTCCAGCCTTTCTCCTGGCAGGAGCCTCGAGGGCCCTCTGTGCTTCTTGCCTGGCGCCCGAGGCCTCCTGTCAGGAGCCCTGGTCTGTCTGGTTAGCTTGTTTCCCTTCCTCCTCTACGGCCAGAGAGGTCTTGGGGTGCTGTGTGTGGAGCCCCCACTCTGCACCCTGGGCATCTGCACCCTGTCACTCCCGTATCCAGCTCCGTGCAGCCCAGGCCCTGGCCCTCTCCTTCCTCTGGACTCAGCTGCCGCTCTCTGTGTTGATCATGTTCTGACCTCGGTCACCCTCATGGTCGGGCACCTGCCTGTGTGGCTGTGGGCCCCTAGGCATTGCTGTGGCCGATGAGGTGGTCCATCACCAGGGATGAGTGGATGCCGCCTGGGCAGAGCCTGAGCAAGGCTGTCCCCTGGGGACTCCTTATGAAACCATTTCTTTTTTTTCCCTCAAGAAAATAGTCCAGGGGTTTGTTCTGAAGGGGCCGTGCTAATTTTAGAAGGCAGAGTGGGCACCCTTTCAAAATGTTAATGCACAGGGCAGCCACGCAGAGCTCTTTAGGGTTAAAGATGGAGAGAATTAGGGTAGGTTTCTTTTTAGGCTCCCGCTGCCCCCTGCCAGGATCCTCGCCTGCCAACGTCCATCCACCCAACAACAGGCGGCACTGATTGGAGAGAGTGCCTCAGATCCATGGCTTCCTGCTCAGCCCCGCTTCCTGGGGCTTTGAGCCACAGCCCTCTGAAACAGGCTCATCCCAAGAGGTGGACTGTAAAACCCCACAGAGTTAAGACACCCTGTTTTGAGGTTTTACAAGTAGACAGGCTCTGGAGCCAGCCTGTCTGGGTTTAGGACTTGCCCCTGGATGTTGAGGAGTGCAGTTATCTTGGCCAGAAGGAGACGCAGGACCGGAGACTGGGGCAAGGGGTGGCTCCGTGCTGGGGTCCTGCGGTTGGTGAACCAGTCTCCTGGAACGTCCCAGGGCCCTCCCCGTACAGGCTGTCAGTGAGCACCTACTATGTGCGGGGCTGGGCCTCCTGCCTGCCAGGAGACTCTGGGAGGGGGTGAGCAGCCGCTGGCTCATAGCCTGAGGGTGCTGGGTGTCAGTTTCTTGAAAGAGAGAAGTGGTCTCCCTCACCTGCTTCACCGGTTTCTCTTCCGGGGAGTTATATATGTGCCCTGTGCTGGCTGGGAAGGGAGCAGGTGGCAGATTCGTTGTCCCAGACCCTGCCTCAGGGTGGGCTTTGCTGGAGGGGAGCAGGACTGGGTGAGTTAAAGGCATTTCTTGCTACTTACAAAAAAAAAAATCTCTCTATATGTGTGTGTATGTATGTGTGTATATATAGAGAGGGTTATATATGGGCTTCCCAGGAGGCACTGGTGGTAAAGAATCTGCCTGCCAATGCAGGAGATATAAGAGATGTGAGTTTGATCCCTGGGTCAGGAAGATCTCCCGGAGGAGGACATGGCAACCCATTCCATTATTCTTGCCTGGAGAATCCCCATGGACAGAGGAGCCTGGCGGGCTACAGCCCATAGGGTCACAAAGAGTTGGACATGATTGAAGCGATTTAGCATGTGTGTGTATAAAGAAATGTATATGTATATATATATATAAAATGGTAAAATATACACAATATAAAACTTACCATTTCAACCAGTTTAAAATGCACTGTTCAGTGGCATTAGGTGCCTCCACACCATTGTACAGCCATGACCACCACACATCTCCAGGGTATTCATCCTCCCGTGTCACAGACGAGGAGGCTGGGGCTGAGAGGAGGGACTTGCCAGGGTTCCCAACAAGTTACGGGATGAGCAGGAGCTCTGAGCATCCAGGCTCCTCCAGGTTCTTTGCTGAGCAGAGACTGTTGAAATGCTCTTGGAGTCCTTGAGTCCAGTGTCGCGGAAGCTGAGCCTGGTCCTTAGGGTCGTCCTGGGGCCCGAGCTGGGGGCGTCTGTGCAGCTTGAGTTCTTCCACACACTCCTGACCCTACCTCCTGGTGCCCGTTTCTCGTCCCCTGCAGACCTGGGATGAAGAGCTGGAGAAGTCGGCGACGGCCTGGGCCCAGGAATGCATCTGGGAGCATGGGCCCACCAGCCTGCTGGTGTCCATCGGGCAGAACCTGGCCGTGCACTGGGGCAGGTGAGAGCCGCCATGGCCCCCTGCTTGTGACCTGGGGTCTCACTCACTCTGCCGGACCTCTGAGCATCTGCTAAATGTCACCCACTGACCTTCGCCCAGGTCAGCTGGGCCGGTTTCCTTAGAGGAAGTGGGGAAGATGGCTTCCGACAGGTTGAGACTCGCTGACCATGTGCAAGGCACACGAGTTCTCTGAGTAGGGGCCCAGGAATCACTAGGGTTCCAGAGTCTGCTTCATTTTGCCCCATTCATTGAAAAATTGATATGGACTGGACAGGGCCCCTGAAAACTCAGGGCAGGGTTTGCTGGCCTTCAGACCTACCATATCCAGTTTCTGAGCTTGGATTTTAATGGGACCCCAAGCCCTTGCACTCTCCTTTAGCCAGGTTGTTCTGGGCAGGACCTGGGCAAGGGGTCATCACCGGGCAAGAGGCTTGACTCCGTGGAGGCAGAGCAACCCGGTGTTGTTTTCTGCTTTCTATCCAGTCAGTCTTATGACAGCATCGCCAGAAAATGTCCAGGAGGAACCCAACCCATGGGCCTGCTGACCTGGTCAGCTCTTTCTGTGTTTCTGGGCTCCTGGGCTGCATCTGGCCGACATATTTTCGCATAGTTGTAACCGTGGCCAGGACAGCTATTGATTTTTTTTTTCCTTCTCATATGACATCAAACAGTTTTCTAGTACATGCTTGTCATGGTTATCACATTTTAAAGGCTGCCTGTGAGCCGTCAGGTTGACAGACCAGAATTTAGCCATTCCATCCTCGTAGCTGGGTTTTATTTTTTTCTTTTTCCCTTTTGACTCATTTGAATGATTTCATTAGGAAAACTCCAAGGAGTAGGATTGATGGGTCCATGGCACAAAGGCTGTTCCCTTTCTGGATCAATATTGCTGACTCACTTTCCAGACCAGCCCCTCATCTGAAAGCCCCTCAGCAGCTGAATGTTTTCTTTCTAAAACCGGCCTAGCCTGGCAGCACGCTTGTGGGACATGGATAGATGGGGTGGTGGGTACCCTGTGGCCCTGGAGCTCTGTCACTGTCTGTGTGTCCCTCTCCGAGCTGGCCCCAAGCAGAGAGGCGCTTTCCCTGGCCAGGGCACTGACCGCCACCATTACCTGAGTCCTGACTGTAATCCTTACAGGACTGCTGGCTGCCCTGCTCCCCACGGTGCCCTCAGAAGTGCCCAGTTCCCCCTGCATCTGTTCTGCTTATTGAAACCACTTTGTCCACACTTGCTGGTGACAGCAACCGGGGCTTGCATCTGGCGTATTTTCTCTCCCAGTGCCAGCCTGGGGCTGAAGAGAGGGCCAACGGCCACCAACAGGAGGTGGGGAGGGTCTTCTAAGTGCTGGGGGCGAGGGAGGGCTCGGGTGATAGGATCCCAAACGGGAGCTTGGAGCAAGGTTTTCGCCCCCTTCGGTTTTTTCTTATGCAGTAGTCTGTGAAATATGGGATTCAGGGGCTGCATATATTTCCCCAAATGTATATAAAAAATACATAATTATTAGTATAAAAAAGGGTTCACTGGGACCAGATACAGGTATCCCATACACACAGGTGGTGTCTGGGTCACCCAGGCATACTCCTGGACTCTGAAGGAGGCCAGTTCGTGTTTTAAGCACTTCTAACAGGTGCCAGGTGGGATGTGGGGCTGTTGGCCTGAGGAGCGCCCGCCGCCCCCCTGCCTCCAGCTCCACCGTGGGTGGTGGTGCTGCCAGAAGGGGTCTCTGTTGCTGTGCGTGTGGTGGCCGGAGCTTCACAAGCTGCCCTGTCCCTCTGTGCCTGCAGGTATCGCTCCCCTGGCTCCCACGTGCAGTCCTGGTACGATGAGGTGAAGGACTACACCTACCCCTACCCCCACGAGTGCAACCCTTGGTGTCCGGAGAGGTGCTCTGGGCTCATGTGCACCCACTACACCCAGGTAAGGCTAGAAGATCGGGCGTGGCCTCAGCCTGGCACCCCCTAGAATTCTGGGGCTCTCCCCCAATCAGAGAACCTCTGTTCTATCATTGCCTTAATTTTTTCCCTTTAACTCAGTCCTACTCAAAGTATAACTGGTGGGTTGAGCTGTTTGTGGCTGGTTCACAAATATGGAAGCTGAGAATAAGCACTAGAAACTTCTGTGGCAGTTTTACATTGCTGGGGCATTCTCCTTGTTTTGTTTTGTTCACTTTTCTGTTTCTGATTTAAACAAATGTCTGGGTCTTTCATGGGCTAAGGGAAGCATGTGGGCCTTCACCCCTTTACCACACACCCGTTTACTGTGGGCACCTTATGGGTTCAGGCCAGATTACGTCACCCTGGTCGTTTTCCCCTTGAACTTTGATGTATGGATGTCATCTTTTCAGATAGTTTGGGCCACAACCAACAAGATCGGCTGTGCCGTGAACACCTGCCAGAGGATGAATGTCTGGGGAGATGTTTGGGAAAATGCCGTCTACCTCGTCTGCAATTATTCTCCAAAGTAAGAGCGAGTGGCGTGGTTTTACGGGTTGGAGTGTGTTTGCTTGCCGTGGAAGACCCAGCTAGAACTGGCTTAAGTGGTAAAGTCTCTTCATTACTTCACACTCAGAGATTAGTGTGTCTGGGTTAGCTTAGTAGCTCAGCAGTGTCAGTGCGAACTTTCTGTCTTCTTGCAGTGCTGTCCTCTCCTCACGGTCTTAAGAAGGCTGCAAAACATCAGGCACCAAGTCTTCCCAGACAGAAGGGAAGCGAATGGTAGAAAAGAGTTCTCTCCTTTGGCTTTTCTTTTCCCTGGCCCACTTTCTCCTTAAGTCATTTGCCAGAACCGGACTGCTCATGGACAAGGGGGAACAAGACTGCCTCAGTTGGCTTTGACCAATGAACTTGTCCCAGTTGGCTTGGCAAATCGTCCTCTGGGACTACCCGAATAAGTCAGAAGCAGGAATAGCTGTTGGCTGGGCAACTAGTGGAGTCCACTATAAAGATTCTTTTTCTCTGAAAATATGCAGCAAAGAGCACTCTAGTAAGTAGGTGTTTTGCTTCTTTATATTTCCCCTTCCAGAAGGGGCCTCATCAAACCTTGTGGGCACAGTCCCTCCGTCTTTACAGCATCCTGATGTCATCAGTGTGTCACTCACCCCCTTACTCATTCGCCTCCGCTGCTCATGAGACAACTATGTGCTGATTCTCGGAGAACAGCTCACCCAGTTTACAGCCTGTGGTTTGCGCACTGGCCGAGGGGCTGGCAAGCCCTCCTAGCACTGTGCCCTGCATGCAGGGGCCCTTAAGGGATATTTTCTCAGTGACTGCATGAAGCAGGAATGACCTCATTTATTGGGTTGGGTCAGGAGTGGCCGTGAGAAGGTGGGATGAAGAGGGAATCGCTGAGGTCGGGAGGAAAATAGAAACTCTCCATAAACCATCTGGCATGCTAGTGGGAGCAGTGTCTCCACAGCCACAGGGATGAGGTTAGGGGTTGTGTCATCAGTGGGAGGGACCGAGCCCCATGGAAGGGCAGTAAGCTGGTCAGAACTCCTGGAAGAGTGGCAGGTGGGGAGTGAGGAATCATTCAGTTTGACTGTGTATTTAAAAAACCCCAAACACTAGAAGATCCTACTAGAAATACCACTTCCCCCTTATTTAGCTCCTATCCCTTTCTTAAAAAAATTAATATCCTATGTATAGTAAAATACACTAATCCTGAAAGTACAGCTGGTCAATTTTCACGTGTATAAACATATATTAGCACAGGCTGCTGTAACAAAGTGGCTTCAGCAGCAGATTTCTCTCTTATAGCCCCAGAGGCCAGACGTCCAGATCCGGGTCCAGCAGGGCTGGTTTCTGGTGAGGATTCTCTTCCCAGCTCACAGATGCCCACCTTCTCCCCATGTCTCCACATGGTGTTTCCTCAGTGTGTGCAGGGGGTGGAGAGAGATGGAGGGGAAGTTGAGCTCCCTATGGCTCTTCCTATAAGGACACTAATCCTATCGGATCAGGGTTCCCACCCTTGTGACCTCATTTAACCTCAGTCACCTCCTCTGAGGCCTCATCTCCAAATGCAGCTACCCTGGTGGTTAGGGTTTTAACATATGAGTTGGGGGGTGTGCACATACGTTTAGCCCATGAATCATGTATATATAACATAGCACCCAGGTTGGAAGACGGGCTCCCAGGACGCCTGGCACCCAGCCCATGTCAGCAGTGGCTAACTCTGAGAGTTACTGCTCCAGTCCTGTGGGAGGCATGGTTTGTCACTGAGGAAACGTGGAGCCTACATATTCTGGCAAACTCAGCTTGGGGAGGGGAAGAGCCCATCTGGGGGCCCAAATGGTCTGAAGAACCTGCTGAGCCCTACCCAGGGACAGGGCAGGGGCTGGGGCACCCAGGGTCCACCTGGTGATGGTCCATTTGTGGAGGTCAACCCGAATTCGTGGCCCTCCGTGAGTCCCGGCTAGCCTGCACGTGAGGCAGATGTGCTCAACAAAGCAGTGTCTGCAGCCTGCTGGGGAATGTTATTTTGCCCTCTCTGGGTGCAGATTAGGACAGCCCCTGCCCACCATCCCCAGCCGGACACCCGCGTGGCCCTGGGTGGTTCCATTCCACTATTTGTGCTGACCAGGAGCAAATAGTATGTTTTCTGCAGTTTGTCCCTTGGCTAGCACTAACGGGACCCCTCCCTCTCTGGCCACCCTGGACAGCCGTCAGACCGTCACCCCATGAGGCTGCTGATTTAGCAAGCACTCAGAGAGTGTGTCGCCATCACCAGAGGCCAGCCCCGATGTGAGGCGTACACACAGCCACCTCCTTCATCTCATGACCAGCCCCCGAGGTTACCCTGAGCAGAGAAGGGGGCAGAGGTTCTGGTTGGCAGGGCCAGGTCTAGCCCCGGAGCCTGCTCCTCATGGCTTGGCCACCCTTGGCCCAAGACTGGGGCCCTGCAGCTATTTCCTGAGAGGATAGCTAGTTGAGTGGGGCAACCATGAAGGAAGTTCCTAGAACAGATCACAAAGACCAGCCCCCAGTCACTCACTGCTCCAGCCTCTGCTGCCAAAGGCACCACTAGAAGAGCCTTGGAGTCCTGCTCACCACCCGCTCGCTACCCAGGCCCTGGAGAATTCCCACCGAGTGGCCTTTGGTTTTCCTGCTCTGGGAGCTTAGAGGGAGGCGGATCGGCACCTGTGATGCCCAGAGGGACCTTGGTTCCAGCCCCACGAGCAGAGTATGGTCAAAGCTCTGAACCCCACAGGCTGAAGTCAAATCCCAGCCCTCACACTCACTCACTGTGTGACACTGGGCAAGTCACTTAACATCTCTGAGCCTCTTTCCTCTACTGATAAAGGATTGAACTCTAGCATGTCCTTCCTAGGGTACTGGAAGGATGGAGTAAGCGGGTGGGTATGCAGTGAGAAGCCAGTAACCTTGAGGTCCTCCCTGGAACAGGCTGCCATCACTCATTTGAGAAATGGCTTAAATGGGAGGGTCCCAGCAGTTTCAGGGCTGGGGGAGGAGGCGGTGCCACTGGCTCTCAGAGTTGTGCGAGGGAGCAGTGTGGGTAGGTGGGGGCCACAGGACAAAGGATGAGAAGGAGAAGGACACTTCATGGCTCCTGGCTAGATTTTTCTGTAATTCTCTAGACGCTGTGCACAGAGGGGCTCAGGGCAAGCGCCTGTCCCCCTCATACCTTCCTTCCTCCCTGCCCAGGTCGGGGCCCCAAGAGGGTCTAGAACAGAAAGAGGGGTCCCCGGGCTCTGGCATGGCAGCCCTGTGATGGTGTTTCTGGTCTGTCCTCAGGGGCAACTGGATCGGAGAAGCCCCCTACAGAACCGGCCAGCCTTGCTCTGAGTGCCCGGCCAAGTATGGCGGTGGCTGCAAGAACAACCTCTGTTACCAAGGTAGGAATCCGCTTCAGAGCCCTTGGGAGCAGGCTTCTGCTCCCATCCCTGAGCCATAGAGCTGCCAATGTGAAACGGGGACGTTGGACAGCTAGGGGGAGAAGTTGGTCCCTTCTCTTGGCCTCTGCTCCCCTCCTCCATCTTCAGACTCCAGCCCACGCTCCCCTCCTCCCCTCCTCATCTCCAGACTTGGGGTTGAGCCCCAGCTCCCCCTGGGACATCCCCCAGTGGGCATCTCCCATGGGCGGCACTGACCAGAGGCATCCTGCCCTCTTGGTGCTCAGACTTTGGTATAAAACAGACAACAAACGAGGAATTTAAAGCAGCCATGTGATGGATGGTCCAGACCAGCTATGGGCTGGGTGGGCTGTCGGAGCCCCTCCTGCTCGTCCTTGTCCCCACCAGCCCCCCACCAACCCACGTGTGCGGCTCAGCAGGCCCTTACTCGTCATAAACATCTAAGTTCCCCTCCACCCTCAGCTCAGGCCTGGCTAGAGCTTTCAGGCCCTGTATTTCCCAGCGACACCAGCGTTTGTTTATTGCCGGCCACTCAGGGTGCTTCCATTTGCCCCGCTCCTGTAAATAATGCGCATTTTTCACGCCTGAAGTGCTCCTCACATTTTGGACTGTTTCCTCCAACTCCATCCCAGCTGCGGTGCTGACCACGTGTCTGCGGTTGCGGTGTGTTTTTTTCACGTGGCTGCATCAACAGGTCCTGTGATGGCTGAGAGGGGCCTTTCAGGAGGGTTGGCACGGGCAAGAGGCAGCGGCCCTTCCCTGCCGGGGGTTCGTGGGGTCAGCCCAGTGGGCTCCAGGGTGAAGAGTGAAGTTCCAGCCATCTTGCGCTGCAGCGGGGCGGTGGCGGCGGGGCATCCTCTGAGGGGAGAAGCAAGGGTCTGACGGTTCGGTCAGTGTGGCCCAGTCCATGTGGTCCCCTGGGTCATGACTTACATGCAGGGAGCTGAGTCTCTGGGGGAAGCAGGGGCTCAACCCAGAGTCCAGACATGAGACTTCCGGCTCTGGATCTTGGTGATCTGAGGCTCTTTGCTTAAATCCCTCGGTCTCTCTGCCCAGCAGCAAAATGGGCCTGGTGACTCTGTCCGTGACGCATCTCAGGCTCAGATGAGAGAGTCAGTGCATTTAGTGTGAACATCCT
Organism: Capra hircus; assembly: GCF_001704415.2. Lineage (NCBI taxonomy): Eukaryota > Metazoa > Chordata > Mammalia > Artiodactyla > Bovidae > Capra > Capra hircus. The sequence continues at coordinate 12,400,711 of NC_030825.1, forward strand.
GAGTGCCTGCTGTGTGCCAGGATGTTGCTAGGTGATGGGGTGGGGTGACTATGGGGACCAGTCCCGGCCCTGCCCTGGGGAACCTGACATCCAGTGGGGCCGTCGCCCGTTTCAGGGCATGATACAGGTGCCTCGGGGCTGTAGCATGAGCCTCCGCCGTGGGCCAGGTCAGGGAGGGCCTCCTGTGCAGGCAGCTGTTGAGGAAGACTGAGCCTGGTGATGAAGGAAGGGAAGGGCGCGCCCCCCAGGGAGCCGCTGTGCCGTGGCGCAGTGCCCAGGTCCTGGCAGTGCCCGCTGCGTGGTAGGGGGCTACAGGCGTTTGTTAGGTGGAGTTCCTCCTGCTCCCCCTCTCTACTGTCTTCGAGACAAGTGAAATATTTCCACGCAGTCCCACTCCGATACCTGGATTCCTGGGACAAGTGTGGGTTTTAGAGTCTAGTACACCTGCTTGAGGGCTATCAACCCTGCACGTTCCAGCAGGGGGACCCCGGCAGGTCACTTCATCAATCTGAGCCTCAGTCTTCCTGTGTGAGCATGGGGTGACGTGTCAGCCCCTGAGGTTAATAGGAGGGCTGAGAAGGCAGGCCAACACTTGAGGCATCTCAGGCTCCAGGTCCTCATTCAGGCGGGTCCTGTGGCTGCTATCTGGTCACCCAGAGGGACAAGTCCCCTCTTAGATCCTGGGGGCTGGTTAGGGGACTGTGAGGGAGGGCAGACCCCTGGGGGCGCCCCCTCAGGTCTCCCGTTGGGGGACTCCATGTGTGCACGAGGCAGACTGTTGTGGTGCAGGGCGGGCAGAGGGGCTGGGTATGCCAGGCAAACTGCTTGCCTTCTCTGAGCCTCAGTTTCCCCATCTGTAAGAGTAATGCCATCATCTCCTACAGATGGTTTGCTGGAAGGATGCGGTAAGGAAGGTACGAGTTACTAGGACAGCAGCCTGCACATAGTCAGCACTTTATGGACCCAGCCCATTACTTTCTTGGAGAAGCAGGTGGGGAGGTATGACCTCACTCGTCACCTGGCATGGAGTTCTTCACCTTAGGGGTTACTGGGGTCCCCATCCATCTCAGGATCCTGGCACATGCCTTCTTTTCTTGGAAAACACAATTGTGGTATCACACCTCCTCTAGGAAGACTTCCCTGATTTCACAGCCAAGCCACTCACTTGCCTCCATGCTCTTACTGCACCCAGACTCTCCATGAACTTGAATCACCTGTAGTTACAACCGCTGGTTCACGCCAGGGCCTCCAGGGGCACCTAGCAGGTGTGTTCTGCATGTTGTCTGAATAAATATACCCCCAAAGTCCACAGAGGGTCCTTGTCAGAGAACAAATGTACGCAAAGACAGCCTAGATACAGGTTAACCCACCCAATGAAGCCTCCTGGACTTGCTTCTTTATTTTTGGTGGAAAATACCCAACTTCACTTGGCGGGCATCCTGATTTCCTTAGCTAACCATGCAGAAAGTCTCCTCTAAAGCGGCTTATCTGCATAAGCTACTTAATAAGCGTTTATTGAGGTGCCTGGCAAAGCTTTGACCTCTTAATAGAGATGGAGCAGGGATAAGGATACACCATAAGAGGTGTTCCTACCCCTCCAGCCTGTCCCTGTATGGCGATGAAGGGTGTGGAATTCAGGGAAAGGAGTTTGACTCTCAGCTGTGTGAGCTTGGGCAGGTCATAGAGCCTCTGCAAGCCTCAGTTTTCCCATCTGTGAAATGGGGCTGTTCACGCTTCCCAGGGCAATGAGAGGATGACACGAGAACTTGACATTAGCTATGAGCTTTGTCCACACTTACAGAACAAGATGGAGTCTGCAGAATGACGTAGAAATGCTCAGTGCCCCGGGACCCCTGGTCTGGAGCTGGACAGTGCACAGGGTAACCTTGGCGTGAACTTGGGCATGGAATTTCCCCAGGCCTATGCTGGTCCACTCAGGGGACCTTAATTAGGATGTGCTCAAATACAGCCCGTCCGCTGGGTAAGCATTCCACTTTTCATGTGTGTGTCTGAGGGTGAGGACCGTCTGCCCATTTTCTCAAATAGTGAGCCCTCCAATGCTTTAGGCTGCTCTACCCAACTATATTCGGCTAAATAAAGCTGCGATTATGAGGTATAAAAATCCTAAAGGCCAGTGGAAGAAAACCCAGCTTATTCCAGAGACAGCTCTGGCTTTCAGTGAAGGGCAAGCCTGAATAGCCACATTGACGGGAAGACAGACCAGAGACCGCTGCTGGGTTCCAAGTGCTGTTTGCAAACCCAGCGTCTTCGTAAAGATTTTGCCTATAGAGTTTAGCTACAGATGATGTTTTTCGCATTCCCCTTCCTGAATATCTTTAAACTTTGCTGGGACTATTTTTTTCCTTTCCTCCTCAAAGACAGAATTCATTGCAGGGGTTGGGGGGGTGGGTTTGATGGTCCTTCATGCAGCCAATTTTGTTGAGCAACTGCTGTGTGCTGGAGCTCGTTGTAGAGTAGGGTGTGAAGCAGGCTGGCTGCTGCCTCAGGGAGTTTTCAGCTGGTGGGGGAGGCAGGTGGTGGTGAGCATGTTGTCCAGGAGCCGGACATGAAGGCCCACGAGCTCTGGTAATGAACTTGGGACTCAGGATTGATGTTCTCCTCTGACTTCGATCCCGTCCATCCTCCTACTCCCGTCCCATCCCCAGGGTTCCCCTGGGGCAGTGGTTGTACAGTGATGAGTCAGCCAGTGAAATGGCTGCAGAGTATCCTATCAAAAGGCATCCAGAGAAGATCTCTGGAAGAAATCTTGAAGTCACCCTTCAATTGAATGGCTTGTGTCAACACAAAACGGTTGGTCTGCCCTTCAGAGAAGAAATGTCACCCTAAAGGAGAAATGGAGATAAGACTCAGAATTGGTGGACATTTGATGGGACTTGAGTCTTAATTCATTGACACAAAGAAGCCTGGGAGGGCCGCATTCCTGCTCCATGAACTCTTTATCAAAGCACATCTGTTGTCTTTTCTCACAGAGAGAAGCTTAGAAGGCAGGGGTTTCCAACTCTGGTCCACGGCATCCTTGCCGAGTCCCCCAGCAGATGTGCACCAGCTCATGTTTGATAAGGGCACACAAGCAATACTTTGCTTTGCTTTGGCTGGAGTGTAAGGCGAGGTGGCAAGAATACACAGAAGAACTGTACAAAAAAGATCTTCACGACCAAGAAAATCACGATGGTATGATCACTCACCTAGAGCCAGAAGTCCTGGAATGTGAAGTCAAGTGGGCCTTAGAAAGCATCACTACGAACAAAGCTAGTGGAGATGATGGAATTCCAGCTGAGCTCTTTCAAATCCTGAAAGATGATGCTGTGAAAGTGCAGCATTCAATACGCCAGCAAATTTGGAAAACTCAGCAGTGGCCACAGGACTGGAAAAGGTCAGTTTTCATTCCAGTCCCAAAGAAAGGCAATGCCAAGGAATGCTCAAACTACCGCACAATTGCACTCATCTCACACGCTAGTAAAGTAATGCTCAAAATTCTCCAAGCCAGGCTTCAGCAATACGTGAACCGCAAACTTTCAGATGTTCAAGCTGGTTTTAGAAAAGGCAGAGGAACCAGAGATCAAATTGCCAACATCTGCTGGATTATCAAAAAAGCAAGAGAGTTCCAGAAAAACATCTATTTCTGCTTTATTGACTATGCCAAAGCCTTTGACTGTGTGGATCACAATAAACTGTGGAAAATTCTGAAAGAGATGGGAATCCCAGACCACCTGACCTGCCTCTTGAGAAACCTATATGCAGGTCAGGAAGCAACAGTTAGAACTGGACAAGGAACAACAGACTGGTTCCAAACAGGAAAAGGAGTACGTCAAGGCTGTATATTGTCACCCTGCTTATTTAACTTCTATGCAGAGTACATCATGAGAAACGCTGGGCTGGAAGAAGCACAAACTGGAATCAAGATTGCTGGGAGAAGTATCAATAACCTCAGATATGCAGATGACACCACCCTTATGGCAGAAAGTGAAGAGGAACTAAAAAGCCTCTTGATGAAAGAGGAGAGTGAAAAAGTTGGCTTAAAACTCAACATCCAGAAAAGGAAGATCATGGCATCTGGTCCCATCACTTCATGAGAAATAGATGGGGAAACAGTGGAAAGAGTGTCCGACTTTATTTTTGGGGGGCTCCAAAATCACTGCAGATGGTGATTGCAGCCATGAAATTAAAAGACGCTTACTCCTTGGAAGAAAAGTGATGACCAACCTAGATAGCATATTGAAAAGCAGAGACGTTACTTTGCCAACAAAGGTCCATCTAGTCAAGGCTATGGTTTTTCCAGTAGTCATGTATGGATGTGAGAGTTGGACTGTGAAGAAAGCTGAGTGCCGAAGAATTGGTGCGTTTGAACTGTGGTATTGGAGAAGACTCTTGAGAGTCCCTTGAACTGCAAGGAGATCCAACCAATCCATTCTAAAGGAGATCAGCCCTGGGTGTTCTTTGGAAGGAATGATGCTGAAGCTGAAACTCCAGTACTCTGGCCACCTCATGTGAAGGGTTGACTCACTGGAAAAGACTCTGATGCTGGGCAGGATTGGGGGAAGGAGGAGAAGGGGGCAACAGAGGATGAGATGGCTAGATGGCATCACCGACTCAATGGACGTGAGTTGAGTGAACTCTGGGAGATGGTGATGGACAGGGAGGCCTGGCGTGCTGCAATTCATGGGGTCACAAAGAGTCACACGTGACTGAGCGACTGATCTTATCTGAAGGCTTGGTATCATGATTACAGATCATGGTGACTTTCATAATGAGAACCGATGCTTAATAAATGCAGTTTCTTTGGTGAATTAGAATGTTTTGAAACATGAAAGTGGCAGTCATGTTTGGAGAAATAACCATATTTGGCTGGGGAAAAGGTTGGGAGCCAGTGAACTAAGTTTTTTTAACCAAGAGTTGGGTCTTTGGCTCTTTCTGGGTGACGGTTCCAATGTTACTGGGTTTCAGAACTTCAGTGCAGAGAAAGGTTAAGTGATCTTGACCTTTGGGGGTGGGGAAGGGAGCAGAACCTGTGGGCGGTAAAGGGCAATGGGTCTAAGACTATCGACACGGGTATTCTTGCACCCCGATGGCATGTATCTAGGAGGACCCCTCCCGCAGTGAGAACCCAGGGCAGAGGGTCCTCAGGGAGACAGCTGCGGTTTGGGGTCAGAGGATGAGGTGGCTTCCTGAAGCTGCTTCCTTGGGTGGGCAGTGGTGAGTAGGCAGAGATGGGACAAGAAATCATTCTGACCACCCAAGGGTGGGTGCAGGGGCCTTCTAACCTCCAGCCAGCCCAGCTGCTCTTGGGTTCCAAATCAAGCACAGTGAGCAGAGAGCCATCCATTGCCCTTGGCAGGGAGAATCCCACCTGGCCAGTTGGCCCTGAAGTAGAACTTTCTCTTTGCTGCTGAAATGACCCTTTGTGAAAGCAAACCTCAAACCAGTTTTGTCTCCAGATGGCTTTTTGAGTTTTTCCCAAGTGCATTTCGTTTGGATCCCAGCATGTTGCTTTTCTCTCCCCCCTTCACTATTAAGAGACTCACGGCCAGGAACCTGAAACGGACGACATGAACGAGGTGGAAATGGCCCCTATTCCTGATGAGAAGCACGTCTGGATCAGCCCGAGGGTGATCAAACCCACGAAGCCCAAGAAAGACTCTCCCGTGAACTACATGAGTGAGTGGGGCTCTGCCCTGCTGGCCGCCTCTGGAGGGGGCAGTTTTCTCTGGGGTGGACGCAGTAGGGGAGCCAGTGGGCTGAGAGGTCTCCAAGTCGACAAACAGCGGGGACCAGAGTGGAGTGTAGCTTGCAAAAGCACCACCCAAACACATTTCTAAAAGATGATACTTTAAAGTCATTTCAAAAGAAGCATTACAGGAGCTGTGCTTGGGTGGCCTTCCCCCCAGCCCCCCTATGCAGTTATTTAAGGTTAGACCTTCTCTTGTCCTTTCAGAGAGGACCAGGGCTGAGATCGGGTTCCTGTTGGGGTGCCCACCTCCCAAAGGATGAGTAAACAGGCAGCGTGGGGCCCAGCTCCCAGGGCCACCACGCACACGGGTCCTGTGGCTTGGACCTGCCTCTTTGACACCCCATGTGCTCATCTGTAAAGTCAGAGCCCTGATGACTCTTGTTAGCACTGTTTTAGTTTAGAGACACGGGTGTGTGCATTTCCTGTGTCCATATTTTAGGAGAGGCATTGTGTTCCTGACAGAGAAGAACTGAAGCAGTCACTAAGGAGCTAGGCTATGAATTCTAGACCTGGGCTGGATGTTCTCATCTGTCCCTCCTCAGCTATCTCCTTGCCAGAGCGGCTGCAGCTCCGTCAGGTCACTGTGAGGATCCTTTGCAGTCACATGGGTCCCCAGTGTCAGCTGTACTGTGAGGTCCTCAGCGTTGCCTCTAACAGCTCCGTTAAGGCGGGAAGTTGGCTGTTTCCCCAGAGACTTTTGGAGGTCCCCAGATGCCATGTTCTCACGCTCACTTCTGGTCTTCCAAGACCCTTCCCCTCCTGGGGCTTGCTTCTCTCTGCCTTTCCTTGCTCGGCTCTGATTACCCCCTCCCTGGCCCGGGTCACCTGTGTATGCTTCACCTTTACTGAAGTTTGGGGGCTCTAGAAGGCATTTTCTTACAGACATGGCACCAGGTATGGCTCCTCTGCCCACCAGTGTCTCTGTTTTCCCTCTAAACCATCACACAGCACACAGCTGGACTCGGCTCTGAGCAAGAGGCCGGCTCACACCCATCTTTCTCAGAAAGCCTTGGCTATTTTGTCAGTTGCCCTCCCGCCACCCCCCACCCAGCCGGTGTTCTTGTGGGCCTTCAGTTATCTCTCCCCTGGGCTTCCCGCCTGTTTAGTCAGTGGGTTGCAATGGCTCCCCACTCCAGTACTCTTGCCTGGAAAATCCCATGGATGGAGGAGCCTGGTAGGCTGCAGTCCATGGGGTCGCTAAGAGTCAGACATGACTGAGCGACTTCACTTTCACTTTTCACTTTCATACATTGGAGAAGGAAATGGCAACCCACTCCAGTGCTCTTGCCTGGAGAATCCCAGGGACAGGGGAGTCTGGTGGGCTGCCATCTATGGGATCGCACAGAGTCGGACACGACTGAAGCGACTTAGCAGCAGCAGCAGCAGCTCTCTGTGACCAGGAAATACCCTGATGTCCTTGTCTGTCCAGAGGTCCCAAACTCTTTCATTATTATTTTATTTTTCGATAATGTAAAATTACAAAATAATACGTGTCTTTCTGTCAAACTATAATGCTACTCCAAGATTCTGATATGTCCCTATAAACTAAACCAAAAGGAAAACTTGGCAAAGTCCTCTTGGCTGTAGGGGAGTTGACACTGGGAAGAATGGCTGGGTCCCCACTTCCTGGGCTGCACCAGGCTCGCCCTCCAGGCCCTGTGAGGCTGAGGGGAACTCAGTGTACCAGGCTGCCTTCCAGGGTTGGTTCACTTTCTCATCAAGGCTCAGAGAAAGTCCTGGAGGTGGACACTGTGCCCGTCCCCGTTAATAAGTGGAATTTGAACCTCAGAGAGGGAAAGTAAGTGTCCAAGGTGACAGTCCTACTGGAAAAAGGAGCCAGGATTCAAACCTCCACCCTACACCTGCAGCCAGTGGATGACGCCTCTGTTCTCATTATGACGAGAATTCCAGGATATTCCAGAAAGTTCCTCAGGGTGGGGATGGCATCTGCTCTCAGACTCATCCTCCCATTTCTTGCCGTGACAAGTGTTTCTGCATTTCTCTCCTAGCCCAAGTCGTCAAGTGTGACACCAAGATGAAGGACAAGTGTAAAGGGTCCACGTGCAACAGGTAAGGGCTGGCCCCTCCCTCTCCCACCACTTGCAGCCCTTAGACACACCTGCTCTGGGTCAGGGGTCCCTTCGTGACCTGTCGGCTGATCTGCTGTGTAAATGCCAGGTGTGCTATTGACAGGGAGATCCTGAACAATGTTTTGGTGCAGATGGGTGCTCCTTTCCACCCTCTGCCTGAAGGGGTCCCAGAGTGACCCAGAGCTCTGGGCTGCAGCAGCGTTAGGGCAGGTGTGGCCGTGGCCAGGTCCAGCACAGCTGCTGTGGGGTCCCAGTCAGCCTGCTTCCCCAGGGCCCCACCAGACAAGGAGTGGCCAGCATCTCCCCCGGAGTGGAACGAATTAATCTAGCCAATGGAGTCGCTTAGTATCATCCATTTCAGATGTTGAAAAACATCTGCCAAGAAGAACAGGCTTGGTTTTGGCAACATAGCCGCTGAGCTGCTCCTTCTAGCAGCAAATGGCCAACAGGTGCAGCGGCCACGTGCAGACCCTAAGGTTCACGGCAGGAAAACTGTGGAGGGAAGGGGTGGAGGGGTCCTTGCTCTTCTTCCTATAGGTCCTGGCGTCTGTTCATCTAAAGCTGAATCATGTTATTTAAAGCACATGCTAGGTGTGTATGCCCAGTAGTGGGATTACTGGGTCATAAGGCAGTTCTATTTCCAGTTTTTTAAGAAATCTCCACACTGTTATCCATAGTGGCTGTACTAGTTTGCATTCCCACCAACAGTGTAAGAGGGGTCCCTTTTCTCCACACCTCTCCAGCATTTATTGCTTGTAGACTTTTGGATCGCAGCCATTCTGACTGGTGTGAAATGGTACCTCATTGTGTTTTTGATTTACATTTCTCTGATAATGAGTGATGTTGAGCATCTTTTCATGTGTTTGTTAGTCATCTGTATGTCTTCTTTGAAGAAATATCTGTTTAGTTCTTTGGCCCATTTTTTGATTGGGTCATTTATTTTTCTGGAATTGAGCTGCAGGAGTTGCTTGTATATTTTTGAGATTAGTTCTTTGTCTGTTGCTTCATTTGCTATTATTTTCTCCCATTCTGAAGGCTGTCTTTTCACATTGCTTATAGTTTCTTTTTTTGTGCAGAAGCTTTTAAGTTTAATTAGGTCCCATTTATTTATTTTTGCTTTTATTTCCAATATTCTGGGAGGTGGGTCATAGAGGATCCTGCTGTGATTTATGTCAGAGAGTGTTTTGCCTATGTTCTCCTCTAGGAGTTTTATAGTTTCTAGTCTTACGTTTAGATCTTTAATCCATTTTGAGTTTATTTTTGTGTGTGGTGTTAGAAAGTGTTCTAGTTTCATTCTTTTACAAGTGATTGACCAGTTTTCCCAACACCACTTGTTAAAGAGATTGTCTTTTCTCCATTGTATATTCTTGCCTCCTTTGTCAAAGATGAGGTGTCCATATGTGTGTGGATTTATCTCTGGGCTTTCTATTTTGTTCCATTGATCTATATTTCTGTCTTAGTGCCAGTACCATACTGTCTTGATGACTGTGGCTTTGTAGTAGAGCCAGAAGTCAGGCAAGTTGATTCCTTCAGTTCTATTCTTCTTTCTCAAGATTGCTTTGGCTATTCGAGGTTTTTTGTATTTCCATACAAATTGTGAAATTATTTGTTATAGCTCTGTGAAAAATGCCGTTGGTAGCTTGATAGGGATTGCATTGAATCTATAGATTGCTCTGGGTAGTATACTCATTTTCGCTATATTGATTCTTCTGATCCATGAACATGGTATATTTCTCCATCTACTAGTGTCTTCTTTGATTTCCTTCACCAGTGTTTTATAGTTTTCTATATATAGGTCTTTAGTTTCTTTAGGTAGATATATTCCTAAGTATTTTTATTCTTTTCATTGCAATGGTGAATGGAATTGTTTCCTTAATTTCTCTTTCTTATTTTCTCATTATTAGTGTATAGGAATGCAGAATTGAAAGAGACACATGTACCCCAATGTTCATCGCAGCACTGTTTATAATAGCCAGGACATGGAAGCAACATAGATGTCCATCAGCAGATGAATGGATAAGAAAGCTGTGGTACATATACACAGTGGAGTATTACTCAGCCATTTAAAAGAATACATTTGAATCAGTTCTAATGAGGTGGATGAAACTGGAGCCTATTATACAGAGTGAAGTAAGCCAGAAAGAAAAACACCAATACAGTATCAGTTCAGTTCAGTTCAGTCGCTCAGTCGTGTCCGACTCTTTGCAACCCCATGAATTGCAGCACACCAGGCCTCCCTGTCCATCACCAACTCCCGGAGTTCACTCAGACTCACGTCCATCGAGTCAGTGATGCCATCCAGCCATCTCATCCTCAGTTGTCCCCTTCTCCTCCTGCCCCCAATCCCTCCCAGCATCAGAGTCTTTTCCAATGAGTCAACTCTTCGCATAAGGTGGCCAAAGTACTGGAGTTTCAGCTTCAGCATCATTCCTTCCAAAGAAATCCCAGGGTTGATCTCCTTCCAATACAGTATACTAACGCATATATATGGAATTTAGAAAGATGGTAATGATAACCCTGTATACGAGACAGCCAAAGAGACACAGATGTGTAGAACACTCTTTTGGACTCTGGGAGAGGGAGAGGGTAGGATGATTTGGGAGAATGGCATTGAAACATGTATAATATATGAAACGAATAACCAGTCCAGGTTTGATGCAGGATACAGGATGCTCAGGGCTGGTGCACTGGGATGACCCAGAGTGATGTTACGGAGAGACAGGTAGGAGAGGGGTTCAGGATGGGGAACACATGTACACCCATGGCAGATTCATGTTGATGTATGGCAAAACCAATACAATATTGTAAAGTAATTAGCCTCCAATTAAAATAAATAAATTTATATTAAAAAAAATAAAGCACATGCTCAAGAGAGAAGTTGTATTGTATTACCTGAAAGAGAGGGTCCTATTTTACACCATGGGGACGTGGAGTCAAATTTGTCAGGAGAATGCTCCACTCGCCTTTGGCAGAAGTGTCCTGGGACAAAGAGCAGCTGGGATCAGATGTTCAAGGGGCTCACATGTTGTCCCACCAGCCTTGGTGATGGGCCAGCAAATACTGCGAAAGTAGAACCAGGCAGTTTGGTGGTGAGACGAGCAAGAGGTGGCAGCGAGGGTGGTGGAGTAACCATCTGCCCCCACCCTGAACGTCATCCCAGAGGGGTCTCCACCCTGCAGACTCCCGAGTCTGAGATGCCCGGAAGGCTCCCGAGCTGCCCCATGGCAGTGCCATGTCTTCCAAACCGCTGACTCATAATAAGAGCATCATTCCTGAATAGTCAGTGGGAAAAATGACAAGATTTGGAGAACTTTCGTTGTCAGACAGCATCAAAAGAGTTTCAGGATCGGAGGTAGACGGAGCCCTCCCCAAGCACGAAGAAGGCAGGGGTCTGTGCACCTGAAGCCTCTTAGACGCCTCCTGTCAAGAAATAGAGCTCAGCCCACGTGTAACCCCCTGAACTCCCACGGTGCCCTTCCTGGATGTTGTCCCATCACCTGGCACACCAGTTTTCTGTACATGGCACTTTTGCTGGGATGTTTTTCTGACTTTAAAGGATATCCTTGTTCATTGTAATTCAGGAAAACAACCACCAAAACAAGTATAAATAAAATAAGTGTCCTAGAATCTTGTTAGTGTCAGTAATAATTTGATGTCGTTCCTTCCAGCCTTTGTTCTGTGCTCTGATTAGGCCTATCCTATTGTACAATCTTGTATGTTACTGGTTTCACTTAAGATTTCCAAAGTCAATAACTATTCCTCAAAAACTTCATTTCTAGTGGCCGTATAATACGCTGACATTTGGCTGCACAGAAATATATTTGCCTATTCCTTTGACACCTGCTGACTTACTTCCAGTTTTCCCCAGTTATGAACAGTTGGAATAACATGAAGGTCTGACTTTCTGATTTTTTTCTTGGGAGAGTCAAGAATCAAGGGATATAAATTTTTAGGTTTCTTTAAATTGAAGCATAGTCAATTTACAATGTTGTGTTAGTTTCAGGTATATAGCAAAGTGATTGTTATACATATATATATATTCTTTTTCAGATTCTTTTCCATTATAGGTTACTATAAGATACTGCATATAGTCCCTATATACAATATACAGTAGTTCTTTGTTGGTTATCTATTTTATGTATAGTAGTGTGTATATATTGGAGAAGGAAATGGCAACCCAGTGTTCTTGCCTGGTGAATCCCAGGGATGGGGGAGCCTGGTGGGCTGCCGTCTATGGGGTCGCACAGAGTTGAACACGACTGAAGTGACTTAGCAGCAGCAGCAGTGTGTATATATTAATCCCAAACTCCTGATTTATCCCTTCCCCGATTTCCCCCTTTTGTATTCCTAACTTTTCTATGTCTGTGAGTCTGTTTCTGTTTTATAAATAAGTTCATTTGTATCTTTTTTTAGATTCCACACATAAGTGATAGCATATATTTGTCTTTCTCTGACTTCACTTAGAATGATAATCTCTAGATCCATCCATGTTGCTGCAAATGGAATTATTTTAGCTTTATGGCTGAGTAATATTCCATGGTATATATGTACCATCTTTTTATCCATCTATCTGTTGATGGACCCTTAGGTTACTTCCATGTGAATATTGTGACTATTGCTGGCATGACCATTGGGGTACCTGTATCTTTTCGAATTAGAATTTTTCATCTTTTCAGGATATATGCCCAGGAGTGGGATTGCTGGATCACTTGGTAGTTCTGGTTTCAGCTTTTAGGGAACCACCATCCTATTCTCCATAGTGGCTGCACCAAGTTGCATTCCCACCAAGAGTGTAGGAGGCTTCCCTTTTCTCCACAGCTCTGCAGCATTTGTTATTCGTAAACTTTTTAGTGATGGGTGGTACTTCATTGTGGTTTTAATGTACATTTTTTCTATTAGCAAAATTGAGGATCTTTTCATGTCCCTGTTGGCCATCTGGCTGTCTTCTCTGGAGAAATGTCTATTTAGATCTTCTGCTCATTTTGGGGGCTTTCTGATTGGATTATTTGTTCTTTTTTTATATTAAGCTGTATGAGTTTATATATTTTGGAAATTAATCACTCTCGGGTCACTTCATTTGCAAAAGTTTCCTCCCAGTTTGTAGGTAGTTTTTCTTCATTTTGTTTATGGTTTAAGGGACATGAATTGTTAAGGCTTTCTGGAAAGATTAATTGATATTTGTGAGCATGATCACCATCATTGAATTTTATTCTATTAAAACACCCTTGTAGTTTGACACCTAGAACTTTTAGTCTGCACATCTTTGATGATTGGTATCTGAGGACTTTTTTGGTGCCTTTGCAGCCACTTGTCTTTCTTCTGGACAAGCCATTTGTCCATTGTTCACAGAAACGTCCATCTATTTGACTTGAATCTGAAGCACATGAAAATGGTCTTTAAAGAGGCCAAGTTGAATCTATAGTTGTGTCCATGTGTCCATACACTTCAGCTTGGATAAATTGTGACTTGCTCCCAAATGGTGTATGCTAGATCACTGACACTTTTCTATATGTAATAATAGCTACTGAAGGGGAATAAAAACAATAAATTCATGGCGAGGTTTTATCAACGTATTTTATTCAACTTATGAATTTCATCTCCTTTCTTCCCCATCAGGTACCAGTGCCCAGCAGGCTGCCTGCACAGTGGAGCAAAGATCTTTGGGACTCTCTTTTATGAAAGTGTAAGTACGGCCAGAGCTTCTTTAAATGGCCGGTGTGGACGCCTGTCTCTGTGTTAAAAGCAGGTGGCTGATTTTCAGGTGAACAGATTTTCATTCTGCTCAGTAGTCAAACCCCCCTCTTTGTAGAGCTGATCCATGCTTATTTCTGGGGTCACAGATTTGTGAAGCCACTTTCGGGAATGGGGGCTGACCCCTGAGCCAACCAGTCTCTATGTTAGCCCCAGCGTTAATATGCTCCACTGGAGGGGGAGAAAGGGCTGTTTGTCACTGTTCTTAGTTTGTAAAGCAACGCAGATGAGTTCTTAAAGATAAGCAACCCCAGAAACAAAGACGTGTTATAGAGTGAGGTCAGAGTCAGCAGTGGGGTGAGCCTTGGCCCGGCTTTTTGGCTTTTTGTGGGTTGAGGACAAACATCTTGTGTGTTCCTGGAAATGATTGCTGACAAAGGTGAATTCAGATGTACTTACATTCCGGCCCCGCCCTGCAGGCGTCCAGCATCTGCCGGGCCGCCATTCACTACGGGATCCTGGACGACAGGGGAGGCCTGGTGGACGTCACTCGGAACGGGAAGGTTCCCTTTTTTGTCAAGTCAGAGAGAAACGGCGTGCAGTCTCTGAGGTAAATGTTCTGTGATCAGGGCTCATATAAACTTCTTTTCTGATTGTGAAAGTATTGTTGAAACCTTGGGAAGTTCTGGACCATATAAAGAAGTGGGAAATAATAAAGATGACAATGCTATAACTCAGAAACCACCCCTATAGGCCATGTAGCGTATTTTATCCCACTGGGTTTCTGTGTGTGTGTTTAATGTGTTGAGCTTTTTGTATGTTTGCTTGTTTTGTAGCTTTTAGGAAAGTTTATTCCATATTTGAAAGTTAATACTGACTGCTCTTAATTATGAAATGTACATATAGCCATTAAGATATAGAAAAACAAATAAGGAAATATTGACCCCTTCTTTCCCACTTGCTCGAGATAATCTCGGTACACAACCTTCAAAAGCACACAGTCTTGCAGTCTGACGTGAGTTCTGAATCCTGCTTTTTTTCCCTTCCTTGTCACTGAGACCTTTTCAGACACCTCAGTAATGACTGATAGTATCTTTGAGTTTGCAGGCTAATTCTTCACTGGCATTCCCCACATACCCCCCTACCCCCGAGAATGAAGCTTTACATCTAAAAAATATACCTACTTGTGTTTGCAAGATGCTCATCACATAAGGTATGTGGATAGATCACAAGGCAGACCATCCTTGCCGTCCTGACTTTTGGGGGATGGAGGGGGCATGAAGACCAGCAGGAGGCTATGTCTTGATCTGTCCATGGCATCTGAGGCATAAGGTGACCAGGAGATGGTGGAACCCACTGCAGGCTCTGGGGTCAAATGGACCTGGCCCTGCCTCCTCCCCTTCTGTGACCTGGGCTGGCTTCCTCATCCCTTCTGGCTGGCAGTGCCCTGATATTTAAATGGGGGCCATGGTAGGACCTGAGGCTGACACCCAGCTAACCCACCACAGGGCAGCGTGTCAGGGACCCCTGTCAGCGCCCCCCCCCCAGGGTCTGTGGCAGGAAGGCGCTCAGCAGACGCTTCTGTGGTTGTTACAAGGTGGTATGTCCATGTCTGTTCTAAACAGTGAGGCCACTCAAAACGTTTCAGAAACGGTGTGAGTCATTCTGCTTGGAAAGGCCTGGTTCTTCATCTTCAGGCAGTGTTGCAATATTCCTTGTTCTGTCTTAGCTGGGGATTTGGGGGTTATATAAACAAAACAAAACAAAAAAGAGCAAGGAAGTTTAAACGAAAACCAAGAAAATATTCAGAGATCGATTGGGTGACCTCAACACCAGCCTTGGTGAAGCTCATCCTCAGCCCTGGTGGAGCTGTGGGCTTGGGTGAGGGTTCAGGTCTGTGTTGTCCAGGATGCCTGTCCTGAAGCTACTTCTGGTCTCTTCCAGTGGCCAGCTTTGCATCTAGAGTGAGGCTCTTCACGTCTTAGAATTCAGGGAGTCTGTGAACACAAGACAGATGAAAGCTTTAGTTTCACTGACCTCTAACTGAAATGTAGTATTGTCTTCCTTTATGGATATTTAGCCCCACATCTAGCTAGCACTGCTAGAAGTCCGCTTGCTGGAGACATCTTGAAACATTCCCTGCCATCATGGTCCCTCAGTGACAGAAGTTAGAAAACCTGCCTCTTGATTCTGGTTTTAATGCATTAATAAAGATGCACAGCCATTAGGCTAACACAAATTTGTTTTCATACTTTGATAATGATATTAATAATACATGACTTCCTTTTAATCTTTTAAATGTATCATATGCATTTAAAAAGCATTGTTCTGAGGAGGCATCCAAAGGCTTTACCAGGCCTCTAGAGGGATCCTTGGCACGAAGAAGATTAATGAGCTCTGTTCTAGAATGTTCTCAGTCTAGACCTTGCTCTGGAATGTCCTACGGGCTTTCAGGGTGATGGGAAACAAGTAGGAAGACATGAAATTGAGGCTGAAATAAACTAACTACAGTAACAAGGGTGCATGTTTAGAAGCAGTTCTGTTTTGCATTCATCTAATGTTTCCTTTTACAGCAAATACAAGGCTTCCAGCTCATTCACGGTGTCCACAGTAAAAGGTAAGCTGGACAGTCCTCTGTTATATGACCACAATCCACAGGTTACCCTGAAATTTTGTTCCCCTTAGTTACCGATTTAATGGTTATCATAACTGTTGATACTGCTTTTCTCAGCATTGCCACAATATTGAAGAGGTTCCTGAGAAGGATTCTTTAGCTAGTTTCTAAACATATCTGAACTTGGCATTGGCCCTAGATGGCTAAGGCTGAAACACAGGCCCGAGTTCCCAGCTGACTATCACAGAAAGACTATTGCCTGGGTCTAGAAGGCAATGGCACCCCACTCCAGTACTCTTGCCTGGAGAATCCCAGGGATGGGGGAGCCTGGTGGGCTGCCATCTATCGGGTCGCACAGAGTCGGGCACAACTGAAGTGACTTAGCAGCAGCAGCAGCAGAGTAGCTAACAGGCTTCATAGGCAGTTTGATTTCTACTGAGTGGTAGGGGCTACCTGGAACATTGTGTTGAGAAGGATTCTGAGGTCCAGTTCTGTGCTCAGCAGAGAATGGAGCTGGAGAGGTTAGTCATGTCTGCCACAGAGGAGAGAGTGAAACCTGGGGAAGGACGTGGCCTATATTTGCTGTGTCTCGTCCAGCTTTGTACATGACCTGTGGCTTGTTCCTTGGCAGGGCGGCATGTGACCATGGGAGAGCAGGCTGTAGTCAGAATTGGGGTTGGGTTTGTAGTTGCCCAGACCGGGCACTTTCCTGGAGGGGCTCAAGCAGGCAGGGGTGCATGGGCACACCACCAACATTCCCCTCCCCGCTGGGAAACTGCCCGCCTGCCCTTTATTCCTTTGGGAAAGCCATGCTTGTCATTTGGCCTGGATACCAGACAGGTTGTTGTTCAGTCGTTCAGTCGTGTCCGACTCTTTGTGATCCCATGGACTGCAGCACGCTAGGCCTTCTTGGAGGCCTGGAGTTTACTCAAACTCATATCCACTGAGTTGGTGATGCCATCCAGCCATTTCATGCTCTCTCGTCCCCTTCTCTCCTGGGTACCTGACTACCTGGTTAGATATCTTTATAAAAATATGTAGCAGCATTTTACCATATTACAAAATTAATACCTATTTATTCCAGATAATTTAAAAATATGGAGAATCAGTAGGGAAAAAAGAAAAAAGAAAACCTAAATTCCACCACTCAGAGATAACTACTCTGAACATTTTGGTGGATTTCTGTAGAATTTATTTTCCCTCTGCATTGAGTATATACATTGATAATATGTACATTGATATGTTTTTAAAAATTGAAATTGGTAGCCTGATTTATTTTTTGAATAATAATATACCAAGAATATACTGCTATACCTTTAAGTGGACTTCTGAACCTAATTTTAATGGTCTCCCCAGCATCCCATTGTATAACAGACCCTTGTTGGACCCCTGCCTGTCTAGATGATAGGCTCTGCTAGAGGTAGGCAGACTACAACCTTCAAGGCCAAACCCCACCCGCCATCTGTTTTGTAAATGAAATTTTACTGGCATGGAGCCATGCCTATTCATTTCTGTGTTGCCTAAGAATGGTTTTCAACAGTATGTGAACTGTGAACTTCCAGATGTTCAAGCTGGTTTTAGAAAAGGCAGAGGAACCAGAGATCAAATTGCCAACATCTGTTGGATTATCGAAAAAGCAAGAGAGTTCCAGAAAAACATCTATTTCTGCTTTATTGACTATGCCAAAGCCTTTGACTGTGTGGATCACCACAAACTGTGGAAAATTCAGAAAGAGATGGAAATCCCAGACCACTTGACCTGCCTCTTGAGAAATCTGTATGCAGGTCAGGAAGCAACAATTAGAACTGGACATGGAACAACAGACTGGTTCCAAATAGGAAAAGGAGTACGTCAAGGCTGTATATTGCCACCCTGCTTATTTAACTTATATGCAGAGTTCATCATGAGAAATGCGAGGCTGGTTAAAGCACAAGCTGGAATCAAGATTGCCGGGAGAAATATCAATAACCTCAGATATGCAGATGACACCACCCTGCATTTAGTGAAGAAGAACTAAAGAGCCTCTTGAAAGTGAAAGAGGAGAGTGAAAAAGTTGGCTTAAAGCTCAACATTTAGAAAACGAAGATCATTACTTCATGGCAAATAGATGGGGAAACAGTGGCAGACTTTATTTTGGGGGGCTCCAAAATCACTGCAGATGGTGACTGCAGCCATGAAATTAAAAGACGCTTTACTCCTTGGAGGAAAAGTTATGACCAACCTAGACAGCATATTAAAAAGCAGAGACATTACGTTGCCAACAAAGGTCCATCTAGTCAAAGCTATGGTTTTTCCAGTAGTCATGTATGGATGTGAGAGTTGGACTATAAAGAAAGCTAAGCACCAAAGAACTGATGCTTTTGAACTGTGGTGTTGGAGAAGACTCTGAGAGTCCCTTGGACTGCAAGGAGATCCAACCAGTCCATCCTAAAGGAAATCAGTCCTGAATATTCATTGGAAGGACTGATGTTGAAGCTGAAACTCCAATACTTTGGCCACCTGTTGTGAAGAACCAACTCATTGGAAAAGACCCTGATGCTGGGAAAGACTGAAGGCGGGAGGAGAAGGGGGCGACAGAGGATGACATCACTGACTCAATGGGCATGAGTTTGAGTAAACTCTGGGAGTTGGTGGTGGATAGGGAGGCCTGGCATGCTGTAGTCCATGGAGTCGCAAAGAGTCGGCACAATTGAGCAACTGAACTGAACTAAACTGAAGGCTGGTTTCTGCTACAACAGCAGAGCAGAGTGGTTATAACACAGATCATAGGGCCCAGGGAGCTGGAAATATTTACTCTGACTCTTCAAGAAAGAGTTTGCTGAGGCCTGGACTAAACAAGGACAAGACGTTAGAGACCACAGGTATTCAGTATTAGAAGTGCTTCCTTAGACACAGCATTTGACCTTGAAGGAGTCACCTACCCCTCAGGAAGGGTTTGAGCAATGAACTGAGGCTGGAAATCAAAAAACCAGACCTTCAGCGTGTCCTGTGCAGCCTCAGGGGGTCTCTTAGCTCTTGTGGACCTCAGTTTCCCCATATACATAATTAGAACAATACCTTCCATGAGGATCCAGCATGATAAGGTAGAGGGAAAGGCTTCAAAGCAGAAAAGCACAATGCTGGCCCCACAGAGAAACTGGTAAGGGTGACGACCTTTGACCTGGAGACACACTCCGGCTGTGGGTTTTGTCTCATCCCTTGAGTGGCCCTGGGGGAGGAGTCAGGAGCACTGGGGCCTGGTGCCTGCTGGGTGCTCACCCTGGCTCTCATCCGAGTTCAGAGGCCCAAGTAGCCCCCAGGACCAGCGGCCCCTTTCACAGTCTGGAAGCCTGAGGCTCAGGCCCGCCCATGACCTGTCGTTCCCATTCACAGTGCAAGACCTGGACTGCTACACCACTGTGGCCCAGCTCTGCCCGTATGAGAAGCCGGGGACACACTGCCCAAGGTAAGGCTCCCTGGGATCTGGATTTGCAAACATGGGGTCTGATAGAAAAAGGGCCAGGCTGGGTTGCCGGGTGGGTGGGGTGGTCACCGCATGCAGCCATGCACGGCTGAGTTCTAGATGTGGCCCTGGCATGTGTCCACCTAGGAAGTCATTTGCTTTGTGATCTGAGTCAAAGTCCCACCTGACTTCTCCCTGAGACCACTCATTCTCAGCCCTGGCTGAACATTGGACTTGCCACAGAGGCATTAAAAGGGCAAATCCCAATCTCCAAGGATGGCCCAGGAGGGCATCGCATCTTTAGAAGCTTCTCTGTGAGTCCCTTGTGCAGCCGAGTGCCTGCGGACTGCCATGAGGAACCTAACTGAGAAGATGATTTTGCCCCGCTCACTGTTGCATCCACTAGCAGGAGAGAGTGTGTGCTTAGCTGCTCAGCCGTATCTGACTCTGGGACCCCATAGACTGTAGCCCTCCAGGCTCTCCTGTCCATGGGATTCTCCAGGCAAGAATACTGGAGTGGCTTGCCGTGTCCTCCTCCAGGGGATTCTTCCCAACCCAGGGATCAAACCCAGGTCTCCCACTTTACAGGCGGATTCTTTACCGTCTGAGCCACCAGGGAAGCAGAAGAGAGTATTTGACTTCATTTGCCGCCAAGCTCTTCCCAGGCCCCAAGACAGAGCTCAGTGCCTGTCATTCTTGACCCCTTAGATCAGCTGAGAACTCTGGAAGCTGGTTGACACTGGTCCCCTTGAAATCTGCTCTTTGATTCTTATATTTGATCTGTGATGTTTTCTGTGGGTCACTTTAGAATGAGCTTGTTAAAATCCAGCTTTTTGGAGGTAAAACTTACACAGTGAAATCCACCAGTAATAAGTATACAGTTGGGTGTGTTTTGAACAGTGTACACCACAGTCCCGATAGAGGACATTTTCATCACCCCAGCAGGTTCCCCTGTAGTCCGTTCCCCTCCCTCCGCTCTCTCCTGTATCTCTGCCAGCCCCTGATCTGCTTCCTGTCCCTATAGTCGTGCCTTTTCTGGAACCTCATGTACATGGAGCCATCACAGCAGAGACTTGGGTGTCTGGCTTCTTTCACTCCGCACGATGCTTTGCAATTCATCTGTGTCCTAGAGCCAACGGGTGATTTGTTTCTTCTTTTACGTTGCCGAGTGGTGGTCCACTCTGTGGATGTACCGCAGTTTGTCTAAGGAGTGAGTTTTATACTCATCTGCCTAAACCTTACTTGGCTGGTTTTGGAAGATGGTGCGTCATAACTAAAGAAGAGGTGCCTCTGAAGTACCTATTAGATCCCCTCAGAAGATGGGGGATGTAGCACCCCCTGAGCCCTTCTCCTGGGCCTGGAGGCCTGTGGGTTCTCCAAGGGAAATACTGACCTTAAAACCAACAGGTAAGGACTTCCCCGGTGGTCCAGTGGTTAGGACTCTTGCTTCCACGGCAAGGAGCACGGGTTTGATCCCTTGTTGGAGAACCAAGATCTTGCATGCTGGGTGCAGCGGCCCCCCCAAAACCTAACAGGCAGAGAACCCCCAAGGGTGAGCAGGAGGAACCCCAGGAGGGTGCTGATGAGGGAGAGGGGCCTGGACTGGGCCCCAGACTCCTCCCCTTGGCTACTCATGTTCCCCTTGGGGCTTTCTCACTGCCCACTGCCACCTCCACCACCACGCTGACCCGCCTTGAATGTTCAAGGGAAAACATCCCTTTAATATTTTCCCACATGTTAAAGAGAAGCAGAAGGAAGTAATTTCAGAAAGCACAAACAAAAAGAAAAACTTGACATACAAGTATCCAAAATGTTTCTGACCTCTCATTCTAGAAGCAGGAAAGAACATTCTTACCCAGATTCCCTTTTTTTTTTTTTTTCCTGTTTAAATCTCAGACACATCCTCGTTCTCTCTGCCCACTCTGCCCCTTCACCCCAAAGGACCCTTTCCACTTCCTGGTCGCTCTGCCTGGCTCTCTTCCCCTTCAGCATCCTGCCTGTCTCTGGGCCAGAGGGCTTCCGGCCGCCTTTTTGGTTTCTTGGTCCCTGGGCTCCAGCCCATGTGTGCCTGTTCCAGATGAAGACAAAAGACCTTTTCTTAAGTCAAGCTTGTGCTCTTTCTTGGTTTGAGAGGCTCCAGTTTGAGGCAGTCTCCTCATCCCCTGTGGCAGGGATGTGGTGACTGACACAGCAGTGAGCAAACCCTTCCTGCCCCAGGTTATCAGTGTTCCCTCCCTGGAATATTCTGTGACTCACAGAGGTGAGCACCCCCACCCTTTCCTCCTCCAAAACAGGGAAGTGGCCTGAAAAAAATATCTATTGATTACAATCTCTATACAGTACCCGCAGTGTGAAGCGGCCAACACCCAAGAATGGGAGATACAACCCCCTACAATTGCATACTCACCTCTGTTAGATTTTTGTTTCATTTCACCTCGTTGTTTGTGCATGTCTTTTAATATGAAGAGCTATTTTTTTTAAATTTTATTGCAGTATAGTTGACTTACAATGTCGTGTTAGTTTCAGGTACACAACAAAGTGAATCAGTTATGCAAGCATCTGTTGCTGTTGTTCAGTTGCAAGGTAGTGTTAGACTCTGTGATTCCATGGGCTGCAGCATGCCAAGCTTCCCTGTCCTTCACCGTCTTCTAGAGTTTGCTCAGACTCATGTCCATTGAGTCGGTGATGCCATCCAGCCACCTCATCCTGTCACCCCCTTCTCCTCCTGCCCTCGATCTTTCCATCTATATCTACTCTTTGAGATTCTTTTTCCTTATAGTCATTACAGAGTACTGAGTATAGTTCCTCATGCTATACAGCAGTATAGAGCGGGATATTACAGTAGGCCTATTTTATATATAGTAGTGTGTATATGTCAATAAAATTCTACATTTACTTTTAGGAAAAGGAAAAATATCTTTTATCACTGCTAGGGTGAGAGAGGTATATATGTATTTTTTCTTAAAGGGTAGACTGTGGTAATAATTGTCTTTCCTTTAAGTACTAAATCTTGATGAGCAAATAAAGAGGGCCAGCTGCTTTTCTCAAGAAGTTTTGTTTTCTGCTGATGATAACCATTCCCTAAACGCTTCTTGTTTTCCAGAGTTCACTGTCCAGCTCACTGCAGAGATGAGCCGTCCTATTGGGCTCCCGTGTTTGGAAGCAACATCTATGCAGACGTGAGTATTCTGGCCTTATCAGAGACTGCCTCACAGAAACCACGTTCCAGGGTCTGGACATCAGAAATTTAAAATCTCATTCCTGTGCCTCTAGATAAATTTATACCATCCATTTCTGCTACCAGTGCTCTAGTTTCTGCATTTTCAGAAGTATTTGTGCTTCCACCAATGTGTGCTAATGAACACAGACATGGGTGTGCCTCCTCTTACCCAGACATCTCAGAGTCTGGTAAACTGAGTCCTGCTCCCTCACTGACAAGCTCTGCTCATGTGGAGGCTGCCAGGCCTCACATACTGCACCGCCCCGGATGCTTAATGGCCTTTCTGGCTCTCCTGACGCTTGTGTAGCTGTTGGTCTTCTCTGCACATTGCATTTCTTTTTGGCTGTGTACATGCCCTGAACTAAAAGCACACAGAAGAAAATGCAAACTACCACCAATTTACTACTGGTAATAACCACTCTTATTATATTCCATTTTTCCATCCTAACTTTAGCAAGGAACCTTTAGCTTGGTTGTTTTTTAAGTTTTATTGAAATATAATTGATTTACAGAGTTGTATTAATTTCTCCTGTGCAGAAAAGTTAGTCAGTTATACATACATATTCTTTCTCATGCTCTTTCCTATCCTGGTTTGTCACAGGATGATGAATATGGTTCTCTGTGCTCCAGAGTAGACCCTTGTTGTTTATCCATCTTACAGATAAGAGTTTGCAGATGTGGCTCCTACAGAAAAAGGTCTCTTTCTCCTGTGCTCCAGGGTTTAGGGACATGGTGACCCAGGAGATGTGAAAATGGTCACAGCTCTGCCCAGCAGGCTCTGTGATCTTCTTGACCAAGTCATTCACCTCTCGGTAGAATGAGCCAGGGCTGGGGTTTCCTAGTTCAGGGAATCCTCTAGATCTGAAATTCCGTGAGTAGGTCAGCTTCGCTCCGCCCCAGCTGATGTTCTCGCGCCGCTTTCCTCAGCTCCATGTCTGTAGCTCCCCTGCGTCCACTGTCGCCGCCCCCGCCTTTGCCTCCATCTGCCTTCATTTATTCTAGGCCCCTGTAACGTCAGCTCACCGAGTTCTGTAAAGTCAGAGCAAACTTCATGACTGACCTTCCCCCACCCCTCATCTTTTTTTCCTCTCCTCTTTAAATGAGCCTTTTTTTTTTCTCCTTAAAAGGTGCTTAGCCAAAATGGAGCTCTAAAAGTTTAATGAAGGAATAAAACAACGTGAATCAATTGTTATACCAAATATTTAAGCCAAAACCTGCTACTGAAAGGCAAAGTCTTTGATTTTCAAGTGCTTTAAATATAAAAGGATGAGCAAGATGATTCTAGTAAAGTACAAAAAGACAAATAGATAAAGCAGGAGTGGCAATATTGCTATCTGATAAAGTGGAATTTAAACATACTGAATGGGACAAGACAGTCCGTTACGCAGTGGCACAAAAGGTACGATTTATGTGTATGTGACAATCAAGTCCATATCCTCCAAACAGCGTAGCAGCTAAACACATAAAGCAAAAAAAAAAAAAAAAAAAAATTTAGAAATGCGAGGAGAACCTGATGAAATTTTAATAATAATACGAGGCTACATTTTACTTTGTTATAGGTTCTTAAAAACACCATCACTAGGTATTGTTACTCCCATCTTACAGAGACGGACAGGGAGGCTCAGAATAACCTGCCCCAGATCACGCTACTGGCAGTGGCGAAGGCAAGATGCAGACGAGAGCGTGTCTTGTCTTTGGGTCTGTTCCGCCTGCATGAATGTTGCTGCACTTATGAATACACAGGTGTGAACAGGCCTGTGTGAAAACCTGTATTCAGTCTCTAACTAAGTTATTCACTAGGATTTTGAGCTTTTGACATCACTGTGCCGGTGCCGATGACAGGGCTTGGCATATAATAATTGTTCAATTAATGTTTGTTAAAAGAATAAGTAGATAAAAATACTGCAGTAGGCAATGCCTAAACATCTCTTGAGAAAATTTTGAAAAAAAAAGGAAGGAAGGAAGGGAGAAAGAAGGAGAAAACTACCTCCGTTTCAGAGGCTCTTTTCTGGCCTCGGTTTCTAGGTCACTCTGTATTCTGGGAAATGATGATGCCCCTGGAAAATGTCTGTTTAGCTAAGAGATTTATTTTGGGAGAGTTGTCTCCAGGCCTTCGAAGGGCCCAATAGTGCCTCCCTCGGCAAGCGTTACTTGGCAGACCCCGCACTTTGTGGTGAGCTCCAGGCAGGAGGAGCACCAGGGTGCAGCCTGTGAACCATATCTGGGTCAGAAAATGCGAGAAACTCGAGCCCCAGCTGTGACACTGAACAGGCCTGGGATGGTGGACAAGCCTTGCCCTGCTCTGAACCTCAGTTTTCTTATCTGTCCCATCTCCCTCTGCGGCTCCTTGAGTTCTCACACTCCTGCGTGCACCAGAATCTCCGGAGAGCTTGTTCAGACAGAGTTCCGGGTCCCACCCCCCCCCCCACCCCGCATTTCAGACTCAGGGTTTTGGGGCAGAGCCAGGGAATCTGCATTTCTAGCAAGTTCCCTGGTGGTGCTGATGCTGCTGGTCTGAGACGGCACTTCAAGGACCCCTCGGTTGGAGATGACTGTCGTGTGGGAATTTCCGATAGTGGTGGTGGTGGGAGCAATGATTGTGGTGGTGTCTATCTTGTCACCTGACATCTGTTGAGCACTTGCCGTGTGCAGGCCTGCATTCAGCCTTTGTTCTTTACACAGTCGCCTTGCTAGCCCTCCTCGGGCTCTTACTGACCCCTGTGGAATAGTGTGCGGCTTGCCGGCTCTGAGCGGCAGTCCCGGCTCTGCTGTTTGCCAGCCCAATGATTTGGGGCAAGTCTTTAAACCCCTGTTAAGAGGGAATAATAGTGGTGGTGATGATGGTGACCATGATGATGATGACGATGATGATGATACTGTGTAGGTTACTGGGAGTGACTACATCAATCACTTGAAACGCTCAGAACTTGTCCTGTAGTGATAAATGCTCAGAAAAATTACCTATGATGATCCCTGCTTTATGTTGAGAAGATAGAGCCTCTGAGGGTTAAAACAGATGATCCAAGGCCACACAGCCAACCAGTGGTGGGGGCAGGGCTGCTGAAACCGGATCTCTGTTGATAGTGCTTGTGAATAAGTATCCAGATACCGGTGATGCCGATATGTTGGTGTTGGAGAAGACTCTTGAGAGTCCCTTGGACAGCAAGGAGATCAAACCACTCAATCCTAAAGGAAATCAACCCTGAATATTCATTGGAAGGACTGATGCTGAAGCTGAAGCTCCAATATTTTGGCCATCTGATGTGAAGAGTTGACTCATTGGAAAAGACCCTGATGCTTGGAAAGGTTGAGGGCAGGAGGAGAAGGGGATGATAGAGAATGAGATGGTTGGATGCATCGCTGGCTCAAAGGACATGAGTTTGAACAAACTATGGGAGATGATGGACAGGGAAGCCTGGCATGCTGCAGTCCGTGGGGTCGCAGAGTGGGACACACCTGAGTGACTGAACAACAACGAAGTTGGTGTCGCCTCGGGTCTTGAGAGAAAGCAGATACCTTGTACCTTTGGGGAAGCAGAGGTGAGAAGAGACGTGTGGGAGGAGGAAGCGGGAGGAGAGTGTTTGTCTGCCATCAGCAGTGGAAGGCGTGTGCAGTGATCACCAGCCCATGCAGTGAGGAGGATGATGTGCCGGGTGTGAGGGTCCCATGCCTGCTGTTATCGTGGGAACCTCTGTACCGCTGGTGCCCAGACACCCTCGGGGGCCAGGGCAGAGGACCGTCCCAGAGGCCCCAACACTGGAGCTACCCAGCCTTTTGGCAGCTGTGGTCAGAGGATATGCCTCCTGGGCAGGCCCTGGGTCTGGTCACCCACAGAGCATGAGCGATACAGAGAGGGAGACGGAAGAACCCCCAGTCCTGCCCACTGGGCGGACAGTGAGCCCCAGCTCAGCCCTGCAAACAGCGAATGTAGGAGGATTCCACAACAATCGTTTCCTTCGCCCAGTCTCCCTGCCTCTCTCTGAGATGGGGCAGACTTATTGCTTGTTAATTTTCTAGGGACACAAACCCTTCTGAGAACTGGAAAGTTGTGGATCCTTCCGCTGAGGAGGTGGGGGTGGAGAAGGCTTCATAGTATTGATAAAGTTGACCAACCATCCCAGTTTGCCTGGGATGCTGGGTTTCCCAGGCTCAGTGCTAAAACCTTGAAAGTTCTTGCCAACCCTCTAGGCCCACAGAGTTCTGCCTGTAGCCTTAGGGCCTTGCAGATGCCCTGGAGCCTGCCTCAGGCTAAGGAATCCGGCCCTTATCTGTTTAATGTATGAACTGAAGACAAGATATGTTCACGCAGGATTAGAAAAACTGGCCTTCAGCGCCTCAGGTCAGTCAGTGGTAGGAAGCAAGAAATCTGGTTCTCCCATCTTTAGTGTGAGGGTGCCAGTCAGCTCTGAGACTCTCCAGCTTCTAACAGCAATATTAACTTCCCAGGGAGCGGGCAGGGCAGGGCAGGGCCTTCTACTGTGAGTGTTTTTTTCTCCTTCTGCAAAACCAGCAGCTTGTCTGGAATGGCCTGGATTTGGAAGGGATGTGGCAGGAGCTGGCAGTCTGCAGGGCTGTTGGGTCTTTCTCTCTGCCTCTGACCCTCCAGTCTACCTCTTGCAAGGACCCTTGGAATTGCACTGGACCCACTGGGGTAATTCAGGACCCTCTCGCCTCAAGGTCCCTAGCTTCGTCACATCTTCAGAATCTTTGTGCTGTGTCGAGTCACGTGCCCACATGTTCGGGGATGGGGTGGGAATCTTCAGCGTTTCCGTTATTCTGCTGACCACAGAGGCCCAGACTTGACCCTTAGCCCAATCTCGTTTGGAATCACTACTAAACCATGAAGTGTCTTCAGGGCTTTGGCAATGTTGTCCAGTCTCACTGAGCCTGTGTTTCTGGACTACAAAATGGGAATAAGATAGTCACCCATCTCACTGGAAGGTGAAATGAGATGACAAGCAAAAAGCAGCCCAGGGCTGGTATTCAATAAGCTCAGTCGACATGAGCTCTGCTCACCGTGACGGAGCCTGTTGATGCCACAGATGGGTTGGCTGCACCTGACCAACACTCAGCCTCAGGCTTCACCCCAGAGCAGCTGAATCTGTGGGGTCGGAGGGGGGAGGGGGGATAGGAAGGGCATCACCAGGTAAAGACGCCGCAGCTGCAGTGAGGGTGGAGGCTCGCTGCCAAGGCCAGTGTCAGAGTCCAGCACAGGCCAGACGAGGGACCGCAGAAGGGTGTTACCTGGAGTCAGCCTCAGCATCACCTGGCCCTCACCTGAGGGGATGCTTCTGAGTCTGTAGGTGTATCAGGGTGAAGTCCAGGAGCCTACATCTTTCAGAAGCACTGGCCTCCCCAGCCCTGAATGAGTCTCCCCAGCTTTGAGAAACGTTGATTAATTACTCTCAGACAACCCAGTCTGAAGAACGTATTTCTACTGGATAAGTCAAGACCCTAATAGAAGTTGAACCCGACGATTGTCTTACCCAGGGATTGGATGACTTGATGACTTTAGAAAACAGCATCT
Source organism: Capra hircus (assembly GCF_001704415.2). NCBI lineage: Eukaryota > Metazoa > Chordata > Mammalia > Artiodactyla > Bovidae > Capra > Capra hircus. Next base: position 12,429,044 of record NC_030825.1, read on the forward strand.
CCTGCCCTTGCTTGAAACACAGGGGCTCATGTGGCACCTGGAGTGAACCCAGATGCCCCCACGGCCCTCACGGCCCAGAGTGACTGGCCCCTGCTCACCTCCTCCCGCCTCTCCTGCCGCTTTCTGTCTGACTCACTGTGTTTCAGCCACCCGGGCCCCTTTTTCTATTCTTTGGATATGACAAGTTCAAGTTCACTGCGCTCCAGGGCCTTTGTACGGGCTGCTCCCTCTTCCTGGGACACTCCTCCCAGACTTCCCATGTCCGTGGGAGTCTTCCCGTATTAACTGTTCTAAAAGAGCCTCTCAATCTTATCTCATGATCAGGTTTTGTTTTCTTTATGGGTGAGTTCCTCATTTGTGTATTTGTTTATCTGTCTCTCTTGACTCCGTGAAGGCAGAACCTTTATTTTGTTCCGCCCGAATCCTCTTGCATCTAGTACAGTGCCCGGCACATAGTAGGTGTTCAGAAAATGTTTGTCAACAAATTAACAAATGAATGAGGGATGAGGCCAGATCTCCCTGGAGAGACCACTGAGGAATCGAGGTAGTGATGGTTACTTCCTAGGGCTTGGTGGGGTCAACATCCTACCAACCAGCAAGCCAAGTCACGGTTGACCCCATCAGGGCGTGACTGAAGTCCTGACCTTGACACTAATCACAGCCCTTCTGCACTTTCAGACTTCCAGCATCTGTAAGACCGCTGTGCATGCAGGGGTCATCCGGAACGAGAGTGGGGGCTATGTGGACGTGATGCCTGTGGATAAAAAGAAGGCCTACGTGGGCTCGCTCAGGAATGGAGTCCAGTCTGAAAGGTAGGGCTGCTTTCTTGGCCACTCAACACCCGAGGCCTGTGGGGGCCATTGGAGAAGGGCCATGGCCAGTGCCCTTTAAGGTAAAGCTTGGGCAGACTTGGCACGTGTTCTCAGTAGATCACCCAGGACAAGCCTGTCCTTCTCTTCTCTCTTCCTTTCTTTTTTCAAAATAAGAGCTTGTTTCTCTGCCCAGCACATATTCTTGTAGACAATTTAGAGGTGTCAGAAAAGCCCCAAGGAAAACTATCACCCATTACCTCTCACATGGGGGAGTTGGAGATCTTTGGTGTGCTACCCTATGGTCCTTTTTCGGTATATGTGTGCATGGCCCCCGCCCCTCCCCCCAAAAGACAAAGGGATCAAGTTATAGTCACACAGCGGTTCTCTAGCTGCGTCAGGATATAGCTGCATATACCCAGCTAAGAGCCGAGTCTGAAGTGCAGCAGACCTAGGTTCAGCTGCTTCCCAACTTTGTGGCCTAGAGCCGGTCGCCTGGTTTCTCGAGCCTCTGCTTTCTGGCCTGGAACATGGGGAGAGCTACAGTCCCCACCTCTGGGGCGTGTTGGGAGGCTGACAGAGGCGTTGCCCAGCCCTTCTGGCCAGGACACCAGCCACATTGGACTGGGGCCCCGTTGATGACTGCGTTTTACGTTAATCACTCTTTGAAGTCCCCTTCTCCAAGCACAGTCACATTCCGAGGGCACCAGGGGTTAGGAGGCCCACATGTGAGCTTGGGGGTGGGGGTGCACAAGCCAGCCAACCACACCATGGGAAATGATGAGGATTCTATACTTGGGGAGCGCTTTAGAAAAGGAATATAAAGTCGAGGGTACAGACTGTGCCAGGCCCCCTGAAGCCCGGGCTCTCGTGACTCCTGGCACTCTGCCACTGTCTGCACCCTCCCAGCCTCCTGGGGCGCTGCAAGGGCGGACCCTGCAGAGTCAGGGGACAGGGATCCTGGCGGGGTTAGGGGCGCACAGGGTGTGCTTGGTCATAGCCATCAGCCCCGAACACGCGGAGTTAATGGCTTCTGCGTTTTCTCCTTCAAAGCCTGCAACCTCTGTGTGGAAAAAGCTTAATGAAGGGAAATTCCATTGATTTAATGGGAGGGAAATGAAGCAGCTGATTAGGTGGAATTTCCTGGTGGGGCTGGAAAGAAATCCCAAGACACCCATCTCATGAGTTCACTGTGTCCCTTTGAGGGAGAAAACGCCTTGGTGAGAAGCTGATAGGCTGGCCTTCATATCCTTGAGAGGACCCCAGCAGCTCCACCTCCGCCCTAGGCTGGGACACAGGGGGGTCTCTAGGGAGGACTGGGGACCGACAAAGGGTCCCCCAAAGTGCCTTCTTCCCCACTGTTAACTGCCTCCGTCCATCTGTAGTTCTCTCTGCCCAAAGGACCCGCCTGAAATACTGTCATTATAACTGCCCCTTGACATTCACGGCCTTGGTTCCAGGATCCCCCAAGGATACCCCAGTCCAAGGATGCTCAAGTCTTTATTATTGTTGTGGTTGTTTAGTCGTTCAGGCATGGCTGACTCTTGTGACCTCATCTACTGTAACGCACCAGGCTCCCCTGTTCATGGGATCTCCCAGGCAAGAATGCTGGAGTGGCTTGCCATTTCCCTCTCTAGGGGATCTTCCCGACTCAGGGATCAAACCTACGTCTCCCATATTGGCAGGCAGATTCTTTACCTCTGAGCCACCAGGGAAGCCCCAAGTCCTTATATACAATGATGAAGAACAGGAGGTCGTCCACATCCACGACCCCACAGCCACAGGTGGACGTGGAGTGGATACAGAGGGCATGCTGTGTCTTGTGGGCAGCCTTCCCCAGGCCCTGGAATGGTTGATGCCCACTGCACTACTCAGATAGGTTCTACTGAGCGGACAGTTTGCTTCCCTTCCTTCTTGGGCTCTTTCCCCCTGAGTAGGTCGTGCAGGCTGAAACCTGTGATCAGCTGAAATCTGTGGTGAGCTTCCCTACCTGTAGAGGGAAAATGATAGCAGCCACCTCCAGTGTTGGGGAAGACAGTGGGTCTCCAAGTAGGCTCCCCAGAGCAGCATCCAAGTTGATGGGGAGTTTGCCAGAGAAGCACATTCTCTGGCCCGCCCGGGACAGACACTTGGGGAGCGTGGGTCTGCCCTCGGGGGCCCTGATGCCTGCTGGAGGGCGGCTGCTGCTGCAAGAGGCGGTGATGCAGGGCGGCCATGTCCTGGCACACAGTTGCACCGTCCATGCTCCTGATAGTCTGTGATGCACTGTGTATCTGCGGGGGTTCCAGACGCATGCCGGGATGGGTGGGCGCCAGGTGGTAGTCTGCCTTGCATGTGCAGAGGGGAGAGGCCAGGCCAGAGGGGACATGGGGTCTGAAGGCAGCTGGGAGCCCTCTGCACTGCTCGTCAGCTGGCTGTCCTGGGGCAGGCAGTTTCCCCAGGCCTCCGTCAGTGTCTGCTGTGAGGATTAAATAAGAAAGTGCGTGCAAAGTACTCACCAGTGGCTTAGAGCAAGTGTCCAACAGACCCACTGGTCTGGCTGTTATGACACCTCAAGGCTAGTTCTGAACCTCAGGACAGTATGGTTCTTTTCACGTAGGGTCAGGTAACGTGACTGTAGGAAGTAGCCTACATGGATTATTCCAGGACAAGGGAGAAAGCATCATACAGGAATTACTCTTTCGTCCTGAAATCCGTCCATTCCGCGTGCTCTCACCTATCAGGTGTCACACACGGGATGAACCCTTACAGTGTCCCAGGCACTGGGACCCAGCGGGGAACACATAGTCCCAATCTCCGCCCTTCTGGGACTTGTTACCTAGTTGCAGGACAGACAGTGCAGAAATAGCAACTTCAGCAGCAGGGCACAGGTGTCTCTGCTATGGAGGGTGGTGCTGGGAACCAAGTACACCCAGCAGAGCCCCATCTTACTTGCTGGAGGGGCCTCTGTGGTGACATGGCTCCTGCAGAGATGTCTGGCTGCCCCAGGCAGGGCAGCCCCCTCCTCCCCTTCTTTAGATGGGACCTCGGAGCCCCTCTGTGTATGGACCAGGGCTGAGGAATTTCCCTGGAGCCTGTTCCCATTAGGGAATTAGGGACTGTGGGAACCCAGCCTGAGGATGGTGACTCTGTCCTCAGTGTCTGCAGAGCCCCTGGAGTGGTCCTGGCTGTCCCGAGGGAGATGTGGATGCTGGACATACAGTGGCCCGTTCACAGAAAGCCACATTCTAAATTTAGGGAAGCCTTCAATCAGTCAAACAAACAAAACCTCCCGAACAGAATTCTTAGTACACGGACAAAAAGTTGGTTCTGCGTCAAAGCGTCTTTAGCAATTGTCTTTTTCTAGAAAAGGATTTCCTGAACATTTTGAAAGATGACCATGCAGAACTGGGACCACGTAAGACGCCAGGCACTTTCTCTCTCTCACACACATACCCGTGAAAGAATGGAAGGAAAAGGAATCCAGGGAAACTTTAGATGTTGGGACCTGGGTTTGTCCAGATATTCTCAGAAAGAAGCTAGACATCTGGAAGAAAATCGGTTCAGGATTTTTTTTTTTTTTTTTCTGAGGCCAGGACTGATTTTTGAAGACAGATTTCACAATGAGATTGGGAAATATACCAGACAATGGCAGATAATACTCTTGGTCACAATGACCTGTTTACGGAGGTTGATGGTATATGCATGGAGGGATGTTTACCCGAATCGTAGGCCATGTGGACTAGCATTTATGGGGAAGCTCCTGTGTGCTGGGCACTGTCTCTGGGGCTGGGGCCACAGCAGGGACAGAAGGAGCCGAAATTCTCATCCTCAGAGGCTTCTGTCTATTGGGGCATGTCCCAGATACATACCGTGAGCCACATATGGGATTAAAAAAAAATTATTAGAGCATAGTTGATTTACAGTGTTGTGTTAGCTTCAGGTGTGCAAGACAGTGAGTCAGTTATACATACACATATATCCACTTTTTTTTTAAGAGTCTTTCCCCAACACATGGGGATGTTAAGGTTTCTAGTAGTACATTCATTTCATCCAATGAATCAACATCATTATTGTCTCAATATGTATGAACAGAAGAAGAGCTGATGGGAAGCTTGCACTCCTCTTTTCTCAAAAGAGCTGGGAATCCAGCGGGTGTTCCACACACAGAACGCGTCTCAGTTTGGGTGAGCTGCACTCCAAGCCCTCGACAACCACCGTGAGCTCCGGGAGTCTCGAGGGCCAGGTGTTTGGAGCTCTCTCAACTTGTGCAGAAACTCTGGGAAGCAGAGACCACTGGGCCATTATTTCCAGATGGAATGAGCTTTGCATTCTCCCCCAGGCTGGCGTCTGCCTCCCTCCCTGCTCCTGTTTCCCAGCACTCTCAGATCTGTGCTACCGTTAGCTCAGCTCACCTCCCAACAGTCCCATGAGGCAGAGACCACCGTTACCCACAGTTATCAATAAGGAAAGGGAGGCTTAACAGAGAGGTTAAAGGACTTGCCCAAGGGCACCCCACAGATAAGTGGCAGGGCCCATACTTGAACTCAGGCTGGTAACCAGCACGTGTGACTTCTCACTGCAGACAAGTTGTTGACTGAAGAAGGGGCTGGGGTGAGCCTTAACACTCCTAAGGTACATTTGTTTGTAAACTTTACAAATAATTAGAAGAGAAATACTTATTATTTAAATAATAGGGCTTCCCTGGTATCTCAGACGGTAAAGAATGGCATCTGGGACCCCTCTGTACTGCTCGCCAGCTGGGTGTCCTTGGGCCAGCATTCTCCCCTGCCTCTGTCAGTGTGTCCTTACAATGCAGGAGACTCGAGTTTGATCCCTGGGTCAGGAAGATTTCCCTGAAGGGAATGGCAACCCACTGCAGAATTCTTGCCTGAAGAATACCATGGACAGAGGAGCCTGGCGGGCTATATAGTCCACGGGGTCGGCAAAGAATTGGACACGACTGATCGACTAACACGTTCACTTTCTATTTAAATAATATGTCTAGGGATTAGAAAAAAAGAGTTCCTATAAGCATTCTGTTAATCTCTGTTAACTGCTTTTTTAAAATAACTTTTCCAGGCTTCCCCTACCCTATGCCGGGCAATACACATAAAAATGAAAATGTAGATTGTATTTTTTTCCCTAAAAAAATATTTTTTTAATTGTTTTTTCCTAAAAAATATTTTCTATTTCATGAAATGAGATGAAGATGTTTGATGATTCCTTGGGGATTGGGCTTATGCGCGAATAGTTCACTTGCCGCCGTGCACCTGCCCGCAGTTCCCCTGATGGGAGAATGCGGTTTCAGTCTCGTGGGGTGACGCTGTCCATGGCCCAGGGCTTGAGCTCCGGTCAAGTGCACAGCACTGACCCAGAACCTTCCCTGGATGAGCTCATTCACCTCCTATAGGGCCCCTGAGGAGGGGGTACTTTTGTGAATTCTGTCCTCAGAAGAAGAAACTGAGGCTCAGATAAATGGATTAACCACCCCAAGGTCCAATAGGTAAGATCTGGAACTCTTTCTGTCTGACTCTTGAAGTTTCCTGGAAGATCAACAGAGGGTAAGAATCTGGGAGAACAGATTAGAATATTAGAAAAATGTTTATGTATATATAACACACTATACATATACATACATGTTCATGTATGCATATAAGTGATATTGCTTAGTACTAAAAAAGATGTCACACATTTAAAGCCAGGAGAGCAATGCTCTGCCATCCTTTTGTCGCTGGGTTCCCTGCCCCCTGGGGTTAGCTGCCAACTAGTGGACCGTTTATCCCAGGACAGAGGTACACTGCCCTCTCTCTTTAATCCAGTCTCTGTCGTGTGCTGCCAAACGCCAACCACTTCCTCCCTGAGTAATTTTCGCCCGCAGGAGTGAGCTTCCAGGACGAAGCCTTATGCTTTTGGCTCCTTGCGGACAAACCTCCCCCCTCCCAAGGGGCCCCCGGCGTTTGAGCCCCGACTACCATGTGGGGTTGGCCAGTGTGGTCCTCAGCAGTGGTGTGGCCACAGCCCATCCATTTAGGGTGAGGGTCGGGAAAGGGTCCCAGAGCATCCACAGAGCTGCATCTGTGTCCCAGCTGCGCCTGGAACAGATGTTCTGTTTGGGGCAAAGCACGTCACTTCTCAGAGCCTTGCTTCCCTTTCTGTAAGTGGGAAGAACCCTGGAAATCTCTCGGGGGGCTGTGGGGACTGGATGGGGTAAGATTACATAACAAATGGAGGCAGAGTAGGGGTGCGGCGGTGTGTGTGCCTGACACAGCCGCTGGCTCGGAGAGCTGAGCACTGGTGCCCAGGGCAGGCGAGGGGCCGTCGGAAGCCTGGACTCACTCCCCAGGGCTGGGCTGTGATACCACCCGAGGCTACAGTGCCTCAACCTTTCCCGGAGCTCCCATCCCAGCTTGTCAAGTAGATCAGTGACCCTGGGGACGCCCCAGAGGCTTCCCAGGCCAGCTCCGGTTCTTCCCCAGTTCTCACAGGGGGTTTTTGCGCTGGTTTTCCCTCCCTTCCCCCTCCCTTTCTCTCTCTTTCTTTCTCCCTTTCTTCTTTCCTTCCTTTCTTTCTCTTTTTCCCTTCCTCCTCACCCCCTAACTTTTCATAGTAAGATTAGAGAAATTTCAAGAAATAGTGCAAATAGTTTTAAGAAACTACTATCACAGAAAATCCCACTGTAAACACTCTAGTGGTTTCCTTCCAGATTTTTATTTCTATTTACACAGTAACACTTTGTTTCTTCGTTCTCTTAATTAATTCTGCTTTTGGCTGTGTTGGGTCTCTGAGGGCCTCTCTTGCTGCGGCGAGCAGTGGCCGCTCTCTGGCTGTGGCAGCTGGGCTTCTCTTTGCAGCGTCTTCTCTTGTGGCAGAGCACGGATTCTAGAGCACATGGGCTTCAGCAGTTGCAGCTCCTGGGCTCTAGAGCTCAGGCTCAGGAGCGGTGCACAGGCTTAGCTGCTCCGTGTAACGTGGAATCCTCCCAGACCAGGGATCAACCCGAGTCCCCTGCATTGGCAGGCAGATGCTTATCCACTGTGCCATCAGGGAACTCCCTTGTGATTTTGTTTTTGTTTCTACAGAAAAAGGAATCAGACTGCCCGCATTGTTCTGTTAATTTTTTTTCAGTCAACAACAGTTGTGAGTGTCTTCCCAATATTTCCCATGCCTAACGTAGCCACACCATCATTTCCATGGCTCCGTGATATTCTGTTGCATGGACGGACCATCGTTTCTTTACCCAGTTGACTGACATCTGGGTTGGTTCCTTTTTTTTTGTTATTGTAAACAACACAGCAAAAAACATCTTTGCACAACCTGTGTGCTTTCCCTGCACTTTGCTTAGGTAACTTCCTGTTAGCAGCATAGCCACAGCCACCAAATTGACCTCTTTCTGTGATGCATAGCATGTCTCTCCTGTTCAAGCCCTGGTGAGAAAAAAATCTTCGACTCTTACCAGGCAGGTCACCCCACCCACTTCCCCACCCTCCTGGTACAGCATCTGCCTCGTCACAGCAATGCCCCTCACTGGCCTGCTCTCTTTCCTGGATACCTCAGGGCCTTTGCACCTGCTGGTATCCAACCCTGGGCCCTCCCAGCTCCTAAACCTCCCATGGCTGGACCCTCATGTTGTTTACATCTACACAAAAATGCCAGCTCCCCAAGAAGGCACCCTCCTGCTGTGGGGTCTCCATTCACTCTCCCCCCCACTGCGCCCCCGATCTAATCGGATCCTCAGGACCCACCACTGTCTGCAAATACTCTTTACACCTATTTAGTGGTTAATCTCTCACCCCCAGACCGTAAACTCCATGAAGGTAAGAACCCCTTCACAGGTGTGGTTAACCCTGTGTCCCTGACACCCACCCCAATGCCCGTACACAGTAGGTATTCAGTAAATACTGGTTCAGTGACTGATAAAATGATGAGTTCAGCTATTTGTTCAGAACCAGCTGTAGGATTTTAATACCCTTTATGAAAGTTATTCAGTATATTTTAGGAACATCGTCCAATACCTTTGGTGAAAATTGTTCAGAAATGTTGTGCTGGTTTACATTCCCTCATGGGAGCTACAAACTAACCTAGAAAGAGTCAGAGGGCAAGATTTAGAAAAGGAGGTTGTCTTCTAATTTATCAGGTCACACTTGGTTTTCATCAGACACACACAATTGTCAACTTTCCTAGCAGAACTGGAGCTTGGTAAATGTTTGAAGCACGGACCTTGCCCGAGGCGGCGGGAGGGACCCACTTGATGTCACATGATACTCAGTTGGCCCGCTGTCTGATGTGTTGAGAAATGAACAGCCCGTTCAGCAGAGCCTGCTTGTGCCTTCCAGGTGGGGTGGTGGTTCAGTGGGGATGTCTGGCAGGAACTTTAGGGTTCCTGTCTGGAGGGCAGCCTGAGTGGCCCCTGTCCCTGGTTTGTTGGGGGTCCTGTGGATGGGGGGCACCCACTGCCCCATCCATAGAGTTTCAGAATCACAAACCCTGGTAATTATCCCCAGCACGTGTAATAGCCGAGGGCGTGTGGCTCTGAGTGATTCTCCCAGACGATTCCTTTGGGCAGAGAATCCAGGAAAGTCTTGCAGCCCAGAGGCCCGAGGAGGGCCCTGAAATCTGAGCTTCTGAGAAAACTGCAGGACAGCCAGGGTTGCCACAGCCCCCACCACAGTGTCCACCCTCTGCCTCTGCAGGCCCATGGGGGCTTCTGGCACCAACATTCTGTCGTTTCTGGGCTCTGGACTTTCCCCACCGCCCGCTCTTGCCAAGGGCTCCCATCTGATACACATTTCCAGAAGACCCAGCTCAACCAAAAAAATAATGGTAATAAAAAAGCCACATGAGGGGTTGTGCTGGAGGCATGCGGGTTAACAGGCCACCCCGTGCATAGTTGAGGAGGGTGTGAATCACGCTGAAACACAATTCAGCAGGTTGCCCACATCACCAGTGGGCATATCCTCTGATACAGTAATTCCACTCCTAGGAGCTTATCCTGGGGTGCCCTCCTATAGATATAGGCAGCCCCATGGACCAGGTTGTTCTCTGTAGCATTGTTTGCAAAAGCAAAACATTAGAAATGGCTAAATATCCATCCTCAGGGACCCAGTTAACTATATGGCAGTAGCGTGGTGCAGTGGTAAAAAGCATCTGCCTGCCAGTGCCAGAGCCAGAGGAGACTCGGGTTGGACTTCTGGGTCGGGAAGATCCCCTGGAGGAGGGCATGGCGACCCACTCCAGTATTCTTACCTGGAGAATCCCATGGACAGGGGAGCCTGGTGCGCTACAGTCCATGGGGTCACAAAGAGTCGGACACGGCTTAGCGACTGAGTACACAGTAGCTTCCTACAGGAGAATACTATGCAGTTGGATCAAAAGCACGAGGAAGCTGTTTTTGTACAGGGAGCCAATGGCTATAAAAGGGACAAAAACAAACGTTGACAGGATGTGGAGAAGCTGGAAGCTGCTTGTGTGTCGCTGGTGGGGATGGAAAACAGTGCAGCTGCTTTGGAAAATAGCCTGGCAGGTTTTTAAAAAGTTGAGCATACATTTAACACACGACCTAGTAATTCCACTCCTAGGTATATACCCACAAGGAGTTGGAAGCGCACATTCACACAAGAACCTGTATGCAAATATCCATCGCAGCATCATTTATACTTGCCAAAAATTGAAGAAACCTAAAGTCCATCAACTGAGGAAGGGATTAATGGTGTGGGATCAACCCACGTGCTGGAGCACCACTTGGTAAGAGAAGCAGCGAAACGCTGAGCACGCCACAACATGCTGCTGCTTTGCTGTTGAGTCACTAAGTCGTGTCTGACTTTTCGACCCCATGGACGACAGCTTCCCTGTCCTTCACTCTCTTCCGGAGCTTGCTCAAACTCACGTCCATTGAGTCAGTGATGCCATCCAACCACCTCATCCTCTGCCGTCTCCTTCTCCTCATGCCCTCCCCTTCTCCTCATGCCCTCAATTTTTCCCAGTGTCAGGGTCTTTTCCAGAAGTCAGCTCTTCACATCAGGTGGCTAAAGTACTGGAGCTTCAGCTTCAGCATCAGCCTTTCCAGTGAATATTCAGGGTTGAGTTCCTTTAGGGTGGACTGGTTCTCCTTTAGGGGTGATTGGCTTTCTGTGCTTGGCTTCTGTTGAGCATGATGTTTTGAGGCCACAACATGGGTGAACCTCAAAACACCATGCCCAGAACAGAAGCCAATCAGAATGTCACACACTGTGTGATTCCATTGACACGAGAGGTCCAGAAGAGGCAGGTCCATAGCAACAGAGCTGGCCAGGGGAACTGACTGTGAATGGGTACCAGAGACCTTCCAGGGATGACTGTAATGACTTGGACTGTGGAGATGATTGCATAGCCCCCCAGATCACTAAAAGTCACCAAACTGTCCACTCAGAAAGTATGAATTTCCTGGCATGTTGTATCTCAATGAAGCTGGGTGTTTTTTCTTTTTTTTTGCTTTTTAAAAAAGGATTTAGCTCCCATCTTGAGAGCGTGGTTTTTTCTGGCTGTTTGACTTGTGGAAACTGACTTTCTCCTTGCCTTCATACTCTTGCCTGCAAAATAGGGATACGAATGGCTCCACTGTGGGAGGGAGGTAAAGGCGGATAGAAAATGCTTCCTTTACAATTCAGTTCAGTTCAGTTGCTCAGTCGTGTCTGACTCTTTGAGACCCCATGGACTGCAGCATGCCAGGCTTCCCTGTCCATCACCAACTCCCAGAGCTTGCTCAAATTCATGTCCATCGAGTTGGCGATGCCATCCAACCATCTCATCCTCTGTCGTCCCCTTCTCCTCCCGCCTTCAATCTTACCCAGCATCAGGGTCTTTTCCAGTGAGTCAGTTCTTCACATCAGGGCTTCCCTTGTGGCTCAGCTGGTAAAGAATCTGCCTGCAATGCGGGAGACCTGGGTTTGATCCCTGGGTTGGGAAGATCCCCTGAAGAAGGGAAAGGCTACCCACTCCAGTATTCTGGCCTGGAGAATTCCATGGTCCATGGGGTTGCAAAGAGTTGGACATGACTGAGCAACTTTCTCTGCACTCCTATACGATATCCGAGCTCAGCTGTTGTGCCTCTTTTAGTAACTGGACACGTGCACTACTGTTTAACACCTCCCTGTTAATCAGTCAAGCAGGCGGTTTCTCTTTGGGTTGACAGGTGGTAGCAAAAACCAAGCAGAAGTCCTAAAGGCTGAGTTGTGTTCAGACAGACAGGGGCCAGCCAATTCCAAGTTAACAGAAATACCTTAACAACCCAGACCTGGACTCAGACCCGGGCGTGTCTGCAGAGGCAGAGGGCTTTGCCAGCTGCTCCTGGCCGGGGTGGGCCCTGTTCCTGAAGCTTTAGGAAACATCTCTTGGCCACACTGCTTCCACTGAGGGGACCTGGGGACACCCAGCTCCCCCACCCCCAGCTCGATCCCTGCAGAACTTTCGGTAACATGTGCTCTTCCTTCTTTTTCAGCTTGAGGACCCTTAGAGACGGAAAGGCCTTCCGCATCTTTGCCGTGAGGCAGTGAACTTGCAAGGCTGGGGAGAAGGGCACGTCTTCAAGACGGCTTTAGGGGTTCTCTTTTTATTTTTATTTTGTCATTGGGGGGGGTGGGTGGGGCGGGGATGTGGGGAGTCAGGAAGCTTCCTTTGATTGGTGTCCAGTGTCCCGTCTGCCATGCCTTGGGCTCAGCTCCTCACACCGGGAAGAGAGAGCATCCCAGGGGTCCTGAGCAGACAGCTGGTGATCATCCTGCTGAGGCCCAGGGGTCTCCTCATGGAGGTGTCTTTCTATGGATGGAGAGAAGATTCCTACCAGAGGAGAGAATGAAGAATTTGGAGCTGACACCGCGAGGCACTGGGGCCATGGAAAGAGGCGCACGGAGAACACTTGGGGGCGGGGGAGTTTCAGGGATGGAGTAGAGGTAGCTATTTAAAACATTCAGAAACACAGTCTGTCCCTACCAATGGTGAAAATGGGATCAATGTTTGCTGGTCAGACAAACGGGCTGGTCTGGGGGACTCTGCCCTGGCGCCTGTCCTGCTCCCGTCCTGCTGCATGCGGGCTGGTTCTACACACAGCAGTGCTGGTTGACTTCGAGTTCAGCCCTAATTCCAGAGATGTGTCTTGTCTTGGTCCTTCCCTACGTCCCTGTGGCCTGTCTGTCTGCTGCCTCGACCTTTGGTCTCATTGAGGACTAACGAACCAGGACCCTTCCTTGATCCCCTCCTCGCTGCGGCTCACACCCCGCCCAGACTAGTTTTTGTGTCTCCCACCAGGGTCTTTGCTTAGCAAGTGATTCTGTATGAAGCCCACCTTTTAATTTCAACCCCTCGTTCTCTGTGGGTCCCACCAAGATGTCTAAAAACAGCCAAAGAAGGGCTGTTTAGTTGCTGCCTTTAAAGATGGCACTGAAGTGTGCAGATTCCGGCAGATGACCTATTTTTCTGCAGTGGGAGGAATGGCTTCATTCTTTAGTACATTCCTTGCCGAGGTTAGCAGCTCTGGAAGGAGACACAGCCTGTGGTTATGAAACCATCTTGCGGCATAATAACAAGAGATGGTAACACACGCGGGGGATTTCTCTTCCTGTTTTTGTGGAACGGTTCTAGCCAAATGTTCCTGAGGCTCCGAGGAGCGTGGTGCTCTCTGGCTCCCATCACCATATAACTCGACCCGAACCCACAGTGAAATAAAATACCCTTCTGTAAATAGTGTTTCTTTGCAGAAGGTAAAATTCCACCTTCCACCACCAGACTGGCCAATAGATCACTTTCGTGAATGCCAGTTTCAAAGTTGATTTCACCCTCAATCAGCATATTTCAAAGGCAAAAGAGCTAGCAAAAAGTTAAAAAGAAAAAATTAAGATAGTCCGGACGAGGAACTCTACCTGGGGAACCAAGCTGGTGCTTCCATCGGTGTATCCCTAATTAGAGCAGAAACAGAAGGTAAATACTGTTCCCAGCTAGAGGGAGTTTGTAGAAGGAATGAAACCGTTAACCCTGAAAGAGCTGAAATGAGCAGGACTGTTTTTGCTTTGCACTCTGTGGGCTTGTTATAATTCATAAGTACTGACTGTCCGACTCCAAATGTCAGAGTGGAAGAATTTGGTCCGACTGTCAGATACTCATCTTGTCCCTGCCAAAGATCTGAGTCCTTGGAAACCTCTGGATGCTAGCTAGGTATTACACTGTTGGACTTCTGCTTGTCACTAGGCTTTGGTGGCTGTGACCAAGTCCAAACTCTGAGTTTGGGTTTTTAGAATTAATGGCAGTCCAGGGGAATTTCAGTATGTTTGCTTTTAAAGCATTCTGCCCGAGGGAGAGTCTGAAACATCCAATAGGAGTGAACTGTATCATTTAAAAATAAAATTTCTCGTTCCTTCATTAACTGGCCCGAATAATGGACTAGAAACTTCTTGCCCAGAACCAGGTCTTGCTATTTTTTTCACTCTCACAAACATTTTGAAGTTGGAACCATTTATCTTCCAGAAGTGAACACAGGGCTTCCAAGTAGAAGCTCTCCTACTAATTAGGGACCCCCTTCCATTTAGTGTGTTTACCAGTGCCTACGGCGCCTTCAGCACCTCACCCATAAGAAGATGATAAATCTGGCCGACAGTGTTACTGGGACCCCCCAAAATATAAAGTTTTGGTTTCCTTCCGGGTTTTCCTATCATGTTCTGATTTTTCATACTGTCTGTAGGCTCACTCAGCCCGCAGCTTACATGTGTGCTTTTTTCTATGAAAAATGATGTATTTTACTACTTCCTATGTACAAAAATTTATTGTAAATTTATGTGTGCTTCGCTTGAACAGGGACCACGTTGCTGTCATTTCAATAAAACTGACTTGATTTCTAAAACGTTTCTGGGACTTATCATTTACGGGCACACCTCAACCGTTTGTGTAATAAAACGTTTAAAAGCTCGTTCCAGGCTGGTTGGAGAAGGAAATGGCACCCCACTCCAGTGTTCTTGCCTGGAGAATCCCAGGGACACGGGAGCCTGGTGGGCTGCAGTATATGGGGTCCACAGAGTTGGACACGACTGAAGAGACTTAGCAGCAGCAGCAGGCTGGTTGATTTTTTCCATGCCATCCTCCCGGGAAGGCGGCGCACGGGCCCGGAGATGCTAATTGTGAAAGGATTTCCAACTCCGATGTGCGTGAAGCTAAGTCATGTTGGGGCTGCGGACCTAGGGGCGTGAGGACGTGGGAACTGTAGACGTGGGGGCGTGAGGACGTGGGGGCCTGCGGACGTGGGGGCGTGAGGATATGGGGGGCGTGACGACGTGGGGGCCTGAGGACATGGGGGCTGCAGACGTGGGGGTATGGGGGCCTGCGGACGTCGGGGCATGACGACGTGGGGGCATGAGGGTGTGGGCGCGAGGACATGTGTGCGTGAGGACGTGGGGGCCTGCGGACGTGTGTGCGTGCGGACGTGGGGGGCCTGTGGACGTGGGGGGCCTGTGGACGTGGGGGCGTGCGGATGTGGGGGGCCTGTGGACGTGGGGGCGTGCGGATGTGGGCGTGAGGACGTGTGTGCGTGCGGACGTGGGGGCCTGCGGACGTGTGTGCGTGCGGACGTGGGGGCGTGAAGGCCTGTGTGCGTGCGGACGTGGGTGTGTGCGTGCTGGTGGGTTCCCGTCGGCCGGGCTGGGCTGTGGCCTGAGGGGCTGCCTCCTGACCAGCTAGTCGCACGGCGTGGTGAGTACGACAGCTTTACCCTCACTCCATCAGCATCTTAGTCCGCTCGGCTGTCCCCGCAGCTCTGGCGGCCGGAAGTCCAAGATGAAGGCTCAGAGGGCCGCTCTCCTCAGGCCTCGCTCCTGGGCCTGCAGGCGCCCCCTTCTCACTGAGTCTTCTCTGCTGGAGCATTCCTGGTGTTTCTTTTTCGTCTTACGAGGTCGGATTCTGTAGGATCAGTTCCTGCCGCGTAGACTCCCACTTAACCTTAGTTATCTCCAAAAGGGCTTTCTTGGTGGCTCTGTGGTGAAGAATCCGCCTGCGGTGCGGGCAGATGCGGGTTCAGTCCCTGGTTGGGAAGATCCCCTGGAGGAGAAGATGGCAGCCCACTCCAGCATTATTGCCTGGAGGGCTATAGTCCAGTGGGTCCCAAAGAGTCAGAAACGATTGAGCACGCTCATCTTCAGAGGCCCCATCTCCACATACAGATGTATCAGGCGTTAAGGCTTCAGCACATGACTTTGGGGAGGGGGAACCCCAGCTCAGCCCTGAATAGACGTCGTCTTCCCCAGCGTCAGTCCGTTTTTGTCCAGGTGAGTCGTGTGTCTCTGTGTGTTTCGAGCGCCAGCATCCCCAAACCATTTTGGGGGTTCCTGGCCGACCTTTTTCATCTCCCCATCCACGCTGTGCCTTTGCTTTCACCGGCCATCTATTTGTAAGAAGAGCTTCTCATTCCCATCAATGGTGGGATTAATGGTCCTTTTTTCTTTTTTTGGTAGTGGCGTGCGAAATCTTACTTAAACCTTTGCTTCCTAAGGGAAAGCTGAAGAGTACAACCGCTGGACCACCAGGGAACTCTCAGCTTTCCTTTTTAATAAATGTACTTGCGGCTTTTTAATTTAAGAATTAATTTATTTGTTTGTGGCTGTGCTGGGTCTTCATTGCTGTAGGCAGGCGATCTCTGGTTGCATCGAGCGGGGGCTGCTCTTCATTGTGGTGCCTGGGCTCACATTGCAGTGGCTTTTCTTGGGGAGCACCAGCTGCAGGTCCGTGGGCTTCAGTAGTTGTGGCTCCTGGCCTAGAGCACAGGCTCAGTAGTTGTGGCACACGGGCTCTGTTGCTCTGTGGCAAGTAGGGTCCTAGTTCCGGGACCAGGGTTCAAACCTGTTTCCCCTGCATTGGCAGGTGGATTCTTAACCACTGGACCACCAAGGAAGTTCCCATTTAAGGCTTTTTAAATGTTGATTTAAAAATACTGCATAAGTAGGTATGCGGGTGGGTCACAGAAATCACAAAGATGAGATGATGACGACTGATGTTTGGGCAAATGCAGCTTTCTGACCAATGCTTTGTCAAGGCCATGGACATGCCCCCCCCCCCCCCGCCCCCAGATCAATGGCAACCTCTGGGCACTGGGAGTGGCCCTTCCAGCCTTTCTCCTACAGAGCCTGCAGCCTTCCTTGGTGCCACACCTCTTCCTCCTGCTTCAGGAAGTTCTTCTGAACCCCCAGGATGCCACAACCCTGGGTCCCGAAGTTTTTGCCCCCAAATGTCCAACACACAAAAGATGCACTGGCTGGGGAGGCAATGGCAGCTTGGAGGGAGCTGGCACTCCCTTCTTGCAGAGTCGGTCTGAGACGCAGCAAAGGTGTGTAGGAGTGGTGTGAGCAGGCTGAATGCCAGCATGCTGCTTGGGGACCCCAACAGAGGAGGCTCCACACAAGGTGACCCAGGGACTGAGCACTGGCCTGAGGGTCCCTGGCCTGCCTCCCACCCCCTTACCAACTGAGGAAGCTTGGACGAGTTGGTGTTCTTTTTTTTTTCACAGCTGCACTGTGCAGCATGTAGGATCTTAGTTCCCCAGCCAGGGATCACACCCATGCCTTCTGCATTGAAATGGGGGAGGTTTAACCATTGGCTTACCAGAGAAGTCACTTCTGCCTGTTTGGGCCTCTGGTTGCTCATTTAGGAAGTGGAATTTCTCACAGTGACCTCACCGCGCCTAAGAGCAGTGATTCCAGGGGAGCTGCGGGCTGAAAGGTGCTCTAGTAATCGTGGCCACTGTGCCGGGTGACATGCTTTGGGGTGGCAGCTAACACAAACCCATGCGGTAGCCCTCGGACTTGTCAGAAAGGCAGATTTTCGGGTCCCAACCCAGATCCTGTGAATCAGAACCTGTCGGAGTTCACAAGCCCTCAGAATGATTCTGGTGCTGGGTCCGTTGGAGAATCATCATTCTGAAAACATCCAGATGTCTTACGTGAGAAGTCAGAAGTGATCTGGGGGCAGAGGCTCAGGGATGCTGGGACAGCTGGTCAGCATCATGCGAACCTCCCCCCTCCTCTGTGGGCAGGATGGCAGCCGATCACAGACTGTCCCCACACTGAGTCTGAGATGGGAAGAAGGGACGAGAGGGTGGGTCCTCTTTCCCACAGTATTTTATTGGGGAAGAAAACCCTTCCTGGGATTCCCCAGTGGGCCTGCTTTTGCATTCCTTTCATCACCAGTGGGTCACATGCCCAGTCCGAGGTTTATCCTGAGCAACTGTGATGGAACAGGAAGGTTTAGAGAGAAGAGAGGCAGACCGGGGGCCACAAAGGGGTCACGTGGTCTAAGAGTTATGAGCCAGGATGCAGACATGCCTGCGTTTGAATCCCACATCAGCTCTTCACCAGCACTGTGACACTGGGCAAGTTGCCGAGCTTCTCTGAGCGTCGGTGGCCTCCTCTGTAAAGGGGCAATATTGACAGCGCTCATGGTTCTTATGTGGATTCAGTGAGGTCATACTTGAGACATGCTCAGCCCTTGGTGGGTGCCCACGGCTGCCACATGTATCACTACATTGCTTGGCAGCATGGAACTAATACCAGTGGGTACATGCCGCAGGGAGACAGATTTCTACCAAGTACAATGAGGAAGATTCAGATTGGCAGGACTTCCAAAAGAGAAATGGGCCTTATGAAGAGGGCGCGACGCCTCTTCCCTGGAAGACTATGAAGGGAAGCTGGAAGATCCTTGGACTAGATCGACCTCAGAGCCTTTTCCCTGATTCTGACTCCCGGCAGAGACCTGCCTTCCCTCTTTCCCCTGCCCTGCCCCGAGGGCCCTGGGGACCCACAGAAGGGATGACAGGAGCTGTGAAATCCTGGCTCCTCAAACCATGGCCACTTCATTCTAAAAAGGAAAAGTAAAAACCCCGCAGCTTGGTGGGTGGTCCTGAAACCATTACATGTTTTATGGGGTTGATTTGTTTGTTTGTCTTACCCATTTTCCTTCCAATTTTTCACACCAAGACCTGTCCTAGACTACCACTGGGACTTTAAAAATCTTTTAGGCCCTTAAAAAAATAAATTTGGTGGCGAAGGCCCAGGTTTCGAAACCCTCATGGTGTTCCTTTGACTCATCCTGGCCAACTAAACCGGTAGCAGCTTTCATCCAAGGACCAGGAGACAGACCATTAAACCAATTCTTCTGTCAGTGCCTGGCCTGGATCCCACGTGGGCAGAAGGCCGCCCTCTGGGCCCTGCTGCCACCTGAATGGGGATGGGCTGGCCTGTCAGCCAGCAGGCTCCCAGCTCGTGGGCTCTCACCTTCTCGTGGCTGTGGTCCAAGGATATTTCCACTCCATCCCACTGGCACCAGTCCAGACCCGCTGCCCTGCCACCCCTGTCTGACCCAGGAAGGCAGCAAAGGAACCCACCTGTGCCAAGTGCTACTACATGCCAGGATTAACTGGGCACCAAGCTTGTGCTGTCTCTAATAAGCACACGTCTCCATCAACAATTTGCTAATTCAATGTATGTGTCAAATATAATTCAAATCCTAATTAGATTTTCTTTGTCAAAACATCAGCTGGGAATGCATTGAGTTGCATGTAACAGAGACCCAGCCACAGTGGCAGGGAGGTCCTGGGGATGCATGCTTGGGGAGTCCTCCAGGTTCCTTCTCACTTGCTGCTCTGCCATCCTCAGAGAGTGGCGTGTGTCCTTGTGGTTAAAAGATGACTCTTCACCCCTATCCTGTAGCAGACCTTCCAGGAGGGAAGAGACACCATGAAGGGCAGAAGCCACGTGGCAGTTTGATTCCGCCTCTTTTATTCCAGGTAGTGTATTTTTCAATTCTGGAATTCTGAGGGAAAACCCGAATCTGTCTCAACGAGAAAAACAATGGAAGCATAGTTTTCCCAGAGGTCTCAGCCCGTGAATTTCCACTGATACCTTCTTGGTCAGACTTGGGTCCCACAGCCACTCCTTGCTGCAAGGAAGTTTGGAGAGATGCATCATTTTCCACGATGAGATCAAGTGGGTCCTATGAGGACGAATGGGAGAAGGGACCTTAAGTAGGTCAGGTCCGGCTCACCTGTGAACAGGTGAGAACTGCAGGTGTCACTTCTTAGAACTGCTGTAACAAATGACCATAAATCCAGTAGCTTAAACAGTAGACATTTACTGTTCTGGAGATCAGAAGTCTGAAACTTCTAGAATCTGAAGATTCTAGGGGAGGATCTTTGCTGCCTCTTCCAGCTTCTGGGGTCCCCAGGCATCTCTTGGCTTCTCACCACGTCACTCCAATGTCTGCCCCAGGTCACATGGCCACCTCAAGATCCTTAACTAATTACCTTTGCAAAGATCCCAATTCAAATTAAGGTCACATTCTGGGGTTGCAGGGAGATATGAATTTGGGAGGGATACTATTCAACCCAGTCTAGCAGATGGACACCAGTCCTGTGGGCTGAGCAATGGTGGCTGCTTGTCCACGTGACAGCTGTCTCCCTGGACGCTTGGGTTTGCCACCATTAGCTCTGGGGTCTTTGCCCCAGCCCCTCTGGAGCTGGTGACTATTGGGGCAGCGTTTTGGGAATTGGTGACTGATGTGGCTTCAGGTTCCAGTCTGTGCTCTGTCTCATTTTCCCTTTTCAACTCCTCATAGTTGGAACCTTTGACATCTTCCTTGTATGATACTTTAGAGGGGGCAGAAGAAGAATCTGGAGCTGGTGAGCCTGGGTTCAAATCACAGCTCTACCACTTAAAATCTGTGAAACCTTGCATGAGGTACTTAACGTCTCTGCCTCAGTTTCCTCATATAAGAAATGAGAACAATAATAGCAGCTACTTTGGCTTTTTTAAAAGTTTGTTTTGGGACGGGGGAGCCTGGTGGGCTGTAGTCTGTGGGGTCGCACAGAGTCGGACACGACTGAAGCGACTTAGCAGCAGCAGCAGCAGTTGACTTACAGTGTGTTAATTTCTGCTGTACAGCTAAGTGACTCATATATGGGTCCTTTTTCATATTTCCTATGATGGTTTATCACAGGATGTTGAATATAGTTCCCTATGCTATACAGTAGGATCTTGCTGTTCATCCATTCTATACATAATAGTTTTCATAGGCTAATCCCAAACTCCATCCCTCGCTCACCCTCTCCACCTTGGGAACCACAGATCTGCCATGTCTGTGAGTTTGTTTCTGTTTCATTGATAAGTTCCTTTGTATTGTAATTTAGATTCTACATGTGATATTTGTCTTTTTCTCTCTGGTTGACTTCACTTAGTTTGATAATCTCTAGGTCCATCCATGTGGCTGCAAATGGCATTGTTTTGCTCTTTTTTCACGGCTGAGTAATATTCCATTCTGTGTTTGTACCACATCTTTATCCATGCATCTGTTTACATTCAGATTGTTTCCATGTCTTGGCTATTGTGAATAGAGCTACAATAGCAGCTACTTTGTATAGTTGTTATGGTGTTCAAACAAGTTAATATTTTTCTTAAAAAAAAAAAAAGCATTTGGAAGCCTGGCACATAAACGCTATATACGTGTTAGTTTATATCATCATTTTAACAAATGTGTTTTGTATTCCTCATTTTTTTCCCCTCAAAGTTCTGCTCTAAGCCTTCAGGCAGCAACCCCTGTTTTTCTTAGGGAAGGGAGGCCATAGCAGAAGAGCAGGAACAAAGACATGAGTTTTTTGTAGCTTTTGACTTACTAGACAGATTTTTGTTTCTTCTTTTTCTTTTGACATTACTTCAGACTTGCAGAAAAGCCACAGAAATGCTCCAGAGGATTCCCCTCTGCCCTTTATTCAGCTTCCCCAGATAGGAACACGTATCATCTCCTTGATCATCTTCTTTCTCTCTCCTCTAAATTATTTAAGAGGGAGTTGCAGACATGAAACCCCCTTTATCTCTAAATACCTTAGCGTGTGTTTCCTAAGAACATGGATGTTTTCTTTGGAGGAAGGAGGCATTTTCTTCCATAACCCTGGTGTAATTATCTGAATCAGGGAAATGAACATGGATGCATTCTATAGTCTAATCTGCAGACCTTATTCAGGTTTTGCTGATTGTCCAGGAATGTCTGTTACAGCAGAAGAAGATCTCAGATCATGAATCACATTCAGTTTTCTCATCTCGTTAGTATCCTTGAATCTAGATAAGCTCTTCACTTTATGCTCTTCTTTTATGATGCTGACATTTTAAAAAAGATGACTGACCAAGTGTTTTGTGGAATGTTCCTCACATAAGTTTGTCTTACGTTTTTTCCTTATGAGATTCAGATGACATGTTTTTGGAAGGAATCTCACAGAAGAGATATTGTAAGTGTTAGTGCCTCGTACCAGGGGCCACGTGCCTGTTCGCTGTGGGGCTCTCATGTCCATTTTGATATCTTGGTTAAGATGACATCTGCCAGGTTTCTCCACTGAGAAGAGCCTATATTTTTTGGTGGTAAATGTTTTAATTGTCTTGTAGTGAGATGTTTTGGAACTGTGTAACTATCCTACCCCATAAAACCTTCAGTCCCCAGTCTTAATATCTGGTGATGATTCTTCCCTGAAACAAGCATTTTGTGACGGTTATTAAATGTTACTACTTCTCATTATGTTGTGCCTTCCACATTTGTCAGTTGACAATTTCATCTCAGGAAAACATTTCCCTTCCCCTCCATTCATTCATTTATTCACACAGTGTATTTTATAAATGTATATTCCATGTGTATTATGTTATATACAAACATAGACACACATTTATTGTTATGGACTCATCCTTATTTCATGAGGTGGATTACATTTTTTTTCTGTATTTTCATGCTCAAGTCCCAGATTTGAGCAGCAGGAGCCCCTTCCAGCTGGCCCTGTGTCCTTCTGACACAGCCCCATCAATTTTGGCTCAGCCTTCTGGCACATGGTGTTCCTGGCTTGCCTTGTACTTAATTTGCCCTAGTCCTGGAATCAGCTATTTCTCCAAGGAACCCTACTTCCTTTTAGTGGAGATTGTATCTAAATAGACATATTTAGTGGAGAAAATGGGTTGAGGAAAAAAAATGTTCAGATCTCAAAAGCCAAATCTCATGGACCACACAACAGATTTGGGCAGGATCTGGTTCTTCACCCTGCCCAGGCTCTCCACATAACAGGAGAGTGGAAGCCCAAACCCAGCTGCTGACCGTGGTCTAAGAAAGTCCCCGACCTCAGGAGGTGGAGCCCCCTCCTGCTGTAGAAGCTTGGAGACAGTTGCTTTCCCAGAATCCCTTGCAGCTAGGTGCATACCTAGGATGTGTTTGTATGACTTTAGATTGGGAGCCTCTGATGCAAGGAAGCTGGTGTCTAGAGACTTTTCTCAGGGGAGCTGTAGGGGCTTCAGGGATAGCAGTTAGGGGCGCTAGATTTAGACAAAATAAGAACATTAAACTATTATATGCAGCATACCTTTACTAAAATACTATTGTTTATCTGCAGTTCATAATGGACTGGGTTGCCTGTGTTTCGGAGCCTAACAGGAGCGTCTGGATTCCAGTCCCATCGGGCCGCGTGGCAGTCACCCAGCAGGTAGGTCCCACCCCCACCAGGCCTTTCTGTGGGGTGATCTCTAGCTGCAGAATGCTCCCGCCTTTCCCTCCAGCTCTCTGTGAGATTCTGGGGGATCCACAACGTTCTTGTAATGGCCCCTTTTTTGCTTAAATAAGTTCTGAGTGCTGTGAAGGGCCATCTGTGCCTGCCTCTCATTGTGCTGAAGTCAGGTGAGGAAAAAGAGAGGAAACCCCCAGATCAGTTCTGGAAACTGGAGCGGAGAAGGGCCTTGTTCCCCACTTCCTTCCAGAGCTTGCAGAATTCCCCAGCCTGCAGACTGAAGACAGTCACCTATGCGTCCATTCAACGTCTACCATCTACTCGTCTTCCCATCCATCCACCCACCCACCCTCCGTCTGCCATCCACCATCTACTATCTGTCCATCCATCACCTACCATCTGTCTATGCACTGTCTGTCCATCCCTCCATCCATCCGACATTCAGAATTGAACGCCTGCTCTGTGCTAGACACTGTCTGGGTCCTGGAGACACCACCGATGAAGACACAGCAGATACAAATGTGTCTGTTTCCACGTGGAGCTTGCCTTCCTGTAGGGAAGGCAGGCCTTAAGTTACACAGGTTGTATGTCAGCTGGTGAGAAGTGCTGTCAAGATGAACCTTGAAGGGGGCGGGGAGCACTGAGGCAGGGGCTGTCGGTGTTCTACCCTGAGTGGTTAGGAAGGCGCCTTGAAAAGGCGCATCCCAGGTGGAGGCAGCAGCGAGCCCCAGGGTGCTGGGGAGTCAGAATGCCTGGTCTGAGGGACCCCACCGAGGCTGAAGGGAGGGAGGGCAGGGGCAGGGGCAGGGACAGGGACAGGGGAGGCCAGAGTCCAGGCCGGTCAGGAACGCCCTGAGGCTGTGGAAAGAGCTGGGATTCAGCTCAGAGAAACTGGGGCTGCGAGTGGGACCTGAGCCAGGAAGGTTTGGGCTCTGATTCCAGTTTTAAAGGCTATTAAATGCCACCTCAAGGAGAAGTAGGGCCTTCTGAATGAACCAATTTAAACTTGAAACGACAGCAAAAACCAGGCTGCTTTTCCCTGAATGACTGATTTTATTCTACCAAGTTCACTAGACGTGGGGCAGGACTTGAGATCGAAAGGTCAAGTTACTTGTAGGAGTGGGTGGCTGGAAAACTCCTCACACCTCACGGGCATCCCCTGTTTATTCCTCACCACAACCCCACAATACCCCATTTACAGATGAGGAAACAGGCCCAGGGTAGCCCAGCATCTTGTCCAGGGTTAGTGAGAAGGTCCAGAGAGGCCCGAGTGGGGTCGGCAAGGACAATTTTCCTCCCCCACCAGTCTGGTGGCAGGGCAGCCTGGCTGGGAGTGAGCATGCGGGTAGAGTGCCACCGTCCCTGGCTCCCAAGGCCGCTGGGATGACCTGCCCACTTGTGGACGAGGCTGGCAGAGCCATGAGACGTCTGCTCCCAGATGGAAAATTGAAACCACGCTCTTCCGTCACTACAGCCATTTGTCACTGAACTGGGGTGCGTATAAACAGCTTAATTCAGACCATACTGCCACCCCCTCCCCGCCCTCCTTTCCCAAGCCTTCCTCCAGCTCACTTCAGGAAGGTAACCGACACAGCACTGTGTCAAAATGAAGGGCCCCATTTGCTACTCCTTGTTGAACTGAGCCTACTAAGATGCTATGGGTTGTCTTCACAACGTCAAGACTTAAGAATTATTATCAGGCCCACTTGTCAGATGAAGAAACAGGCCTGACTTAAATCGTTTGGCCAAAGTCATGCTGACAAGAGGCAGAACCAGGTTCTGGCCAGACCTTCCCGTAGAACCCAGCTGCCCCTCTGTGACCTCGACTGCTGCGTTGGGACACACAGCAGCCAGGTACACACCAGAACCCTGGCCCTAGGCTGGATCCCAGCTCCACTCCACCTGCTGAGTGTGGTTGGCCTTGCAGAACCCTCTCTGAGCTCCAGTGGGAGATCCACCTGCCTTAGAGACTCATCACACACCTCACAGGCGCCTGTGCTGGTCTTCATCCCCCAACTGCATGAGCATCAGCCTCTTACCATCTTGAAAGTCTGTTTCTCACCCCCACTGCCATCTGTATCATCAGACAAGGGAGTATAACTGAAGAACGTGGAGCCCCCCGGGGTAGAGTCCTGGCGGGGCCTCTTCCAGCTGTGTGACTTTGGGCAAGTTCCTTAACCTCTCTGTGCTTCCGTTTCCTTGATTGTACAAGAGGCACAATAAGTTCCTGTCTCAGAGTGAACATGAGGAGTCAGTGAGATAGTGTGTGTAACGTGTTTGAAACAATTTTTAATAAAGGACTGGACTGTTAAATAAAGGCTGATGGATAATAGCCAAGAAAGCCCTGTAAATGTGTTTGATAACATCACAATAACAAGTGAAAGATTATAGGAGCAACAAGAACTGATCATACCAGGAACAGGTGGATAAATGAGTGAGTGAGTGAATGAATGAATGCGAAACTGACCAGACTAGTTCTGGAGAAGTCCGTGCAAGCCTGGCCCCTTTTTCCAGTTTCAGGAGCCCTGGGCTGCAGGTGAAGACGTGCGGTTGTAAACTGAGCCCACACAGATGGAAGGGGGAGGATGTGAGTTCCCTTTGGGGGAAACCTGCAAGCCAGAGCCGCAGGCTGCTTCCTCAGCCCAGAGAAGAGGATTTGTTTCTGTAAGGCCTCCTTCCCCATGTTCACCCTGCCTACCTCCTTCAGTGATTCTGACTAAAATAGGGGAGAAGTGAAGGGGGATAGGTCTCTGGAGAGTCCTGGACCCAGGAAATAAAGGCTTCTTAGAGGTGTTTCCGAGATGACCTGGAGAGAGAGCTGTGGGTTAGACAGGAGTAATGAGGTACACTAGAGCACACAAAGCGCATTAGTACCGTGAGACCCCAGTAGCACAGGCCAGCCTTGGTCTATTGCTCTCCTCTTTATCAGGCCTTGTGGATAGTCCGTTTTTTACGAATTGCTGATTTGCAGTGACCCTGTGGCTGTGTGCTGTCCTTAGTTGCTCAGTCGTGTCTGACTCTTTGTGACCCCATGGACTGTAGCCTGCCAGGCTCCTCTGTCCATGGGATTCTCCAGGCAAGAATACTAGAGTGGGTTGCCATGCCATTCTCCAGGGGATCGTCCCAACCCAGCGATCGAACCCAGGTCTCCCACATTGCAGGCGGATTCTTTACCATCTGAGCTACCCGGGAAGCCCAGGAATACTGGTGTGTGTAGCCTGCCCTTCTCCAGGGGATCTTCTCGACTCAGGAATTGAACCAGGGTCTCCTGCATTGCAGGCAGATTGTCTACCAGCTGAGCTACCAGGGAAGCCCACCCTGCATCTATCACGTGCCATTTTTCCAACTGCATTTGCTCACGTCCTGTTTCTGTGTCATATTTTGGTAATTCTCTCAGTATTTCCAACTTTTTCATTATTGTTATATTTGTTATGGTTATCAGTGGTCTTAGATGTGACTATTGTAATTGTTTGGGGCACCACGAACCACACCCATACTAGAAGGCAGATTTGATTCATAAATGTCGTGTGTATTCTGACTGCTCCATGACCAGGTGTTCTCCCGTCTCTCCCTCGCCTTGGGCCTCCCTGTTCCTGAGACACAATATTGAAATTAGGCCAGTTAATAACCCTGAAGTGATCTCTCGGTGTTCAAGTGGAAGGAGGAGTCAAACGTCTTTCACTTTAAATCAAAAGCTGGAAACAAGCTTAGTGAAAGCCAAGGCAGGCCAAACGCTAGTCTTCTCACACCAAACAGTTAGCCAAGTTGTGAATGCAAAGGGAAAGTTCCTGAAGGAAATTAAATGGCTGCTCCAGTGAACACATGGATGATAAGAAAGTGAAACAGCCTTGCTGCTGATACGGAGAAAGTTTGAGCAGTCTGAATAGAAGATCAGACCAGCCATGTTCCTTGAAGCCAAAGCCTAATGCAGAGCAAGACCCCTACTCTCTCCAGTTCTGCGAAGGCTGGGGGGTAAGGAAGCTGCAGAAGTGGTTCATGAAGTTGAAGGAAAGAAGGCATCTCTATAACATGACAGTGCCTGATGAAGCAGTGCACTGCGCAAAAGCGCTAGCTCGGTTCACGCGTGACGGCCCTGCAGTGAATAGCAGATGTCAGAGCAGACGATGAAACAGCCATTAAGAACATTCATGATTCTTGAGAGGAGGTTCAAGTATCAAAATACACAGCCCTCATGGACACCTTTGAGGGGTTCAAAATACAGTGGAGGAGTTAGCTGCAGATGTGGTGGGAACAGCAAGAGAACTAGCAGTGGGGCCTGAAGATGTGGCTGAATTGCTGCAACTTCATGATCAAACGTCAGTGCAAGAGGAGCTTCTCCTTATGGATCGACATGGAAGTGGTTTCGTGAGATGGTAAAGGTGTTGTTAAGACTGCTTAAATGACAACAAAGGATTTAGACTGTGACCTCAACTTAGTTGATAAAACAGGTTTGAGAGGACTGACTCCAGTTTCGAAAGAAGTTCTGTTGTGGGCCAGAGGCTATCTGGCAGCACTGCGTGCTCCAGAGAAACTGTTCACCAAAGTCAGTCATTACAGCCAACCTCACTGGGATCTCATATTAAGAAATTGCTGCAGCCACCACCCCTGTCAGTCAGCAGGGCAGTGCTGAGGCAAGATCCTCCACCAGCAAAAAGAGGACGACTCTCTGAAGGCCCAGGTGATGATTAGAATGTTAAAACAATGAAATATGTTTACATTAAGGCACGTACATTGTGTTTTCAGACATAATGTTACTGTGTGCTTAACAGACTGCAGCATAGTGGAGATACACCTTTCATAAGTGGCAGGAAACCAAAGCATTGTATGATTTGCTGCAGTGTTTGCTTTACTGCAGTGCTCTGGGGTCAAGCCAGCAATATCTTGGAGGTTCGCCTGTATTATATTCTGGTAAGATGTTAAATTTCCTGATTTTGATCATTTTATTGTATTTAGGTGATAGAAAGTCATGTTCTTGGGAAATACACGCCAGAGTGTTAGGGAGAAAGGGGGCCAATGTCTGCAACTTACATATATATGATATTTACATGAAAACACATAGAGAGAGAAAGAATAGGGCGAAATGTCAGTGATGGTGAATTTGGGTGAAGGGTACACAGGAATCCCTTATATTCTTGCAACCTGTCTGTTGAATTTATACCAAAATAAAAAGTTGCAGAAAATAATGACTAAAAAATGAGCAAGCAGCCCCAAACCTGTGGTGTCACGCTGTATTCCAGCACTGCTCTTTCAGGTTCTCGACTTCCTCCAACCCTGGAACACGCTCATGCCCGCTTTGTCCCCCCTGGGCACTAGAGACTGTCGTGCTCAAGTGGGTGGCCCATTGCTCGGATGGTTTGGATGTCCTTACCTCCTCCTCCTCCTATCTCGAGAGATGCCGGAAGCATCCACTCACTACATGCTGGGCTCTGGCGCTGACCCTGGTGGTCCCCGCCCCCACCCTCAAGGAAGCAACAGACACAGGACAGGAATTACAAGGGGAGGAGGATGGGAGGAGAGGGGCTCAGGGACCCAGTAGTCTGGAGCTGAGTGGGAGCAGGAAGGGTTCTAGGTGGAAATAGTTTACACCAAGATCCAAAGGAAAAGGAAAAAAGCTAGGAGAG
The DNA here is from genome assembly GCF_001704415.2 of Capra hircus. Taxonomy (NCBI): domain Eukaryota; kingdom Metazoa; phylum Chordata; class Mammalia; order Artiodactyla; family Bovidae; genus Capra; species Capra hircus. The sequence goes on from NC_030825.1 coordinate 12,457,984, forward strand.
GAGAAGGGGCAAAAATGCTTCCCAGCAAGTCTGTGAGTTAGGTGCCCTGAGCCCATTTTACAGGTGGGAAAACTGAGGCTCCAGGTGTGTAATTAACTTGCCCACAAAAGGTGCCATGGCTAGGACATGATGGCCCTGGGATCCTCACTGCCCCACTTTGCTATAAGTGAGAAGGGTGACATCTAAGGGAACTGGAGACAGCTCTAGGAGGGGGGACATCTGGGGTAGGGGGTGCCTCTTTCATCCCCAAGAGGCCAGGATGCAGATAACCAGCAGGATTTTCAGGCACCACTGTCTCCAGTCTCCACTTATTGCGGAGCTATTTCCCCAGAATTCCATAGTCTTAAGAGCCAGGTTTCTCCTCTGATAGTGAAATTAGATCACTCCAAGGGGAGAATCGGGCCACTCAACCTGCCCTCTCAACTTCTCAGCCTTCTACCTGCCAGAGCTGCCGGGATGTCCGGGGAGCGGGAGAGCAACGCAGACCAGATGCCCAGGTAAGGAACCAGATGCCCAGCCCTGCCGCTTGGAAGCCTGACGTCTCGCGTCTGGGCCTCCGTCTTGTCCCTAACGCACAGACACCAGTGGTGCTGCAGCCTTGGCTCAGGGCTGGACGGCTTTATAAGGACGGTGGCGGTGCTGATCAGAATGACGGTCGTTTGAGACTGAAACACCTCATTTTCTCCCTCTGGCCCAGATGCCGAGGAATGAGGTCCAGTCTCCCTCTCTGGCCGACTCCACTCCTTCCAGACTGTGTGGTGGTTTTTCCCCTCGTTGCTTTGCCAAAAGTGAGTCACAAACCTCACCACCTGCCCTTTGGAAGAAAATCATTATTTTAACCAAGAAGACAGGGATGGCAAACCTGAGGAAACAGTGGGAAACTCCTAAGATGTCAGCAGGGACGGGTCTCAGACTCCACATTCAGCACACGGCGGCCTCTGTGTGTGTCTGCTGCAGGGCTTCAGGGACCTAACCCCAAAGTACAGTTGGGGAGAGGGATTTAAGAGGCTGGCACCTGGAAAGATTCCAGCAGCTTCTGTGTTTAGGCTGGACCAGTGGCCTCAGCTCACCTGGGCAGCTGCCTTTCAAAACGGCCCCAGGAGGCTCCGTCACTGATGATGGTCCTCAGTGATTAGCATGGTCAAAGGACCCCTGCATCTCCTGACTCCAGGAGAGGGCACATCCCTCCCTCCATGCCCAGGAGGCAAGGATGCAGGTAACTAACAGGATTTTCAGGGGCTGGTCTCCAGCCCCTGAGACAGACTTGAGTTATTGTTGCTGGGCTATTTCCCTAGAAATTCTGTAGACTGAGAACCAGGTCCCTCCCCTGAATAATGACATGTGGTCATGCCATCCTCAGCATTTAAGATGGCCATGCCAAAATTTTGTGGCCATACAGAGATGTGCTACGCTGGGTGATCACACACCCTAAAACATGATGTGAGTGAGAAGGCTGCTCCAGCACTGTGCTTATGGATATGTTCCATTCATCTAATGCAAATGTGTTCTCAGAGTGCTTGCTCTTGGCTGAGCACTGATAATAGAGAGCTTCCCAGGGCGCCGTGATTCAGGGAGGCCGGATGGTGGGCCCATTGGCACCCATGAGAACGGCAGTCGGTGGTGGGGTTATGTGGTGCCGTGAAGTGGGGATGTGCTCGTGTGTGCAGTCAGGGAGGCTTCCTGGAGAAGAGTCCGGTGTTTATCCTAAGAGCAGTTGGCTACAGCAGTTGAGGTTTTAATCGGGGTGATGGGGATCAGATTTGCATTTCGAAAGTATTCTGCTGACAGTATGGAGAATGATGTGTTGGAGTTCAGGGTGGGAGCCAGGGAGGAGGCTGTCACCCACCCCTGGTGAGAGGCCTCAGCCAAATATTTCTAAAGTGCTTCCCACTGTCTGGGCCGAGGGGATGGAGAAAGGTGGATGGGTTGAGAGATACTGAACGGACCATCCTGACAAGACTCGGATTCACAGGTTTTGGGCAGAGGGAGAAGTCAGGGTCACAGTCGCCCCCAGGTGTCTGGCTTAGAGGAGTTGGGCCAGGCAGTGTCTGCTCGTCCAGGTAACTCATGTGAGAGGGGGAGATAAAACTCTTTGTCATTGTAAACTTAAAAAGTACAAAACATAGCTTATAGTACAATATTGTCCTTGTTTTAAAATGTACGGAAAAAAAGACTGAAAGGAAATTCACCGAAGATTAACAGAGGTTCTCTCTGCACACAGGATTCTCGACTTTCTGCTTTTCTCTGTTTTCCAAATAATTGTTAATGACCATGTACTAATACAGTAATTAGGGAAAACCACAGGTGAAAAGGGATGTGTATTTCATCAGTTCTAGGACAGTCCAGCCTCTGATGGAGGTAGTGTTTCATTTTTTCCCAGAGAAGAAGTCTAGCTGGTCAGAGCAGGAAAGTTCCCATAGCTGGCACTCCACAGCTTAACCTCTCCGTTTCTATCAGGATCCTACAGCCAGGCTCAGCCCCCATCACCTCTGAAAGCAGTTTTTGCTCCATTTGTTGAATCCAGGTGTGTGACGCTCCAAATGTTAGAAGCTCGTTGTCGTTTTCTTCTGTAAGTTCAATGTCGTGTTTTCTCCTGTTCTCCCAAAGAAAACTTTCAAAGCAAACCGTAGATTCACGCGCGTGACATCTGCCCGCAGTGGAGTATTACTCGGCCATTAAAAAGAATACATTTGAATCAGTTCTAGTGAGGTGGATGAAACTGAGCTGATTATACAGAGTGAAGTAAGCCAGAAAGAAAAACACCAATGCAGTATACTAACACATATATGGAATTTAGAAAGATGGTAACGATAACCCTGTATGCGAGACAGCAAAAGAGACACAGATGTCTAGAACAGTCTTTTGGACTCTGTGGGAGAGGGCGAGGGTGAGATGATTTGATTTGGGAGAATGGCATTGAAACACGTCTAATACCATATGTGAAACGAATCGCCAGTCCAGGTTCAATGCAGGATACAGGATGCTCAGGGCTGGTGCACAGGGACAACCCAGAGGGATGGTTCGGGGAGGGAGAACGGAGGGGGGTTTAGGATGGGGAATCCGTGGCAGATTCATGTTGATGTATGGCAAAACCAATGCAATATTGTAATTAGCCTTCAATCAAAATAAATAAATTTATATTTTTTTTAAAAAATGAAGCGTTCCCTTCCCTGGCTTCAAAAGGCCAGAGAGCTGCTATGTTTTATTTCACGTCTGGCCCCAAGAAGATGGGATTTGGGTCAGGAAGAGCCCCTTGGAAGCAGCCTTCCCAGTAAATCCAGTCTGTTTGCTCAGGAATGACAAAAGGTTGAAACGTTTTAAAACAGGAGCCTGAAGGATTGAGTCTGGTGCAGGGGGACCCCTGACTGTCTGGGGAAGATTGTGGCCTCATTCAGGAAGATTAACCCCCAAATGCAGATGTCGGGGGAGGGGGCTGTGCTCCAGGTCCCTGCAGCCTCCAGCCATTGATTTCCAAAGCGCTTTCCTCCCCGCTGGGCACAGCCTGGCACTGTAGCACTGGAGACCTGGGAGGACCCTGACCCCTTTGGTTCTGCAGAGTGTCGGGTTTTAAATCAGGTTCCTGTTCCAAAAGTCCAAATCTCAGCCTGCGCAAGAAGTGATTGTCCCTCCTTGAAGAAGTTTGGAGGACAGAGTGCCTGTGCCTTGACAAAATAGTAGCAGAGCAGAACAGTCACAGGAGCTGGAATACTAACAGTGACGATACTAGCCGTAGTCACGATAGAAATTGCAGTAGCAGTGTAGTAGTGATAGTTACGGTATTACCATTAATACTAGCAGTGATAAAAGTAGTAATAATGATAGTAACACAATGGCTAGCATAACAGTGACAGTAGTATTAATAGTAATAGTAACAGTGCGTGCTAAGTTGCTCGGTGTCTCTGACTCTTGCGACCCCATGGACTGTAGCCCACTAGGCTCCTCTGTCCAAGAGATTCTCCAGGCAAGAACACTGGAGTGGGTTACATTTACTCCTCCAGGGGATCTTCCTGACGCAGGGATTAATAGCAGTGCTAATGGTAGTTATGGTAATAATAGTGATGGTAGGCGGTAATAGTAGCAGTAGTGACAGTAGGGATCATAATCATGGTAGTGATGGAGGAGCAAGCAGACAGGACAGGCTCCATCTTGAAAGCAGGACTGCATCTTGGGCCAGACTGTGGACTTTGAGCTCTATGCCCAGTACCTATGGAAATGACATACCAACTGGAAACCCAGGCCCCCTGGATGGAAGAGCCTACACTGCCTGCTCACAGGTCAATGTTGCCTCTTGGCACAGACAGAAACCTCCAGGGACTCAGCTAAAAGGCACGCTGCCCTTTGAACACCTGGAAGTGGACTTCACTGAAATGAAACCTCACCGACACTACCATTACCTGCTTGTCATAATATGTTTGTTCTCGGGATGGGTAATAGCTTTTCCTACCCGGACTGAAAGAGCATCAGAAGTAGCTTGATGCCTGCTTAGGGAGATAGTTCCCAGGTTTGGATTTCCTACCAGCATTGGATCGGACTATGGCCCATCTTTCGTAACTGATTTAGTATAGCAAGTAAGCAAAACTTTAAACATCAAGTGGAAATTACATACAACATATAGGCCCCAGAGTCCTGGGATGGTAGAGGGAACCAACAGGACACTTAAAGCAATACTCTCCAAGTAGATCTTACGGGACTGACTGTTCCTGGGTAGACTTGTTTCCGATGGCTCTGCTCAGACTCAGAATGACCCCACAGTCCCATGGCTCTTCTCCGTGCAAAACTGTGTATGGGGGGCCCCCTCCCATAATAAAACAGGTGTCAACATGGACGCGAGTCTCATTGAATTCCGGGAGTTGGTGATGAACAGGGAGGCCTGGCGTGCTGCGATTCATGGGGTCCCAAAGAGTCGGACACGACTGAGTGACTGAACTGAACTGAAGGGGAGATGAGATTTCACAGCAGTTGGAGCAACTGGGTAAGGTAATAAATCAGGTAACTAAGTTTGTACAAGAAAGGGTGCCATTCCCCCTTGGGGAACAGATTCACGAATTTGTGCTCAGGGATGAGGTGTGCTCAAAGACTGGGAACACGACTCCTGGCCCCACATTAGAAGGGTCCATATACTGTGGTTCTAACCAGCCCTCCTGCAGTGAAAGTTGCAGGTGTGGATCCACCACATGAGGGTGAAGAGAGCATACCACAGAGACCCGGAGGACGGCGAGCTGACTATGTAAAAGGACCACTGAGCCCCGTGGAACCAAGATCATCTTAAAGAAGAAAAAGAGGGGAAGCTCTACAATCAACTGCTGCTACAAGGACTTGCCGGTATCATCTTGAGACTAACCACAGTTTCAGTACAAAGAGGGACCTGTGCTATAATTAAAGTTGAATGTTGTGTATATATTCCTGATTTATCTGGCTATATATCAGCCAACCTAGATGACATGAAATGTCAGGTAAAATTTATGCCTGATTATAATCTTCCTTTTTGGATTTCGGTCCTATCTTGGGTGAAGGGTGACTGGTGGAAAACTATATTTACCGTTGTTATAGTTGCCTTGATAGTTCTGCTTTGTGGACCCTTTATTTTACAATGTATCATGAACTTTGCAACCCAAAGGTTGATGTCGTTCTCCCAAATTAAAGGTCGGAGAGTCAGGGTGCAATATATCCCTATGAATGATGCTCATACTATGAGTTAAGAGCATCAAGAGTGGGGAATGAAGGAGGAAACAGAACAGGCTCCATCCTGAAAGCAGGAAACAGAACAGGCTCCATCTTGAAAGCAGGACTCCATCTTGGGTGGGACTGTGGACTTTGAGCTCTATGCCCAGTATCTATGGAAACGACATACCAACTGGAAAACCAGGCCCCCTGGATGCAAGAGCCCCAGGGCTTGTACCTAGACTCTCTGTTGCCTAAAAAAATACCCTAATTATCTGTGTAACCGAATAGAATCATAAATTCTATTATGCTTATTGGGGTATGACCACAGGCCTGCTGATAATTGTCCCCTGTTAACTGCCTAGGCTTTGATTGTATCTTTCTCTTCCTTTGTTCAGACTAGTTTCAGGGAATTTGGGGAGGTGGGTTTGGCACGTACACTTAGGGTATATAAGGTTTTCAGAAAAACTGGTCGGGGTCCTAGGCTAAGAGGAGACTCTGCCTTGGGCCGCCGGTGTAATAAACCGCACTCCACTGTCTGCATCGCCCTTCTGAGTGAGTTTGTTTCCCGGAACGTGTGGCTACAACAGTAATAACGGTAGCAATAATAATAGTGGGAACAGTACTGCTTTCTCTGCCACTTTCTATTTGCTGTGTACCCAGGGCTGTTGGAAACACAAGACAGAAGCAAACACATTCACCTCCGTGACACCTGTGAGAAAGGTCCTGTCCTTACCGTCCCCTGTTTCTCATGAAGACATTGAGGCAGGGGCCGTTTACTTGGTTGCCCCAAATCTCTCAGCTGTCAAGAGGCAGGGCCAGGATTTGAATCCGAATTTGGATCCGTGTCACCTCGCAGGCTCCATGTGGGTCACAGCCTGACAGCCCCAGAGGATCACTGGACACAGCTCGTGCCTGGCCCCTCCAGGGTCTCTGCTCAGCCAGCCACAGAGAGCTTGGCCTTGGTTTTGTGTGGTGAGCTCTGAGGGTGGTCTGGCACTCAGCCAGGGTGACCGTCACCACACTGCACGGTAGTTCTCACGCCTGGGGGCAGCAGGACCCCTGAAAATGACACAGCTTGTCACCCACCCGCTGAGTTTGATTTAGGAGATCTGGGGGGGGACCCAGGAACCTGCCTTTCTACTAATCTCTCAGCAGGTGCTGAGCTGTTGGTCAGGGACCACCCCTCTGAGAAACTGCCCCCCGCCCAGAGCAGAAACTGTCCATGTGTGCACACGTTCATTCAGCAAACTCTTGTGAGCGCCTACTGTGTGCAGCCCTCTGCCAAGCTGTGAGTGACAGGGCAAAAGGGGAGGTTACACACGCCCCTCTGTCCTTCCTTCCCTGACAGCGTGGAGCCCGTGGGGGTTGTGGGGGTCCTGAGGGATGAGAGAGGGTCCCCATGGCAGGTACTGGACTGGAGAGGCTTCGCGGACCCTCAGCCGGTTGTGTGGGCTCCTTTGTCCTCAGGCCCTGAGCTAACTTACTTCCAAACTTTCCATTTAAGCCCGTCACGTAAGTGTTCCCTGAGGCCTCAAACCTTCCAGATGGGCCTGTGGCCATCCCACCAGCTGCTCCTGGGATGTCAGCCCCGACCTCTTGCCTGGGCCCTGGAATTCCTGGAGCAGCCTGACACGGAGCAGCTGCTGAAACGTCAGGAGGCCACGTCAAACAGCCTTTGTGCTCCTGGCTCCTCCCACAGGCAGCTGCAGTGGAGGAGGGGCTGGGTCCTCGTGACCCCAAACCTCTGGGCCCGCAACACACACCAGCCTCGAGGCAGGGACGCCAGCCACCTCTTGTCCACAGAACAGCCTGTCCTTGTCCCTCCTGCTCTCCTTGGATGCATTCCCGGGCCCTCAGTGAGGAATCTCCTCCCATTGCCCTCAGGTCACCCCATGAATCCAGGGGCCACTGGGGTCCTAGGCCTCCAGGTCCTTCAGAATTGCCTGGAAAGCTGGCATAAAATAGCCAGCTGGGGGCCGCACCCGAGAGCCTGATCCCGGAGGTCTGGGAGGGATCTTCATGTTTGATGAGGTATCCAGACAGTACAGGGGTTCCTTGGACCACACTTTGAAAAGCACTCGTGGAGATAGTAAACTCTCATTACATGATATGTGATATATATGTGTGTATATATACACACGAGAGGCTATTTTGTATCTGTGTGTGTATAGAGATAAAAGGGCTTCCCAGGTGGCTCTATTGGTAAAGAATGCAGGAGATGGAGGAATTTAGGGTTAGATCCTTGGGTCGAGGGGATCTCCTGGAGGAGGGCATGGCAACCCACTGTAGTATTCTTACCTGGAGAATCCTGTGGACAGAGGGGCCTGGTGGGCTACAATCCATAGGGTCACAAAGAGATGGACAAGCCTGGAGCAATTTAGCACCCACACACATATAGATATATTGATACCATATCATATTAGTTTCCTAGGGCTGCCATAGCAAATTACCCAAACTGGGTGACTTAAATCAGCAAACATATATTCTCCCACAGTCTAGAGGCCAAAAGTCCAAAATCAAGGTGTGGGCAGGGTCAGCTCGCTTGGGAGGATCCGGGGGAGGGTCCTTCCAGCTCCTGGTGGCCCCAGACATTCTTTTGTCTTGTGGCCACATCCTTCCAAATTGGCCTTCAAGCAGGACAGGAAAGATGCCCGAGTTCAAGTCCACCCCCAGGACGGAGCTGCAGGCTGGGTCCCTGGCCCTGTCTCCAAGCAGTCAGGCTTTGCCCCACAGCCAGTGAAGTGGCTGATCAAACGGCGCGTTTTTCTGAGACTGCGCATGCTTCCATCTGGCACCTGCCTGTCAACACCTACAGTCCTCACCCCTCGCGGTTCCCCACCCTCCCTGGCCTCTCCTGCCAGTTCCTGTTATTCTCCATTTATGCCCAACTCTGGGCCTCTTCCCTCCTCTTAGACCCACCTTCTAAGAGTTTTGAATGTCATTGATGTGCAGGTCACCCCACACCCCCTTTAGTTCTTGCCTCCCTGAGTTCTGGGTCCGTAGAGTTCCAGGGCCAACCAGTCACATGTGTTCCGGATTCCTCACTGGCCGGTTATGAAGGTAGGAAAGCTCGTAGCCTATCTGAGCCCCGCTGGCATCTGTGGCCTTGGAAGGCTGCTGTAAGCTACAGCGATGACACTGAGCACAGGGCAGGTGCCCAGAGCCAGAGGTGAGCATCTCACAAGGCAGATGCGAAGTGCACACCCGCCCCTCCAGCTTGGAGCTCCCAGAGCTGGGAGCAGGGCCTCGGCCAGCTTCTCCTACCTTCCAGGGTCAGAGGAGACAGCTGCCCTCTGTTCTCAGAAGGACCCTACCTGTCCTTCTCTGGTACATAAAACTTAAAGCCAGCAGCAAAGCATTCCTATCTTCCAGTATGAGCTTTGGAGTTTAAGTGGCACTATCTCCTGGAACGAAGTGCAAGGACTTGAACTTAATCTTACTAAAGTGTAAATGACTCACAAGAGATCACTTCCCAAGAAAAACCAAGTACGAGGACCCTGGTTCTGGGGTCAGGGAGCAGGCACCCCCACCTACAGTCAGCAATCAAGGGTACCTCCCAAAGGAGGTGGTGCAGAATTGCCCACCACTGGGGGGCAGCAGAGCACCAGGGATTAGTTTACAAATACAAAGGCAGGGGTCCGAATTGGTACCTTGAAACGTTGCGAAAACTCCTGCCCACCCCGTCTAGACAGCCCTTCTTCCTTCCAACTGAATTCTCACTCCCTCTGTGCATCCCCATCAGGCGAGGATACAAAGGTCCCAAGTGCAGCAGGAGCCTCATTCCTTATTGGCAGGTTTGCCCAAGTAGAGACAGAAGCACTTAACAACTTTTCAGGCGGTGTGGACCAGCCCTGATACACCTGACTTCTTAGTGACTTGGAGTGTCAGCCTCGCCTGGGAGCTTGCCGACTCTCAGGCCCACCGCAGACGCATAGGCAGACGTGTAGGCTCAGACTCTCAGAGGGTTAGGCCCAGCGGGTTTTTTTCAGTTTATTTTATTGAAGTATGCTTGATTTACAATGTTGTGTTAATTTCTGCTGCACAGTAAAGTGACTCAGTTGTATGTACACATTCTTTTTCATTTTCTTTTCCATTATGGTTTATCACAGGATGTTGAGTATAGTTTCTTGTGCTATAGTAGGACCTTGTTGTTTATCCAGACTATATCCAGTAGTTTGCATCTGCTAACCCCAGACTCCCAAGTGATCGCTCCCTCGTCGCCCTTGTCTGTTCTCTATGTCTCTGAGTGGGTTTCTGTTTCATAGACAAGTTCACTTGTATCGTATTTTAGAGTCCACAGGTAAGTGACATCATGTGGTATTTCTCTGACTTCCTCACTTAGTATGGTTATTTCTGGGTCCATCCATGTTGCTGCACGTGGCATTATTCCATCCTTGTTTATGGCCAGGTAGTATTCCATTGCATTTATGTATGCTGTATCTTCTTTATCCATTCAGGTGTCGAAGGATACTTGGGGTTTTTATGGCCCTCGGGATTCTGCTCAGCTCAGGGCTGAGAATGACCGCTTTTGGGTCAGCAGGCAAGCTGGGAACGTTGGTTCACGTGCTCTCCTGTGTTGGTGCTGCTGTAAGGAAAAGGCCTGGTTGGGTTCTGTTCACTGCAGGGATGTTGGTTTGGAGCAGGGATTCGACCCAGCAGGCCCTTCCCTGAGCTGGGTCAGGTGGACCGTTAATGTGAAGGACCTGTGAGTCAGTTATGGCCACACAGCATTGTGACCCAGCCTCTGATCAGTTCCCAGGAGGAGGAATTAGAAAGTGGTCTTTGGGTTGTTAGTTCTTCAAAATGTGAACATCTCTGGCTAAACAAGAAGCCCAGTCCTCTTGACACTGGAATGCAGGCCGCCTGTCCCAGGTCTTCAGGAGGGAGGGGACCACTACCTGGTTCATATCCCTGCTCCACACTTAGAAGCTGGGCCCTACTCAGTGACTCAGCGTCTCGGATTCCCAGCTTCCTGCCCTGCACAGTGGGGACGTGGAAGGAGTGCTCGCTGAGCAAGCTTGTCGTGGGGCTGGAATAACGGCAACATTCTGACAGCCTGACCAGAGTGAATGCTCCGCAAGTGTTAGTGAGTTTTTAATAAA